>NC_139703.1:9178907-9516407 GCF_964188405.1 Protomyctophum parallelum
ATGTTCAACTGCATTTACTACAGCAATCTACCACTGAATCCAACCGTCATTTTGCAGACCCAGTTGAGCCTTTGTGTGGCACAGGGTCACTCGGTCAGATCGGGGTCAGATCTAGATTGAATATGAACCCACCCGGATTGGTAGATCGATAAGAACTGGGTAGATTCCACTGGGTAGATTCCACTGGGTAGATTCCACAACCGATCACGACCGATCACTTTACACTTGCAGTGGTCTAGAGCAGTGGTTCTCACCCTTCTGCGTGGTATAATTCACTGTTGACAGTGGCTCTCCACATTATAAGCGCCCGTTGAGACCCAAAACAGAGATTTGCCCCGGGACCCAGACTAATGATAATAGCAGATAGATCTACAAGCACGCGTTGTGGACTCGTTTAACTACTACTTCATTATTATTAATATTTATTTATGTCATTTCTTATTGGGTTTTTTTGTTTTTAAATGTAATTTTTTTTTTTTTATGTTTTCATTAAAAAATAATATATAGGCCTATATATAAAAAAAAACTTTAACCCATTCTGAACGGGAACCCATTTTGGTGTTAGCATCATGTCATGCTTTAGCTATTGAAAAATAGCAGATCTACAAGCTCATATCGCGCCACCGAGTGGAGCGCTACGAGCTTGTAGGTCTGCTATTTTTGAAAAATCTAAGACACTTTTATAATCTGTTCTCAGTTCAGAATGAGTTAATAATTAAACTGTCAGGATGTAATAGACATTTTTTTAATCTGATCTCAGGTCAGAATGGGATAATGTATACTCATAGCTTCACTTATAGTTGTTCCGATACCGATAGGTTCCTCAGGCCGATACCACTCTCATGAACTCGTACTCGATACTCGGAACTGGCCACGATACTTTGACCCGAGTACCAAAACATCCACTTGACACTAGGCTGAATGAATGCAACGGGAGCAAGTCTGACCCAATACTGCAGCAAATCGCCAAAAATCTACACGCATAAATTACAACTGACTAGTGTACGTAGATCGGAGATCCATTTGCATCTATAAGAAAACGGGGTTAAAATAAGTGGTTACTCAACAAAAATAAAGTATCGGTACTCAGTATTGTACTAAAAAAATGGTATCCTGACAACTCTAGCTCGACGGCCGGGCTACACCGGGCAATTTTGCACGGATACGCGTGCTCTAAAAATAGGATCGGTTCTATTTTTTTTTTACGTGTGTATGCCCCCATGCGAGCGTATATAATCTTCCCGCACAAAATCTCCCGCCCGCCACAGATCTGGTGTCGCCGAGGCATTTCGCATGCGTACTTTGTGTGCGCAGTGCGCTTACGTCAAACGCACACATGCCCGGTGTAGCTTGGCCGTCACTGTACAGAAGATAATTGACTGTTAGACAGACATTAGGTTCTTATTAACCTCTTATGTTCATAGCTTGCTTATGATTCTTGATTACTATTACTTCCATGTGACTACTTCTATGTATTTGATGTATTACCATGTGTCGTTCTTGCTTACTGTTAAGTCCCTCCAGGATTAAAACCCATTTTGGGCGGGAACCCCTTTTGGTGTTAGCATTATGTTATGCTTTAGCTATTGAAAAATAGCAGATCTACAAGCTCAAATAGCAGACCTATAAAGCTCGTAGCGTGCCACCGAGTGGCGCGCTACGAGCGGCGCGCTACGAGCTTTATAGGTTTGCTTTTTCAGAAAACTGTCAGGATGTAGAAGACATTTTTAAAATCTGATCTCAGGTCAAAATGGATTAAGAGCGTCTGCTAAATGCCTAAATGTGTAAACTGTGTGTTGTTTCAGGGTATCTGGGATACACCAGCGGGTTAATGTGTAAACTGTGTGTTGTTTCAGGGTATCTGGGATACACCAGCGGGTTAATGTGTAAACTGTGTGTTGTTTCAGGGTATCTGGGATACACCAGCGGGTTAATGTGTAAACTGTGTGTTGTTTCAGGGTATCTGGGATACACCAGCGGGTTAATGTGTAAACTGTGTGTTGTTTCAGGGTATCTGGGATACACCAGCGGGTTAATGTGTAAACTGTGTGTTGTTTCAGGGTATCTGGGATACACCAGCGGGTTAATGTGTAAACTGTGTGTTGTTTCAGGGTATCTGGGATACACCAGCGGGTTCTCCCTCAGCTGCATGGTGTTCTTCCTCATCTCTGTAAGTCTGATCCTCCTGACGCAGCATCACATCACATGCACCACAGACAGCATCACATCACATGCACCACAGACAGCATCACATCACATGCACCACAGACAGCATCACATCACACCACAGACAGCATCACATCACATCACACCACAGACAGCATCACATCACACCACAGACAGCATCACATCACACCACAGACAGCATGGTGCAACCAGGGGGGTCCTTGAGGGAGTTCCAGGGGGTCCCCAGCTAAATGATAGTTAGGAACCAAATTGACCCTTATGAGTCTGTAACTCAGAGAGTGTACACCAGTGGAACCAGGGTCCATTTTGTTCCATTTGTACACTCTCAGAGTTAAATGTAATGATTGATTGATTTTACAATATACTGTACATTGGGTTCCCAGAGATAGAAATGCCATTAAATGGAGGACCGTAGCAGAATACAGGTCAAACTGGGGGGTCCTTGAAATGAAAATGGTTGAGAGTCACTGCTGGAGCCGTGAATATGTTCTCTTATGGGGGTCCTTGGCATGTAATTACTAATGGGGGTCCGCAGGTAGTATTTCCAGTTTTCAGTATGTTGAAAACCTTAGTTACCGTTTACTTTGTAGAGTTTGATTCATTATTACAAAACACTACAGCTTGTAGATCTGATCTGTCTTGTACAAAAGATTTGTTTTTATAAATTAGAAATACCAGACTTTTACTTGTATTAACATACAAATGTCATATTGATACTTTTACTTCTTCCACCCCTGGTACCACCATGATATAAAACAATGTTTTGAAAGCTTATATGTAGTCACTATTCATTGATTCACTGCTATACCAAAATCCATTTGAAAATAAATATCACTGTTCTCAATCTCAGGTCGAATATTGATATGCGATTAAAATGTGATGAATTGAGATTAATTCATTACAAAGCCTAAAATTAATTCAATTAACATCATTGAGTCCCAGCGCTATTTTCCATCTGGGAGCATTTTGACTAAATCAGTGTATAGTATTACAATAGGAATAGCACCACAGAGTGGCGCTATTCTTTTTAAAGTTATTTTTATTCCGGGGACTGTATACATTTTGCTTTGGGACGGTTCAAATTGTATTTCGGGGACGGTTTCCGGGATGTTTGTCTGGACTCTTGGTGGTAATCACCCAGGTGTGACGGTAATCAACCCAGGTGTGACGGGCCGGGTGGGCGCAGAATGAGTCGCTGAAATCAGACCCAGTGTTGAGAGGCTTGTTTTCCTATCATGACCTCCTTAGTATTCCACTCCCCGTCTCCCCATTTCCATGGGCTAGTTTCTCTCTCTCTCTCTCTCTCTCTCTCTCTCTCTCTCTCTATCTAGCCTGCAGCTCCCCGACTGCCACGAGTGTGTGTGTGTGTGTGTGTGTGTGTGTGTGTGTGTGTGTGTGTGTGTGTGGTGTGTGTGTGTGTGTGTTTTCCCTGACCTAGTTTGAATTGTGTGTGAGCTGTAATCCATGCACACTGCTCTCTCCCCCAACTCTGTGTTTGTGTGTGTGTGTGTGTGTGTGTGTGTGTGTGTGTGTGTGTGTGTGTGTGTGTGTGTGTGTGTGTGTGTGTGTGTGTGTGTGTGTGTGGGTGTGTGTGTATGTGTGTGTGTGTGTGTGTGTGTGTGTGTGTGTGTGTGTGTTTGTGTGTGTGGTTCCCGTATGAGTCCTGTCATGTTTATCCCCCCCTGTCTCTGCCGGGACGCTGACTGAAAGTCAGAAGATATTGTCCTTGTTTAGCCTATGTTTGACTCCTCGACCGCGCACAGTGGTGGAAAGTAACTAAGGACATTTACTTAAGTACCGTACTTAAGTACAATTTTTGAGGTTTTTGTAGTATTTCCATTGTGAGCTTGTAGATCGACGCGTTGTGAGCTTGTACTTTTGCTGTTTTCATTTATTTATTTTTTTGCATTTGAAAACTATATTTGGTAACTTTAAATACATTTTCATGCCAAAACCTTTGTACTTTCACGCAAGTAAATTTGGAATTCCAGACTTTTTTACGTGCAACAAGAGTACTTCTGTACATTGCAGTATTGATACTTTTAGTCACGTAAAACATTTGAGTACTGTTTTCCCCACCACAGTGTGTGACTAGCTGTGCTCCTCACACAGGTCATCTATAAGAAGTTCAACACTCCCTGTCCGTTCTCAGACTACTCCTTCAACGCCACTCTCGTCCACACGAGCCCCGTGAACGCCACGGATCCCGGAGTGGTCGACCCCGCCTGCATTCCCAAAATGGTTAACCTCAATTCAGCGGTAGGTCTTCTGTGTATCTGTAAGTCACTTCATATTATTATTATCCTTCACGTTCATCCGCACCGTACAATCCACACAAGCAACCGCCTTCCGATTCACCGGCATCCATTGTAGCCATGTCCGACCGGGCATGTCGCTGACAATGACACGACACGTCACGAATCACACGCCTCGCAGCATGTGAATCACAAATCAGCAGCATTTTATCATCAGACTTAATTCGCTGCCCTGCAGAACTTCAGAAGAGGAGGCGATGGCCCTTGTTTTACAGTTTCTAATTAGGTTCATCCTGATGTTTTGTTGACTTATATAACAGTAAAGGTTCTAAGAGACAGATTGTATTTTGGCATCTGGTGCCAGTCACGCACTGTGAGATTCACCCTCTGCATATTAAATAGCTTGGAAAATGACGGTGATGGTGGTGATACGGCACTCTTCTAAAGAGCCTGACATTTTACTGTACTCACACACTGTACCGTTACGTTCAGATTGTTGGCAACAGAACCAGAAACCCAAGTAACCTGATGTGTTACTTAGGTAACCAGTACGCTAATAATAAGTAATCTAAGCTGACTATTTTGGCACTCTGAATTACTACTAAAGATCGATACGTTACACTGTTAGACAGATTACATTAGTTGTAGGTTACTGGATACAACCGAAGACAGTTCATTCATAATCTGCAACTGAATACATATTTGGATGTAATATTCCCAACGCTGCGTACAGGAGAGGACCATTAATATTAGGAGCTTCTCGCTGAAGCCGATTTGATTATGAGTATGACCATTATTGATTTACTGTAGTAGAGTGCATCAGCAGTAGACTATTAACCGGCGGTCATCCTCGATTTTGTTCCACAAAATCCATCCTACTACATCTCTTTATTTGCGTGAGTTTTTTTTCCCCCCCAACACTCCGGGTAGTAAGTCCAATCTCGGCTGCTTAGCAGCTTACGAGGAAAGCATTCTTAAATAAAGGACCGAGCTGGTAAGTCGCCAGGACCAAGTTAATCACAGGGAAACAATTAGCTCTCTGTGATGTGTGCGAGGGAATAATGGGCCAGTAATACTGCAAGGTTGGTGGTAGGGCGCCTGGGATCGGCGCCGCTGTATCTATGGTGACCTGTTGGGCTTCATTTTCAGACGGCCTACACCATCCCCATCCTGGCGTTTGCGTTTGTGTGCCACCCCGAGGTCCTGCCCATCTACACAGAGCTGCGCAAGTATGTTCACCCCCTCCTTCCAACACGGCACTGGTCTCGCGTATCCAGACAACTATTCCACAATCTCCGAATGCTACAGTATATACAGTCTGGAACTACTCCCAGTAAAGAAGCTGCCATTTCTGTTCACAAATATATATTTTAAATTATCTTTACAGCTTTTTTTTTTGTTATTTCCGTTTCTGCTAAACAACAAGCTATACAGTAGATGCTTAGATGATTTCTATTTATATTGGGATAAATGTGCGCGACTGTAAAGACGAAACGGAAGTGGGGAGGAGGCTCCACTTCCGCTTTATATTTTACTCATGATAGAACTTCCGTTGCTCCAGACTGTATGATGGAAGAAGCATTTGGAAATTGTGAGAGGCAACAGTCTGGCACCGCGAGACTAAGACGCCAACAACACTCCTGCTTAAGCCTGATTTATAATAGCAGATCTACAAACTCGCGACACGTCACGCGTCGTACCGCGATGGCGTGCAACCAAGTGTAAATCAGGCATTTTAGTGGCTGATCACAACCCCCGTCACGTCACGTCACGTCACGTGCACTGCTTTGACTTTATTTTGGTATATGTATACTAGGGTGTAACGATATAGTAACTGCATCGAGAAATCGATTTTAATTTCAAGAATTGAAGTAAATGAAAATGAAAAAGCAACATTGACTATGTATCGTATCGTATCGTATCGTTTTGCAATGCAAATAATCGGTATCGAATCGTTTTGCTATGCAAATAATCAATTGTATCAATACTACATTTGTGCGTGGTATTTAGCAATTTTTTGAAGAAAAAAGAAAAAGAGGGGTTTAATTACTTAGTTTAAAATAATGTCAATGTATATCGATTTCAAATAATTTAATCTTATCGGATCGGATCACCATAATGAACCAATATTGTCTATGTGTCGTATCTTAAACCATGTATCGTGATACGTATCGTATCGCTGTTCAAATGTATCGTTACACCCCTAATGTATACATATGTTATAGCATGTTATCACGATCATCACTGCAGAAAAAGCTCAACGCTTCTTCTTTTTTAAAGTGGGGTCTAGGCATTCTACTTTGTGGTCAGGTGGGTTGTCAGTAGGGTTGATGATGCCATCTATGCAGGCTGGTTTATATCATGTCTGTTGTGTGACAACGCATGGCGATGTCTTCTGATTTCAGCCCCACCAAGAAAAAGATGCAGCACATTTCCAACATCTCCATCGCAGTCATGTACACCATGTACTTCCTGGCTGCTCTTTTTGGATACCTGACGTTCTATGGTGAGGCCTGGCACACTTTCGTCGACTAAAACTGTGACGAAAAATGTTCGTCGACTACCTTTTTTCACTGACGAAAACTACCGAATGCAAACTACATGAAAACTAAGCTATGATGACAAGAACTAACACTAAATATATTGACAATTTTGTCAATAAATAAATAAAAGACGTGACTAGTAGAGATCCAGTATAAGTAAAAGACACAAATCATTTTACACTTGGTTGCATGCTGAAAATAGCAGATCTACAAGCTCATAATGCCGCAGTGTTGGGCAGCAGCTAGCTACAAGTAGCGAAGCTACATAGCTTAACTACATTTATCAGTAGCTTGATGGTAGCGTCGCTCCTTTTGAACCAAGTAGCGTTTTTTGTAGTGTAGCTATTTTTAGACCCAAGTAGTGACGTAGCTTTCAACAAAAGCTATACGTTACAAATTGACTGTTAAATAAAGTTTTGTGGGGGAAAGAAATCCCTGGAAAAAAAAATCCATGATTGGTTGGTTTAGATAAGAAGAGTCTGACACAGTTATGTTGTTAAGCAGCAAGAGGATCCCACGCAGCAGCTGTCCTTTTATCTCTAGCACAACACAATGAATTACTCACCTAATGCTGCCTGCAGGTTCCATGTTTAATTCCAGCGTGTGTAACCTACATTATTGTCTAAGTGAAAGTTTTCATATTGTAAATTTGATCGCTAACGTGGTTTAGCGACTATAGTAGCCTACTTTGACAGCTCATTCATCGTAGCTTGTTTACAAGTCAAACGGACTTCTTGTGCAGAAACTGCCCCATCAAAATAAGAGCCACTTGTATTGATTAGTCAACACTAGTTTTATTTCTAAGTCTACCTACAGGACATTAACATCTCATTTAAGTGCCTGTCAGAATTCTCTCAATCTGAGTATCCCATCCTCAAATATTCGGTAAAACAGTGCCTCCCCGAGGCAACAGGCTGTCTTGAGAGACTAGCATTCTCTAAATCCCTGTCTCTCAGCTGGTGCGCAAATGGCTAGGCTGTGGGAATAATAATAATAATAAAAAAGAACAATTTTTTGGAACCATGAACTTTAGTTCAAAATGTTGAATTATGAACTGAATTAGTTCCTTTAAAAAAATTTAACTGTGAACTGAACTATAGTTAATAAAAAAAAGAACTTTCCCAACACTGAACACATGAATCAGCCGGCTCCTGACACCGCAAGGTACATTAATACAAGTAAATGTGAAAAAGTTGACACCAAAAGCCAGACAGTTTGTTTTTTAATAAACAATCAAACTCAGCATTTTTGCCTGCCTATTAGGCTATTTGTTCGGTGGAAACTTGATCATGAAGTTGATTAAAAAAAAAAAAGAAAAAAGTAGTGTCCATGTAGCTAGCTACTTTTGCCATGTAGCTTATAGTGTAGCTTGCTACAATTATCTGGGGATAGCTTCGTTGTAGTTGAGCTATATTTAATAGAGAGTAACTGGTAGTGTAGCTTACTACATTTTCCAAGTAGCTTACTACATTTTCCAAGTAGCTTGCCCATCACTTAACGCGTCGCACTGCAACGTGTTGTGAGCTTGTAGAACGGCTATTTTCAGCAAGCGTAAAATCAGCCATTACGACGGCATCAAGGCCCGCCAAAATACATTCTAGTCGACTAAATCAACTGTAGAGTTAGTCGACTAAAATCTTATATTTAGTCAACTAAAACTAGACACCTACAACTATTCAAAATGACTAAAACTAAAATCAAAACAACACTGGCACACTCCCATGGGAGTATTATTATCTCATTATCACGCTCTGTCTCTGTCTGTCTGTCTGTCTGTCTGTCTGTCTGTCTGTCTGTCTGTCTGTCTGTCTGTGTCTCTCTCTTCAAACAAACAAACAACAGCAGAGCCAAGTCATTATTTTGAGTTGCGGTTTTGTATGGTTTGTACATGTTGTTTTAACCTTTCCACCCACCGTCCTTCCGGCGTGGACGGTTCCCAGGGCTATGGGACCACAACTACAGTTCCAATAGCACACAACCATGACAAAAAGATCCCATAGCCGGTGACGATTAATGCTAACAAACAGCATGAATTTGGGAAAGGCAGATAACTAGCTTCCTCCCTCCCCTGCATTATTATGCCAGAGGTCAGAGGTCAATGCCCATGTACAGTTTCAACTCCATTGGTCAACCCACTGTGGAGACGAATGGACGGGGAGGACACATTTTTAAATATAGTAGTAGGCCTATAGCCTACCTGGTGTGCAGTGGTGGACAGTAACTACAATTTTGACTGTACTTTTCCAATTTCCAATACTTTTCACGTCTACTCCACTACATCTCGGATGCAAATTGTTCTATTATATTTACTTGAAAACTTTAATTATTACCGGTAGTTACTTTGTAGATTTCGATTATCATTACAAAACATAAATTAAACACTTCAGCGGTATACATTTTGTCCATTTAAAAATAGCCAATCTACATGCTCTCAATGCGTTGCGATGCGTCGCATTGTGGGCTTGTAGATCGGCAATTTTCAAAAGGTATTTTATACATTTGAAAACTCAATATATATAATGAGTACTTTTACTTTTGGTACTTCAAGTAGCCTACATTTTGATACCAATATACTTTGTACTTTTATTCCGTGCCATTTACTTGTAACGGAGTAAAAATGTGAGTACTTTTTCAACCACTGCTGGTGTGCTTTCTTTTTCATTGGGAAGAAAAACCGAACAGCTGGTTTGTGTTGAGTTTGAGAGGACAATCCTGATACAAGTATGCCCTCTAGTGGTCATGACTCAAATGGCAACCATTTGATCTGCAAGGCTGTTCCATAAAGGTATTGACCCGTTTCTCAGGGAAGGTACTGGTCCCCTTTTTGAAACTAACTCCTCGCCACTCGCCCTACACACTTCCACTCGGTTTCAGCATAGATGTATAAATAATTAGAGACGGCACCGGAATTCCCCTCCCATCCACTTACATTCCGGTGCAATGCTTGCTATGCTCAAACCGAGTGGAAGTGTGTAGGGCGAGTGGCAAGGAGCCGGTTTCAAAAAGGGCCCCTGGGTCTCCTTGTGTGTGTGCTTCACTTTCTTCAGCCAGTGTTGCCATGTCTGCTTATTATAAGCGACCTTTGGCTTGTTTTTTTTCTGTAAAGTCGCTTGCAAATAAATTAATGGTAGTTGCTGGTTGTGTTTTTTTGGCCTTGTTTCTAAAGTGTACAGTAGTTGCTTTTAAAACAGTGGTTCTGACATTTCGTCACGTCAAGGAACCCCAGACTAATATGTAATTGTCCACGGACATCCACCTGTAAATATTTTTACTTATATTATATACTAATATTTTGTTAACCTGTTAAAATATTAATTTCTTTTAATTAAATAACAACCTCACAATGTGTCGCTGTGAGCTTGTTTTCATAGACCTGGCCACTTGTTTCTCTTGTTTATCTGGCAACACAGCAAGAGGAAGAGGAACACACAAAACGCAAAGCCTTATGGGGCATAGGAAACAGGTCAATAGAGTGAAATTACAGTTACAATGCTTTTGTCAATAAACAGTAATTAGGTCTGGGACTCGATTAAAACAAATATTGAATTAATTAGAGGCTTTGCAATTAATTGATTGAAATGAATCACATCAATATTTGACCTGAGAAGCATCCCCCCCCCCCCAATTAAAACAGAGTGAATCAATGATTGAATACATACAAGTCTAAGCAACAACATATAGTTTATTTTTTTATCAAGGTGGTACTAAACAGTGCACGTTTTACCATAATAAAGTGCCGCAATTTTAGGAATATATATATATATATATATATATATCAGCTATTCAGGCACCAGTATGATCAGTATGCCTGAAACTCGTCCAAACAAGTGAAAAAATGTGGTGCAAAAATAAGCACGATTAAAATGCGTAACGTTTTCTGTTTTTATGTGTAACTTTTTCTGTAATTAATGAATCAAAATGAAACAATGTGTGTTGTAGGTGAGGTGGAGGCGGAGCTGTTGCATACCTACAGCCGCATCGACCCGTACGACACTCTGATCCTGTGCGTGCGTGTGGCTGTGCTCATCGCTGTCACTCTCACAGTGCCTATTGTGCTCTTCCCTGTAAGTCATATTTCTTTGGACGCATAACGCGCATACGCACGTACACGCACACCCTGTAATAAGCTATAAACCAAACAAGGGAGTATGTATGTATGTTTTTATGCTTTGTTTCCTAGTGTAATGTGCTCCACCATCTACCCTGTGTTTATGTTTTGTGTGGGGACTGCAGATGTATAAAAACTAGCATCTTTGCTAAATCCGGTGTATTTACGTTTCATTTATATGCATTGTTCATTAATATGCGTCGAAATAAACTAAAGTAAAGGAAGGTTGACTCTCCGGTGTTTTGGGGGTTGTAGGTCCGGAGAGCTCTCCAGCAGATGCTGTTCCCCAACAAGACGTTCTACTGGCCTCGCCACATCGCCATCGCCATAGTCCTGCTCACCCTCATCAACATGTTGGTCATCTTTGCCCCCAACATCCTGGGCATCTTTGGCATCATCGGTATGTTAGACCAGGGGTCCTTATGGGTCTGAAACTCAGAGAGTGTATATTAACATTGATTTTACAATATAAATCGGGGGTCCCAGAGATAGAAATGCCATTAAATCCCACATTTTAGCTCAAGACCCAAAAGAGAAAAAAATATGTTTTACCCAAACTGTAGTGAAAATAGCAGATCTACAAGCTGCACAAATGCAGAAAGTTTAAATGACCATTTTGAGACTAATATTAATCAATGAATGATACATTGACCATGTTTTACTTGACTGACTCCAGATTGCCCCCACACACCTTTACAGTAAACATGTTTTTCCAGACTGACTCCAGCATGCCCTCACACACCTTTACAGTAAACTCAGAGAACCTCATGCTTTATTATAATATTCTTATTATCTTTGATCTCAAATAAATCCTATAAGTATTCATCAGACATAATACTGTATACGCTAAGCTAAGGCTTTAAAGATATTTGACGCAAAGCTCGACAAATCACCTCAGGAATGCTTGGTATTTCACAGACCTTATCAAAAGGTCTAAAAATATATATATAAACCTACAAAAATTTAAATAAAATAAAAACAATCTTGTGGCAGTTACGCAGTTGAAACGTTCATTCCCCCCCTCGAACCAAAATGTGGTTTCCATAACTTTTCCCTGCTACAGGGGATACAGAGATACAGCTTGACAGTTGTTTGGGTGGGCTTCAAATGTGACTAAATTTGACTGAAGGACTGCCATTGGATTGTTTTTAATTTTCGTGTCATATGAAAGCAGTGAATCATAGCTTCAAATTGACATATTGGTTGTGCAGTTTGACCCACCAGTTTTGGAGATATGGCTTATAGAGTAATGTCTTGCAGAAAACAGCGAGTTGAGAAAACAGGCTTGAAAGGTTCACTTCTGTGGTCTCTAACATTACACCTATAGCTACATGTTTAAGCATTTATTTCATATTTACATTTCAACTTATTTCAGACAAGCTCTAGTATGTGAAGAGTCTGCCTGTGCAATTAACTCATTTTGAAAAAAGTCTGGTCACAAATGTCTCCCAATCTCGCAGCAGTTTTATGGGAACTGAAAGAACTTGGTGTACTACAGTTGATGGGGAGGCAGCTTGGTGTACTACAGTTGATGGGGAGGCAGCTTGGTGTACTACAGTTGATGGGGAGGCAGCTTGGTGTACTACAGTTGATGGGGAGGCAGCTTGGTGTACTACAGTTGATGAGGAGGCAGCTTGGTGTACTACAGTTGATGAGGAGGCAGCTTAGCGGCCAATATCATTCCTTTTAACGTTTTTGTTTTTGCCTCCTGTCTGCCAGGTGCCACGTCAGCCCCATGTCTCATCTTCATCTTCCCTGCTGTTTTCTACATCCGTATCGTACCCAAAGAAGAAGAGCCGCTAACCTCAACCCCAAAAATACTGGTGAGTATAATGACAATCTACACTAGTAATAGTGTTAGAGCTACACTATGTCACTTTTGATGGTGAATACAATGTGTATGGATGAGTATGTTACAGTACATAATATTTACACCATACAACATAATGGTTTCCCCATTTGTCTA
Organism: Protomyctophum parallelum; assembly: GCF_964188405.1. Classification (NCBI taxonomy): domain Eukaryota; kingdom Metazoa; phylum Chordata; class Actinopteri; order Myctophiformes; family Myctophidae; genus Protomyctophum; species Protomyctophum parallelum. The sequence continues at coordinate 9,191,967 of NC_139703.1, forward strand.
TTGAGACATTTACAGTATATCCTGTGGTCTGACTGGTCTGGTTTGACAGTTGGTGCCGAAGGTCAAAATGCAGTTTTTGCCCTGAGCAAGCAGGCAAGCTCCATTAGCTCAGTGGTGAAAATGTCACTTGCGTGTGGGACTGGCCGTGGTTTGAATCAGGCGTAGGACATGAAAGTTACAGAGTGTAGCTCCAAAACTATGGAATGCACTTCCCAATCTTCCGCCGTATAAAAATTCACCTCTTCAGACTCCATCTATGGGCCGATTCATACTCCTATTTTACCGCTGTTTCGGCGCTGTAGTGCCAAAATGATTTCGGCTCATCAGACATTTTCAGTAGCACCGAAGAGCCAACTTTAGGACGGTACCCGCCCCCCGAACCTCAAATGACGTCACATTGCTCTACAGCTTATGATTCTTCATGACTATTTCTCTGTATTTGATGTATTACCATGTGTTGTTCTTGCTTGCTGTAAATGGCTCTGGATTAAGAGCATCTGCTCAATGCCTGAATTGTAAATTGTATCTTTCTCATTCACCCTTTCCTTCTCTCTTCTAGGCTTTTTGTTTTGCTGGGATAGGCTTCCTCTTCATGATAATGAGCCTCAGCTTTATCATCATCGACTGGACATCTGGGAGCAGCAAAGCCAGTACTGGTCACTAGGCTCTGTCGTATCATTCGTTTTTTTCAGGTTTTATATTGTTAAAGTAGATTTGTGTTGTTGTTTATTTTTGTTGTTGTTATTGTTATTGTTGTTGTTTTTATTTTTGGATCATGTTGTTGAAGATGCCCTATCACTTCCAAGAGAAAATTGTGGACACAGACCTTTAAGGTTGGCGGAGCCAAGTGTAGCCTAGCTCACGATACTCTCACATAGCCAGAAGATCGGAGAGCGCCCCGCCTACTAGAACGCCTGATATGACATCTAAATTCTATTTAAGGGTGAATAAACCAGAAACAAATACAGAAATGTAAAAACAAACTGCGTTATAGAACCAATGCAAAACACTTTAGGGTGGTCCTTGATATTGGGACAATATCAGGATTGGTTTGTTACCAGCTGTTCTCGCTGCTATTTTTCCATCTCCTATCGTCTGGCTACGTGAGAAAAAAGTTCACAAGATCTCTCTCTCTCTTTCTCTCTCTCTGTCTAGACGGACTGCCTTTCACTCAATAGCACACAGGAATTGTACATTCTGCCAAATTCTATGAACAGGTGCAGGCCAGTATAATTTCTTTGGGAAGTTTAATAGCACATGATTTTTTTGCACCTTTGCGCCAGGTGAATAAACATGGCTCCTTTCCATTCAGGGGCTGTGCCTTATAGTGAGACTAAAATAGCAAGACGAGTAACAAGTTACAACATCAGTGCAGAAGGCTGTCATCTTTAGGCACCTAGCTGGCCCCACTGAAGACTAAAGCCGTATATTTATGCTTATTGCTTAGTTAGTTGTACACTGTTGTTGTACAACAGCCGATGTACAAGTGTGAACTTGTAGATCGGTTGTTTTCGGCGTGAGACTTACATCCGCCACCCCTTTCCATCTGTTGCTACCCTGTCCTTAGATTGACCTATAACCTACCAACCCCATACTCAACGTTAAGATCTGTGCTGCCTTCAGGGTCACAGGAAACTATGGCATTGAGTGATATATACATTTCTTTTTATGATTTTTAAGCCTATTTAAGTTATTCGAGTCATGGCAATATTGTGTACAGCTACAGCGGACATGTGGCATTAGAATCTGTTATGCACAGGGATATCAGAGTATCGAGCAGGCCTGCCCCTGCTTGTTGTGTCTGTGTGTTTGTCCTCGATCTGGACAAAATGGTTCTCGTAACTCTGACAGTGTACAAATGGTACCATATTGTCCATTCAGTTTCATGTGTACGCTCTCAGAGTTACAGACCTGTAAGGGGTCCATTTGGAACCCCTTCTAAAGGAACCCAGAGAGTTGAGAACCACTGACATAGACAGCGCTGTGAGCCAGCAGGGGACAGAGACACACAATTTACACAGTAAAATCCACCGTGATTAACTTAACTTTAAAGTGCACAAAGCATTACATTTTTACACTCTTTTGGAGTTGCAAATGGGATTCCGGGTCCCATATATATATATATATATATATATATATATATATATATATATATATATATATACATATATATATATATATATATACACACACACACACACACACACACACACACACACACACACACACACACACACACACACACACACACACACACAGAGTTATACACACACACAAACCACAGGGTCACTTCAATTTGGTGTCTGTAAATATTGCTTCATTTCAGCTTGTGCCCTTTACTGAAATGAAAGTGATGTGATGCCATAATGCAGAAAGACATGTAATCTCTTTACTGTCCTGCAAAGTTGATGGTTAACTATAGCACTTTTTGTCTGATAATAAGCACAAGTTCTCTGTGCAGCCATTAATCAAATAACATGCAAATGATGTCTTAGTATAATGCTCATGACATAGAATATATAGGGAGGTCCTCGAGGCACGTCCCACTGGGAGGAGACCCCGGGGCAGACCAAGGCGCAGTTGGAGGAATCACATCGACTCACTGGCCTTGGAACGCCTCTGGACCCCCCAGGAGGAAGTTACCAATATTGCTCTGGAGAGGGAAGTCTGGAATCTCTGCTGGAGCCGTTGAACCTGCGAAAGTGGTTGAATGGATGGACGGAGATATGATTTAAGGGAATGCCCCCCAGATTCAACTAAATCATTGATCATTATATATCTATCTAAAAACAAATCAATGTGTGTGGAAGGTCTAACATGGTACATGGACGTTTTGTCAGATTACTACTTGAAGCTAATCTTCCTGCGCGTTTTGCCTCCATGGTCCACATAGGACCCCTCCACTACTCTAGTGAGTAGAGTAACTAATTAACGGTTGTACTGTAAAGGGGTGTTAATTGAATTGTCTGTGTTGTTTGAGAAGAAACATGGCTCTATTACTGTATTGGAGTTGTGGTACTTAATGTACACAATGTATTGTTAAATCTTAATGTATACTCGAATGGAAGTACAAGTGAAGTGTTATATTGGTCTCTTATCATTAATAGACGAGCTGTTGTTTTAAACCAGCTGTTCTAACACTTGTCCGGGCTAACGAGCTGGACCAGACTAAAATGACGTCATAAACACTTCAAAAGCCTGATAATGTATATCAGTGTTATTTTACGTTTTGTCTTTTGTAGTATTGTCTGACATGATGAGTCCGTAGCGTAATAGTGAGGGTCGTTTAGTATTATTATTATTTTTTTAACATGTCCCATGTTGCTGCTTTGTGGGACCATACCAGCCCTAACATGGAAATATTACCATTCGGCTCTGGTCCCATTTTTATTTTTATTTTTTTTAATGATGAATCTTGTTCTCACACCAGTGCTGTATGAGTATTGTTGTGTAACTGTTAGACGTGTTCTGTCAAACTTAAACCTTTTTTGAGACTAAGCACAAAGCATATTTCAATTCATTTTGTTTTCAATATTTCTGCAGGTACTGTAACAGTGTTCAGCACAATTTATGGAGTAGTATGGCTGTGTCGCATGCTAAAAGATAACTGATAACACACTTTATTTTTATTTTCAGTTATTTTTGGTGAGCGAGATGGTCGAATTAGCTGCTCATAATAGCCGTCAGAAAGTCTCATCACAATCTTTGACTCTGTCTACGAAGATTGTGATGTGAATTACAATTTAGCAAAAAAATAAAATAAAAAATGTGATACATACCGTAGGCCTAGCCCAAGATTTAGACTCTCGTAGAGTTTTTTTCGTTTCTGACATTCGTCAGAATCGAAAAAAACTCTACGAGAGTCTAAATCTTGGGCTACCGTAGGCCTACTGTTTTTATGACGCATTCATTTGTCACTTTTCACGGGTGAAAATCTTATGCGACATGGAACAAAATCCATAGACCAGTAGTGCTGTTTGCAGCATAGGCCTACAATAGAACTACAGGGGCTTTTTGACATGCACAATAATTGCACATCTTTCCATTATAGAAAAAGCTGCAGTCCATTGTGATTTGTGTGATGCAGCAATGTGTCACACAGTTTCTACGTTACAAAATTGAAAATACATTTTTGAGGAGTCCAAATTGGTGTTTTGTTTTCTTTCGCGAGGCACATGATTATGATTCCAAACATTCCATCCCAACTCAAACGCACCCTATTTTATACAAAGGTTTTTGAAAATCTTCGCAAATGTGTTAGCCTACGCTTTAACGCTTATAATGACATTCCCAAATAATAGGGACACCAGGGTTGGAAGTGGTTGAAAATGGCCAGCAACGCAGCGAGGAGCAGGTATGCTCACAATGCGCCGCATTCCGCGACACGTTTGCGAGCTTGCAGGTCGGCTATTTTCGACACGTGACAGTATGAGTGCGGGCTATAAATCCTCATTTTGTCTGATTTATTGAAATGTGTTTGACTGAATAATGACATAATACATATTGACTTCAGCAGCATTTATAAATAATGTATATAAATGTAAACCCTTTATATTCTACTATATATATATGCATATCTAGTTTGTATAATGTAAATAGCAAGGTACAGTTTTAGTCTGATTAAAAATATAAATGTAATCATTTATAAAAGTGCTTTTAAATCCTTTCCCCTTCAATTCATGTCTATTTTCTTGTATCTATCTATATTTTAATACATTGCTGGCAGTTATTGTACTGGAAACAATGTTGCAATAAAGTTGAGGTAACAATATTGGAAAGTGTCTCTATATTATTATGTACCCATTTACAGTGGCCTTGTGAACTTGATTTAGATCAGGGCTGGGCAACTTTGATGATTTAGTTTAGACTAGAGCATGGGCTTTCAACTGGTGGTCCGTGGACCACTGGTGGTCCTTGGAAGGTATTGCATGTGGTCCCTGACCATGCTGTGTCTCAGCCCTGCGGTCGCTTCTCGTCTTACTGGTATACAGACTGTTATACTTTAGCTATTGAAAAATAGCAGATCTACAAGCTCATAGCGCGGCACCGCTACGATCGAGCTTGTAGGTCTGCTAATCTTTGAAAAATCTTGAAAATGTGGCGCAAATCTTTGAATATATATATATATATATTGTGATGCATTGGTGCATGCGTGTGTGAACACGGACTCATTGATGACGCCACACAGGCGGGTGTGGTAAACGAATGGGGACATTGATTGCATGCATTGAATCAGGTGGCGACTATAGGACGCCAGTATAAAAGTGACACTTTAGATGTTTGTGTGTCGTTGGAGCCCACGTCTTGTGAAGCGGCACTCTGGGTACGGGAGGGGCCTGCCGACGGTGAAGACTATAGTAATCTAAATGTATAAACCCTTTATATACAGTAGATCTGTATGAACGCATAATGATGGTTCTGTGATTGGGTTTCCTCTCCGCTTGTTTTGTGTTGTGCTTTCTGATGTTACAAAAAAAAAAAAAAAAAAACATTTTCATTACGTTTGGGCTGTTCATGTTAAGTTTCTGTTTTCCTACCCTGAAGGATTTCAATATAACCCTTGGAAGAAAAACGTGTGAAATGCTTTATGTATGGTGGTTCTTGGGATTTGAAGAGGGGAGTTCCATGACAGTTTCCACTAGGCCTACTGACTTTTGAACAACGGATAAAATTCTCAACTCGCTGTTTTCTGTCACTCTATAAGCCATAACTCCAAAACAGGTGGGTCAAAGTGAACAACTAATGTGTCAATTTGAAGCTATGATTCCATGCTTGACATGAAATAACGAAAAATCTAAAAAATCCAATGGCAGTCCATCAGTCAAATCTGGTCACAAATGTGTTCAGCAGTTATGATGATGGATTATGGAAAAGAAACTGTTACAAGATTCAATAATCAAAGAATTTATTCACCAGATAGCAGTAGTAATACACTAATGTGTAATAAATCTTATTGAAGGTATGTCTGGAGCGTACTTACATAATGAAAGGAACCATATAAAATACCAAAACACAAGGTAAATTTCTATAGCAAAATAACTGTTGCTTGAATTGTAACATTAGTAACATTGTAACATCATAAACCGAGTGTACAGTAGGCTACAGCTGGCCAACAGTATTTTACGGGACTTTGCATAGTCTTTGCATATAGGTCTTTGCATATAGGTCTTATCGTTGCAGTCGTACAGAAAGATTGCATCTCCATATTTCAAGAGGGGTTTCTTTTCTCATATTAACATCCTACTTTGTCATACAATAATAGTCACAGAAATAGCCGATCTACAAGCTTGTAGATACACACTTTACTATATTTGAATAAAATAACTGGGAAAATGGTTAAGCACTATATGTAACCTTTTTTATGAATACAGTGTCTAATCTGTATGGTACAGTATGTTAATACAATATATAACTTTTGGAGTGGTTGCATTTGTCTCCCTGCTCTTCTATAGAGCGTCGCAGTCCCGCCCCCTTTCAGAACGACGAGTGGCCCAGGAAATGATTCTCTCCATAGGCTTTTCAAAAAGTATTTTTTTAAAGACGGTTACGCCGCGGACAAAGCCAACTCGGATCGTGACAAATCATGACAATAATTACAATGTTTTGGGCCGATCAAATAATTAGTAGGAAGAAAAACAAAACAAATAGTGTTGTATCCTGCCTTTATTTTCTTATTTCAAATTATTTGATCGGCACAAAATATTGTGTTTGTTGTCATGATTTGTCACGATCCGAGTTGGCTTTGTCCGCGGCGTAACCGTCTTTATATAAATACTTTTTGAAAAGCCTATGGAGAAAATGAATGGAGAATCATTTCCTGGGCCACTCGTCGTTCTGAAAGGGGGCGGGACTGCGACGCTCTATAGAGATTTAGATAGTGTCAAAAGGTCATGTCTAACCTATATAGACAGTAGACAAAGGATCTTACAAGAATTTTGACCTGATGGTCCAGATTAAATTATGAGCAAGCAGGCAGGCTCTATAGCTCAATGGTAAAAAACTAATTCAGCACTTCAGTGCAGAAAACTGGGGTTCACATCTGGGGTAGAGGAATGTTACAATACAGTCTGTCTGTGTTTTATAAAATAAAACTTGTGACTAAATAATAACTACACATATTCTTATTTCCCCATTCCCTGAAAATTAACAGTTTTGGAATCCTGACAGCGATAATGAGAGAACAACAATGTGGGTTAGCCCCCCCCCCCCCACCCCCTTCTAGAAGCCCACCAGGTAGCTTTGGGCCTGCGTCAGGCGCTTGAGGCGGCTCTGCAGGGAGGCTCTCTTGCTGCCGATGTCGATGTCTTCCTTAAGCAGGACCTCCACGTTCTCCTTGTCCTGCAACATCTGCAGCATCTGCATCTGCATCTGCGAGGCGCACTCCTGCAGCATGAAGTAGCGGATCACCATAGGGATCTGGTCCGACAGGCGCTGCCTGGCAATCTGGAGGGTGCAGACCAGTGAGTGGACAGTGGACAGTGAGTGATGCCAATGATCAGAGACACTACAGTGAATATGGCCATTCTCTCTGATTTGTTTGACGTTTGACGGACCTCTAGACGGAAAATTGCTAACTTAAAACTTACTTGAAAATAAGACTTGAGGTGCAACATCATCTCTTGCAGGGTGGCATGCTTATCAGAGGAGTAAATGGTGGTCCTTCTCTCTAAACTCTGAAAGTTGAGTTTGGCAAAAGTAAAACCTTTGGGCTCTTGGGCTGATTCCTCTATAATCTCTTCCTTCTTCATTTGGTCCAAACTTTGACTGTAGGTTCTGTCCTGTGTGTAAACGATCATCTCCATTTTGAACTGGGTCCTGATGGTGGACTCTGCCATGGTCTGTTTCTCCTGCTTGATGGCTTCAATCTTTGCCTGGAAAACAAACCAACTTTAAGTGATTCTGTCGACATAGGCAAAAAAGGATAGCCTACAGGGGGAAACAGTGACAAAAACGTAGCAACTATCACATATAATTATTATAAAGCATACCATTTATTATTATCTGGTTTGTTGTTCAGTGCTTACCTTGGCTGTCTTGATCAGATGAGGAAATCCAACAAAGCTATCATGAGCCAGCTGGATGAACACCTTCCTAACAGCATCTAGAGGTCATAACAACATTCCAACAGATCAGCTTTTAATTCCCAACACAGTACTTTGTATAGAAAGAAATCACACAAATACATATTATTTCTTGTGCCATTAAACATTGAGCTCATTGAGGTCTGTCTGACTACATTCAGACAGAGATTCATGTGCATTGTACTTGGTGGGTTGATAGAGTGTAGGGACACGGGGAGCCTGGGAGGCCAGTTGAACTAGCGAAGGTTTCATGAATCATGAGTATTAATAATAGTGCTATAGGCCTACCTCCTATATCTTTAAGTCTCTTGACTGCTGGTTCCTCCATCTTTTTGATCTGGTCCTTCACCATCACCTCAAAGGTTTTGAAGTTGATGAACCCGGGCAGTTCTCTCCCACGGTACTTATTTTCATATTCAGCCACCTCTCCCTCAATCCACTCGTGAACTGTAACATATTGATAATTTTGACATTCATTTATTTAAATGTCTTGTTCATATCTGTCTGTCCAGATCTTTGTGGGCAGAGCCAAACCAGCACTAACACACTCACAGTCCTCTCCTGAGTCGTCCAGGTGCTCCTGCCACTTCTGAAACTCTTTTCTGAGCATGGGGAAGACATTGAGCTCTTCGACACATTTTAGCTCCTCCCCTTTAGTCAGACTGATGGCGTCCTGACTGAACGCTGTCACTTTCTGGAAAACAAATTAAAACCAGTTCAGATGTATTCTATGTGTATAAACTATACATTGTATTTACAGACAGGTGTCTTTGAACACATTTGAAAGACATTTTAATTATACATTATTTACAATTCTTATTCCTTTATCTCTTTCTACCAATTAGGTTACTATTCCAACTGCTGACTCCTACAGTTTGTGATGTCAAGGCTGGGAGGACGGTGCACATGCAGGGGTACAGTTCACTAGTGGTGAATGATGGGTGGGAGATCTCCCTCTCGGCTCTACTTCTAACCCAGTTGTGTTTGTTAGAGCGCCCGGCCAAGACTGATTCGAACCCCTGGTCTCCATGGTGGTGGGGGCAGGAACTTTACTCCTGCGCCACCCGGACGGCCCTAAATAATATATCTAAATTCTGTGGCATTTGTAAAAATCTCCAGATATACACAAAGAATATTAAGGTGGAAGAATCTGCAGATCAGAGTGTCAGGGTTGCATCACATGAAGGGGCTCACATTGATGAGGAAGGCAAGTCTCTCTGAAGGCTCAGGTGGGGGTCCAGTGCCACATCTCTCCAGCTCTGCATGGGTCTGTGCCAACTTCTCCTCGATTTGCTCCTCAAGTCGAGGCAGGGATTTCTGAGACAACAACAAATGGGACAGCAACGGTCAACTTCCAAAACCTAAATACAGTGTATGCAGTATACAAAAATGCAAGTTTAATGTGTGTACAGTATGCTGTGATTATTAGTCAATTTATGTATCAAAACGTTGCAGGGAATTAATGAGAAGGATTCACTTGAATATGATTCACGAGTTCCAGGGTGAGTTTCTCAGCCAGTTTAGGAATGGTGGCATAGCCCTCATCATAAAGACAGCTATTGAAAGAAACAATGGGGAAGTTACTGATCACACACGGTACCACAATCTGTACAGCAAGAACTTTAAAACAGGTAGGGTAAGAAACCTTGTATCTCCATGTTTCAACTGTTTTGTCTCCATCATACAACAGCGTAGTTGATCTACAAGCTTGCGTTTTGAGCTTGTAGTTCAGCTATTTTTGGCAATTAAAAAACTAAAACTAAAGAAGAGCTTGTGACTAAATACAAACTACATTGGCATTTACCGGAAGTGCGCATGTTCTTTGAAAAAGTCCCTTTCTCTCTCCGAGGCCTCCTTCAGAGACACTCTCTCTGTGATTTCCTTTTGACCCCGACACCTGAATCAGAATCAGAATGGACATCACATGGTTTACACGTGCTTGTATTTATTTTTTCAGAAAGAAAGAAAATAAGTGTGTGGCATGGAGAAACACTAGAGAAAAAAGAAACAAGGAGAAATCTAAAATATCTACATGACATTATAATATTAATGTACTGTACAATAGTCTGTGCTGTCACAATCCAGTTCATACAGTATGCATTGCACATGCATAGGTTAGACATAAGGTGCATACACATATCAGATGATATGTCTATAATATTAGACATTAAGGTGCAACGAGAGAATCAGCGCAATTTGTCACCTGACGATCATGTAGCCCTTCGTCAAGGGGAAGACCTCGTTATGAACAATGTCCACCGCTGTCTCCTCTGTGCCTTTGTCAACTAAGTCAGGTTTGGTGAGGATGCCTGTATACCCAGAGTGTAAGGGAGAGAGGTGCAAATGTCTACTGTATGTGATTCCTAAAACACAACAAAACCTAAGACACAAAGAAGCATTTCATCAGATTTGAGCAGCACAACCCACTTATTGTTTACCTAAAGTTCTTTGGCCTTCAGGGTCTACTTCCTTTGCCATCTGCAACGCCTCGGTCGTTGCTATATCCACGTTGCACGGAACAACTACCAAGTTAATGGTTTCTTGTTTATTGATGAACGTCCTTATCAGTCTCTTTATCTGAAAATAAACATCCTTGTGTCATTTTGATGAACCTGTCTTAGTATTTCAAATCAGCAATGATCTAAAGGGCCACTTATTTCGACCGATCTTTATATAATTTGACCTCAGTAATGCTCATTATATCATGGCACCGTTTCTGTCTGCACACATGGGTGCAGTACTTAGTTCAGACTAGTCATTGGTCCGACAAACAACCACCTACCTCAAACCCCAACCTAACCATAACCGCAAGCACGGGAGCAGCGGATCCCATGTCTCAGAGGAGGGCTGTGGACAGTTCAGAATCCTGCCTACCAGACAGTGACATCATCGGCATTTTTCTTTATTTATATTAACGTAAAAAACATGGCTTCTATTTCAGTGTGCTAACTTTCCAGGAAGATAAAGGCTGTAGTTTCTTTTCTCTCCCCCCCCCCCCCCCCCCCCCCGATGATGTCACTGGTAGTCAGGTTTCTGAACTGTCCGCACAGTTCAATTGTCACTTTTCTAAACACTCAAAAGCAATGTTGAAATGTGTTGTGTATAATGAGAATGACAGACGACGCGCGTTGTCAACTGACTCACGTGGCCGGTTGACTGATATGACTAGAGATTAGGGGATTTACGTGGCCGATTAAGACTGATGAGGTTAGGGAACTTACGAGGTCGGTTAGGGTTAATAATGTCAGAATATAACGTTTTGCCTTGCTGACGGTTGCGGTAGGTCAGTAGACAGCTACTGAGAGCATTGTTCTAATTAAACGTGATTTTGTCCCTTTCAATGCATTGATGGCATTCGAATCTGCCTGTTTCGCGAGTAATCAATTAACCTACTGTACATGAGCAAGATTAAGTCGGAGTATTAAGTCGAGTAGTAAAATATTGGTTTCTATCATGGAAATTACATTTTTATTCCTATATAATTATTGATTTATTATATATTATTACATTTGTAGAAATCCACTAAAGGCATTTAGTTGTAATTAACGGTATTGATTCTCTCACTGTGGAAATCTCTAAATTTCCACAACCGTTTCGATATATTATCGGGTATTTGCCCAGCCCCCCTGCAGTAGCATACCTGGTCCCCGATGTTCTCGGGCTGACCCTTCACAGCCACCCTGGCAATGCCAGGCAGGTCTATGAGAGTGAGGTCTGGAACGTCAGGAGAGACGATCTCCAGACTGATGAGCTCTTCACTGATCCCCACTCCAACACCTGCTATCTCATCCTGGGCTAATGGAGATATAATATGGTACATCATGATGAATCCATTAAGACCTGAGTCTGATTCTACAAATGTCTTCTAAATCCTAACAGTTTTCTGAAAAACTTAAGTGGTGTTCAAACGTTTTCAAGTCAAGGACCCCATATGTATTTGGCCCCCGACCCCCCATCTCAAATTATTGTGTTCCATGGACACCAAGAAGTAAAGATTGGAATAAAAAATGTTTAAAACAGTACAATTATAAATTAAAAGGTTTTTCAAAAATAGCAGTGCAGTGGCATGGCACAAAGTGACACACTTAGTATGTAAATGTGCTATTGCTGTTTAGCTCAACCTAAAAAGAGAGGGATGGTTTCAGTGTTATATTAAATGGTAAAAGAACAATAATGAAAAATGCCAGACAATTATGGGGGGAACATCTCAATCTAAAGTGAGCCCACCTTCACGGATTTTATTCTCCACATCTGTGGGGTCTTCTATCTCTTGCTCATGGCCCTGGTAACTGATCTTTCCAAACCACTTCTCTCCATGATGCCCTCTCTTCATCTTCAGCTCAAGAGGACATCTTGTCACAATACCTTAGTGGGAAAGAGTTAAGAGGTGGGGAAAAGAGGTAAAATCACCCATTTTAACCTTCACCTTAATGTCACTTTCACTTTATCAGTGTAGTGACATCAGTTGTGCGTGTGTCACTAGTACACACGCGCACAACTCTCCGTGTGTTGACACATGACACACGGAGATGAAAGGTCAGAATCACAATCTCTCTCACACACACACACACACACACACACACACACACACACACACACACACTCGCGCACGCGACACAGTTTTGGTATGGAATGAACATACATAGGTTAGCCTATAATAATTAGGCCTGCATCGCTTTGCCTAAAACATTGAATTATGAAAAGGACCGAAATTGGCACGATTGCTTTCATGCTTTGTTCTATTGAGCGCGCCGTCAACGCGCATTGTCGTGCATGTGGGGGCGTGCGAGCGGCTATATGGTCTCCTCTCCTGCATGGTTTAGTTAAAAAGTTCTGTAGCCTGCAATTTATTTTGGAGCTTATTTCTAGTGCAAAATAAATATTGTAAAAGAGTTTTACCACTTCCTCTTGGTAAAGCCACTCCGGACAGCGCCTCCAACACAGAACTCTTCCCGGAGCTTTGGTCTCCAATCACGGCGATAGCTGGAAGCGCCAGGTCCTTCTCCACACCCAGGGAGCGTAGAGAATCAATGAGGTCAATGCAGGGACGCACCTTCTCCTCAAAATGTTCGTTTAGATTATTCATGATTTACCGTTGGTTAACAAAGGATGATGGCTATTATTAAAACACCTACAAATTGATTGTCAGTCGCATGCACGATAGGCGATAGCAACGGACAGGCAGTCGGTACTGTCTCTGAGTCGGTGTAGGGGCTGTTTAAGCTACCACTGACTGTACAGGGATGCTTACTGGAACTGCTTCTTAGCATATTTTAAGTTTCACTTTCGTTTCTCTGGATGAAAGTTTCAAATAGCACCCAGCCTCGAATGTTTCATTGATTTTAATTTATTGTCAGGGCATATGGGGCTGGGCAACGCCCTGCAGAAAAGAAAGCTATACAGAGGCTCCTGCTTCTTCCATAACAATATCAGACAAATTAACAGATTGTAGCCTATCAGACAAAAAGTTTGTTCGGTCTGGAGTCACCTTTAGTGTGCTTAAGTTAAAGTAGACTATAATTTACTATACCCATTAAACAATATCTTGGGCCTACAAGCTTCTCTCGTCTTTATACAGCCGATTGTGTGTAATATGAATGGAATTGTATTTTATATACAGAATATTATTAATTGTTCACAATTAAAATCTGCCACTTGAAACCAATAAAAATTACTTTGCCTACAAGCAGCTGGATGTTGGTGCTGCTGCTGTGATGGAACTGCCACCTGGTGGTGAATTCATGGCTAGTGGCTACTGCAATACAATTTCCCCCCTTAACATCATAATATAGTGTAAAGTACCTAGGCTGTTACCCAATGGAGACTGCCCTATCATTGTTTATGAACGTTCCCTGAGGTCAGCCCACGTCCAGACCAGCTGTTACAGAAGACAACATGAGAAATTGAGAATGATGATGACTTAACAGCCAAGACTGCACAGCATTATCCCTGGAGACTGCAGGCGTGCATAGCATCAATAATAAATTAGTAGTATAGAATCAATGTGACACCATTTGACAATCAGTTTGTGAACACAACAACATACCTTTCTATTTGTATTTACCTTCGCAACACAAGAAGACACATGTACGTAATTTGTTGATCTGAGAACTGAAAAACAGTAACAATCCAGATTTCTACGAAACTCACCTCCATTAACCATTTCATGTGTGTTGTATATCAAATAGCAAAAATAGCTGATCTATAAGCTCATGACCTCATGACCTGTCACAACCTTTTATGTTTGTAGATCTGCCATTGTTAAAGGTGCCTCTAATTTTTTTTTTACTAAATGTTTGATAGGGATGCTATATTTCATGTGGTTCAAGAGGTCAGGGCATAGCCTCAGAAGCCTCCTAACACATCAACTTAACCTTGAAGGGCCATCACAGATGGCCAAACAGCATGAGGACACAAATGGTCCCTGTCATTTTCAATGTAATTTGGCAACGGAGGGTTCTTTGTCAATTGACAAAAACAACCGTTTGAAAAGGTTGGCCTTGTCTTGAGTAAAGCATTTCTGTTTCATGCAACCTTTTGAAAACCCATATGATCAGGATCTAATTTGTGATAGATCGACAAGCTCACGACACGTCGTGTTGCAAAGCGACATGCCAACGGCCGAAAAGATAATTAGAAAGAAGAAAACGGCAGGTTACAATACTTTTGTTGTTTTTCTTCTTTGTAATTATTTGTTTGGTCCAAAATATTGTGTTTGTTGTCATGATTTGTCTCAACTCGAGTTGGGTTTGTACGACGCTTATAAGGTCTTTAAATAAATACGTTTTGAAATGTCTATGGGAAAAATGATTTTGAATTATTTCCCGGGCCTGGCGTCGTCATGAAAGGGGGCAGGACTGCGACGCTCTAGTCTATAGGGTTTAAGTGGTTTACAGCAGTGGGGTTGAGAGACTGTCCATGGATGTACGGCAAAATATAACCTCTAGACTGAAAGTGTTTCTTAGGTCTATAGTCCCAATCTGTGATTTGTGCCACAAAACAGCCACTAGTTTTACATTTACACATTGTAAAGGATCATGTCTTCTCTGACAGTGTGAAAACAGATTCTCACAAAAAATGTAATTGTACTATGAGAATCATGGCATATATCACCACTTATATCACAACACACAAGCACATTAGTATGCAATCACTTTATTCAGGAAAATAACTAGACGTCATATAAAAACAAACGGGCAAAAAAACAATCATTTAAAAGTCCTCATTTGTTCACAGAGTCTCCCCCACATTCATTCACCATTCTCCATGGGGGCATCCTGGTTGTTTTCATCACTGTCTGATTTCTCATCATCTAGAAAATAGAACACAAAACAATTAATAGCAAGGCATATAACAGGTAATTCTATCCTTCCATCAGCGCATTTTGTGAACCATCAACCAAACATTTCTGGTTTGTTAAACAAGTATTATTTTAACCCAAGAAAGCAGAACTCCACTTCCCTATTTCTTTAACCCATTTAGACCAGAGGACGATTCTACAAATGTCTTCTAAATCCTGACAGTTTTCTGAAAAACCTGTTTCTATGTCAGTGGTTCTCGACATTTTCATGTCAAGGACCCCCACAAATATATGTAATTGGCCACCGACCCCATCTGAAAATATGTTGTTCCAGGGACCCCCCCAGAAGCAAATATTTGAGTTAAAAACGTTCACTCTGAAAGAATATATATATATTCAAAGATTTTCACTACATTTTCATGATTAAAAAAAAAGCAGATCTACGAGCTCGAGATCTGCTATTTTTCAATAGCTAAAGTATAACAATGCTTAAAACACCAGTTCCCGCCCAGAATGAAGCTAAGTTTCACTTTCTTACTCCTTTAACTAAGATAGCTAAGTTTCACTTTCCCATTTCTTTAACCAAGAAAGCTAAGTTTCATGTTCCTATTACTTTAACCCAAGACAGCAGAACTCCACTTCCCAAGTGAGGCTCAAACAAGAGGTTCAATTAATTTTGCTCATATGCAACTAAAATGTGGAACGCCCTACCAACAGCCATAAGAAATGTGAATCCCTAGCCTCCTTCAAAACCGCTCTTAAAGAGCACTTACAGGCGGCTGCAATTCAAAACTGGCCCCTGTAAGTTAAATATACTGTTCACGTATTCCCTTTTTCTCTAACTGCGTATTTGAAGATACGATGTGTATATTTGTACAGTATGTCTTGAAAATGGAGGACCCTGATGTAAACAAGATTTTCTATTGACCTTTACTTTCTTTGAAATGTACCCATTCTACAAACTGAATACAAATTTCAATCAATCAAAAGGCACTGCTACTCTTCAACAAGTAGGTGTCCTACTAGTAAGGGCATTTTATCAGGTATTTGACCAATCTGGGAACTAAATCGTTACCAAGACATTTCTTCACCAATGTGTTTCTAAAGGTGTCTAATAACATGTACTAAAAGTTTGAAATTCAACTCCTGTGGGAAATTGAGTTATTAGCATAATATGTGACCATACCCATAACATCGTATATAAAGAAAAAAAGTCAAACTTTCATCATTCTTTCAGTAGCATGTGACATGAAAACACTCCTTGGGAGGAAAACGGCCATAGCCGTCATCACAAACGTGATGAGGTCAAGTGGATATGGCCTAATTTAGCCCAAGGAGTGTTTTTTGTGCAAAACTAATGCTTGGAATGGATTCAGAATCATGAAAAACCCCTAGTTTCATATAGTCACATGCTACTTAAAGAATGATGAAATTTTGACTTTTTGGATGTTATATAGGATGTTATGGGTATGGTCACATATTATGCTAATAACTCAATTTCCCACAGAAGTTGAATTTCAAACTTTTAGTACATGTTATTAGACACATTTAGAAACACATTGGTGAAGACATTTCTTGGTAACGATTTAGTTCCCATATTTTCATAGATTTCTCTTGCTATACGGACATCAACCACTAGGTGTCAAACCGACACCAGGATCTGCATTTCTCATTCTTTCTTTGGAACAGAAGGTAGAGTCCATTTCCAACCCACTGCAGGTGTGCTACAGTGCTAGTTATATTATTAACATGCACCGGTCCTTCATACAGATTTGTGATGTTTTATATGGTTAAAATTATGGTTGTATTCATTTAAATGAGTTCCAGAGTGCAGCTTTATGGTATTATAACCGAGAAAGCATCCTGTGTCATTTTAGATTTTGGGGATAGCTATTCAAAAATTGCTGATAAAAAAAAGCTAACAGCTTGCGAGCTTGTACATCTGCTATTTATTTATTTTTTACTTAAAAAAAAAATCTTTAAAGTATGAGAACTACTGATTTAGAAGGCATTTGTAGAATTGGGAGGAAAAAATAGAGTCTGCAACACTGGTAAAGAAACTCAGCTCCACAGGTCTATTATTGATTCAACGTTTCCATCAAAAGGATCTTCTTCTATAACGGGAAATGGGTGTGTAGTTGTGTACCTTTATAAAAGGATGGGTACAACTGTGATTGGCTAGAAAGATGTTTTAGGTTTTGACACTTCTTAGCCTATTTACATGTAAAGTGACATACTTGCAAGTATGTCACTTTATTCAAACCAGCATTAAGCTCCCCCCAGACGAACCAGTTAAAAGCCCACTAGATAAATGTCTCACCCAATTTACAAAGCCTAGAGGCTTTATTTCCCACTTCTATCAGTTTATGGATACTTGGAACAAGCATAGCATAGATAAAGTAATATCATCCTGGGAAGGGGACTACCAAATGGCAGTAGTATATTCTGCTGTAATAGACTTAGGGAGACCCAGCATAGACAACACAGGACACCATACATGGTGAACAAGTTTGACCCTTCAAGATCTCCATTATGCTCTAAATGCAAAGACAAAACTGGTACTTATATTCGCTGCTTTTGGGACCTCGAGATAAAAAAACTAAATTTAAATGTATAATTGTAAAGAAAACAAGGTCTCTTTTTGCTCAGCCTTCCAGAGCGGAATATGGCCCTGAACCCAGCTAATGTTATGCTTCTTCAATAATTGCCAGTTCTCGCCAGAAAATGTGTCATTTCAATTGGACAAACCACCAACAGTTACACAGTGGTACCGGGACATATATACAATTCTACCCATGGAGAGTATGAGTGCTAGGTCTAAAGCCAGTGAAGACAATTTTACCAAAATATGGTAACTTCTACTCGACCACCTACCATAGGTTGCCCTTAGCTAATATGTCTCTGAATAGCTGCTAAATTGTTTTTAACCAATGCAAGGGAAGGCTTGACGGGTCTACGTAAAGCTGTTTATTGCTCTGAACCAATGCAAGGGAATGCTGGATGTGTCTCGGTATATAGCTGGTTAATTGTCTCTAATGCTTGATGCGTCTTGCTATAGCTGATCAACTGCTCTGATGAACTAATGCAAAAATAACCAATGATCCATTTTCTTTTCTTATTTTGTTAGTTTTATTTACTTTTTTTGTCTATGTCTATTGTTTGTCTGCTTTTGTTAGCCTGTTTCGTACTTGCTTTATCGTTGATGTATTGAATGTTGGTTGTAAAGTGTCTTGAGACAACTTGTTGTGATTTGACACTTTAATAAAACTGAATTGAATGTAGGTGGTTTACAATTTGTCTGTCTTAAAAAAAGGAGAAAAGAAAAACACAGGGACGCTACAATGTAATGATACAAGCACATGTCATGTGTGTGTATACTGTAAATTGATGTGCCCAAATAAATAAACATATTAAACATATCAATTAAAATAATTATTGATTATGACATGGCATAAATGTTGTCTTTTCCTGGTTTTCAAGGCTGTGTTATACTGTAAGTAATGCATGTCATTTTGTTAACTTATTCTATTGTTTTATTATTTGCCTTTACCACCTATTATATAGGCACTACTGCTGGATATTAATACACTTTTGTGTAGACATCCCCACAACATCAATAGAGGTTGTTGTAAAGCTGCCATGCTTGTCTCACCTTGTCGATTCTTTCGTATTCTCTTTGCCCTCTGAATCTCCTTCTTGCATTCTGATATCTTGTCGTGTGCAGATGTGATGTTTTCCTCTAAAGCGTTTAAACAGAAGGCGGTAAGAACGTTACAGTTGAAGCAAACATCAACTGCACATCAATCAACTGCACATCAATCACATTCAGACATTGACACAGGTGGCCTCGGGGATAATTACAATTCATTCATGTACACATTTAAATTGAGTTCTAAATTAGTGTGTGTGTGTGTGTGTGTGTGTGTGTGTGTGTAGTGTAACAAGTCAAACTCTCTACAACCAAGCTGTTGACCCACCTATATTTGTGTAGATTTTCTCGTAATTCTCCATTTCGCGAAGGTTCATGTCATAAACCATCAACGTCTTCCCCATGGAGAATTCACATTGGGCTAACGTACCAAGCATCCTCTGGTATGTTGTGAACCTGCACACACACAAACGCATGAAACAAATCAGTGTTCATATACATTTGTAGGTGGGCCTGGGTGGACTGGACGCAGGCCCACCCAGATTTACAGCTTTCCCCAGTCTCCACTGACTGTATATAATATTCTTGACCAAATGTGTAGAACAGCACCCCCTTATGTCCGAGTTTTGAGTCAAACATAACTATTTACAGTACACCCTCTGATAAAAGCTTCTGAATGGAGTGAATGCCATAGCACAAATTAAGATAGGAATGGCCCTGACTGCATGCTGCATATCAAATGGCCCAGTGTGTATCATAAACTGGAAGTACTGTAGCCTACTAGGCTACTTTTTAAACCACCCCTAAAGAGACAAGACATGTTTTGAGAAAGAGATCGGGTAGTATATTATATATTTTCTGTAACTGCACGGTCTGTTTTCACAAAGCTGGTGGTAAAGTTAATTCCACCAATACAGCCTCCCATCATGTGTGCGCCACATTCTTGCCAAACAAGAAATCATTTCGGGGTGGCGACATATTAAAGGAGCCGTACAGCTTTCAGTTTCAAGACTTTCTGAAGCAGTTCAACCACGCAGGATAGCTTTGCTGGTTGGAAACCAATGTCATTGCATGTTACTTGCTGCATGTGCTTGTAATGTAAGTGTATGCATGAAGTTTCTCATTTTGTGGGCGATTATGTGGAGTTGGAGCCGATAGTTACAGAAGAGCTGTTGTGGATTTTGAATCTGCACATGCATGGATGTATTGTATTGTGTTGTTCTGTACTCTTTGTATATTTGTGACAAGGAACCCCTAGGAAATTACATGATTTTATACATCTTAAGGGGTTTCCTTTCTATTCTAAAAGGTACATTCAGTAGAAACACCACAAAAGTACACAAATAGCCGATCTACAAGCTTTTACAGAAAACAAACAAAAAGGTTTCTGTCCGACAGCAACGAAAGTACGAAACACACTATGTATTGTAGAACATTAGACACTATAGCACATTAATCCATTCAGGACGGGAAACCCTGTGTTTTAAGCATTATGTTATACTTTAGCTATTGAAAATAACAGATCTACAAGCTCGAGCTTGTATTCCTTCAGAGCGAACGTTTTTTAACTCAAATCTTTGCTTCCGGAGGTGGGGGGGTCCCTGGAACTACACATTTTCAGATGGGGGTCGGCGGCCAATTTTATATGATTTCTGGGGTCCTTGAAATTAAATAGTTTGAGAACCACCGACATAGAAACATAGGTTTTACTTCTAAAGTAAGGTAGTAAGTAAGGTTTAAAAATACTAGTATTAAACGTAATGCTTAAGCATTAAAACATGCTTAAACATTAAAACAGAACAAAATGCTTAAGCATTTAAACAACAAATATGCAGATTTGCACCTATAGGCTAACCATCACCACCGGACAAAAGTGCTTCTTGGACTCGCCCATGTTCACCTGTAGTGTAGACTCTATGGTGCACTGTAGACTTCAGCACCACGGAGAGCGCTGTTACCAATATAGACAATCTGGTCCATCGCCCTTTGCTGCCGTTGCTTGACCTTATACTCGGAGTGTTATCTATATAAAGTTACTCAACTTTTCTCTACTGTCTTTCAGTACTAGTAGCCTACTTTTGAGAGTCATGAACCATGGCTAACTTTTCCTTTGCTTCAAGGAAAGCACACTGCATGGCTGGCTGTAAGCTTGTCAGGGCTGATGTCACGCCTACCTAGTTGTGACGTCATCCCCTGGCATATTGCCAGCACCGTCTCTGTCGGATTATCATTTTCTATCTAGTGCTGTTTGAGAATCTAAACTAAGCCTTTCAGTTTAAGTTTTATTAACTTGTCCGTAAAGGTAAAGATATAGAAAGACCCAACTCCGGATTGACATAACAACGCGTCATCAGAGCGGAGGGAGGGGCGTCAGCTGCGACTCCGCGGCTCCGCCCACCCCCCGGGGTAAGATTTGTGATTTGTGATTTGCTCTCGTTCACTGCAATGCAATTTGCGGCATTTTCAAAACAATATTGCGCAGAGTAGCGATTATCGAACGTATTTGCAATGCCATACGTTGAAAGATCTGTTGCCCGCGGACAAGGCACGTTACCTCCGCAAGTTAGATATTATCGGCATAGGTGTTTGCCGTATGTGATTAAGGATTGGAAAAAGTTGCATTGGCAGCCATAGAAAATTCTGCCCGGGGTAAAACACCGGATGTGATGTTTTTGGGCGTTCCTGTCTTGTTAAAAAACCGGCTGTGACGTTTTTGGGCGTTCCTGTCTTGTTTCGTGTCAATGTTATCACCTCCGCTCCTTACAAAGCTGGAGCAGTGACCATGAACTGACCGATCCCCACGAACGATACATTTGAGTAAGGTGTTCGTGCAAAAAAAAAAGAAAATGATAGTTTATGTCACCGCATGGTCCACACACTACAAATTAAGAAAATAAATAAAACGTTTTTATTTTTTTAAGAGCACATTGCCAAAAGGGCAGGGGGTGCTCTAGCACCCCCTAGTGTCTATCTGTGCACGGCACTGATCATAGCCACGTTGACAACGTTTGTAATAAACCAACCCGTTTGTAAATCTGTCAAGATTTGAGGGAGTTATGACTGTTTTAGTTTGAGCTGCTATAGCACATACTGTACTGTAGCCCCGAAGCAAGATGGCCGCCGGGTGATCTACGTCAGATACTCCGCCTTGATGCGTGACACACGTTGACCAGGAAGTAGAAGGTCGTGTAGTTCTTCTTCTTCTTCCTGTTGACGCGAGGAGGTTTCTCCAAACGAAGACGGTCTCACAACAAAAGGAGCTCAAGTCCAAATGTCTCATAAAACGAGTTTAAACGTCTCTTAAAGAAGTTAAAACGTGTCTTAAATAAATAAGTTTAAATGTCTCGTAAAGCAGTTAAATCGAATCAAATGGAGTCCGTGCTGCTGGAGATAAACGGACACATGACGTCGGTGGCAGAGCAGATATCGTGTGTTTTGGACAAACACACGACAGGCGGAAGCGGTTGGCTCAGAGTGTTCGTGTTGGAGCGCCTCAGCGCGGCCGCACAGTTCATGTGCAGCCTGGTGCAGAGAGAGATGGACACCCTGCTGCTACACACCGCTGCAGGTATTAATATACATGTATTTGGCCACGGACGGACCACCATCTGAAAATGATGTTGTTTATTATTTTAATATACTCTTAAATGTGTCACATGTTATACAAGCTGTAAGTCATATTGAGCTTGTGGATCCCCCACCGCCCACCCCTTTTCCTAGCCGCAATTTGCAACTCTAGATTTGTTTTATAATGGGATGAATCTAGAGTTAATACCCTCCATTGACTCCTCACTCATCTTTTTTGGTTTGCGATCTGCTTGTCTTAAACGACGTTAAACTCACCAACATTGCAGCTGTAGTCCAAGCTTGAATTATCCTCTTTCAATCTGCCGAGCTTGTTTTTCATAAAAGTCCACTGTAGAGATGTTATTATGAGATACTTTCTGTCAAGACATTCTCTGCAGGTGATTATTTTTCTAAGTGCTGGAGTTTGGAAGCACTCGTCGAATGTCACTGAACGGCCCTGCATTCCACCTGTTTCGAATTTGCACATAATGCAGGAGGCAGCAGCGCGGCCCGTTGACAAAAACGAGTGCTTCCAAACTGCAACACTTAGAAAAAATAATCACCCGCACAGAATTTCTTGACAGAAAGTAGCTCATAACAACATGTCTACGGTGGACTTTTACGAAAAACAAGCTCGGCAGATTGAAAGAGGATAATTCAAGCTAGGACTACAGCTGCAATGTTGGTGTTTAACGTTGTTTAAGACAAGCAGATCGCAAACCAAACTGGATGAGTGGGGAGTCAATGGAGGGTATTGCAACTCTAGATTCATCCCATTATAAAAAAATCTAGAGTTGCAAATTGCGGCTACCCTCCCACTGTAGCCTATTTGTTTATTTTACCTTTTTACCTTATGAGGAATTCTAGCCCCTCTCGGACCCCCCGGTTGAGCTCTTTTCTTTGCTGACCCGTGGGTGACGGGGTCCCTTGCCATCAGTTGAAATCCTTATGGAAATTATGGAATACGGACGGACTTAGCGTCAAACGCCCGTGCTGCGCAGTGCTCCCATTGTACCGCCTCCAGCCCCGACACAAGGCTAGCTGGCGTACCTACGTTCCTGCCTCTGATCTGCTAGCCACTGGGCTGAAGGCGGTACAATGGGATATCAATAAGGAAGTCAAGGAAGGGAGGAAGGAAGGAAGAGAGAATTTCAGAGCTACCAAAACAGTCAAACACAGATTAAAAATACTTAACGGCTTCTGCGCCAAGGGAGAATTCGCAGCCGTTTCCGTTGTCTCCCATAGCTCTTATATGCTTCCTTTGAAACTTATCACGAGTTCTCACACTGCGCAGCACGGGCGTTTTCGACGCTAAGTCCGTCCGTATTCCATAATTTCCATAAGGATTTCAACTGATGGCAAAGGGACCCCACGGGACAGCGTTGAAAAGAGCTCACCCGGGGGGGTCCGAGAGGGGCTAGAGGAAATCCTGTTCTGTTCTTTAACTATATAGAAGTGTATTTGTACGTCTCTAAATGCTATGATGAATTGAACATGGTGGACCCTGTTGTAAACAAGTGTAATGCTTTATTGGGTCGTCCACTCACAGTTAACAGTCTTTGTATTGAGTTTGTGCTTCATTCCTTCCTGACTGCCAGTTAAGACACTATGTGTTGACATCCTGCTTGTGGCTGTTGCCGAGAGATTGATTGATTGATTGAAATATTTATTAACAGTTTGCAGAATTACAGTACATTTCAAGCACAAACTCAATACAAAGACTGTTAACTGTGAGTGGACGACCCAATTAAACATTACACTTGTTTACAACAGCTAGGGTCCACATTGTTAAATTCATCAAAACATTTAGAGACGTACAAATAGACACTTCTATGCAGTTAAAGAACAGAACAGGAATTCATCATAAGAGCGCACATTGTTGTCCTCTCAAGGCTGTGGTTTGTCTGGAGGATCCCTAGCCCCGAGAGGGGCTGGAGGATCCCAGGGGGTCCCGAGAGGGGCGGGACCTTCCCATAGATCCGAAGTCCGGTTAGTCCGAACATGCACTGCTCCCGTGCTTGCGGTTAGGTTTAGGTTTGCTCCCGTGCTTGCAGTTAGGTTTAGGTTAGGGTTAGAGATAGGGATAGTAATTTCGGAACAATGAACCTTCTGACTAATGACACGGCACCAGAGGGGCTGGAGGATCCCAGGGGGCCCCGAGAGGGGCTGGAGGATCCCAGGGGATCTCGAGAGGGGCTAGAGGATCCCAGGGGGCCCCCGAGAGGGGCTAGAGCAGTGGTGGGCAACTGGCGGCCCGGGGGCCACATGCGGCCCCCACCTTCACTTAATGTGGCCCTCAGCTTAATATCAGAATACTGATATAATATTGGTTCCAGCTGTTTACAATTCCACAACATGCAAACATGACCCACTTCAATTACTTCAGTCTAAATGAGTAGCTCAATGCTCAACACACGTATAATTAAAGGCATTTGAAATTACATAAAAATGTAAATTTTCTGGTGGCTATAGTGGCTCCTCTCCATCGTCAAAGTTGCCCACCCCTGGGCTAGAGGATCCCAGGGGGTCCCGAGAGGGGCTAGAGGATCCCAGGGGGTCCCGAGAGGGGC
The DNA here is from genome assembly GCF_964188405.1 of Protomyctophum parallelum. Lineage (NCBI taxonomy): Eukaryota > Metazoa > Chordata > Actinopteri > Myctophiformes > Myctophidae > Protomyctophum > Protomyctophum parallelum. Next base: position 9,217,134 of record NC_139703.1, read on the forward strand.
TAGAGGATCCCAGGGGGTCCCGATGGGGCTGGAGGGTCCCAGGGGGTCCCGAGAGGGGCTAGAGGATCCCAGCGGGTCTCGAGAGGGGCTAGATAGAGGATCCCTAGCTACAAACACTCTCATATAGTGTTGTTAAAGGGCTTCCTCCACACACTGGGTGCTGGTTTCCCACAGCACTCGCCTAATTTAACCTAGTTATAATTGTTTGTTTGATAATTAAACTAATATTATCTAATTCCTAATTTGATTAAGAATAGATAAATGAATTCAGATTACTGGAGGTTCCCACATGGTCTGTGCCTGCACAGTCCTCGCTGGGATTGCCTAGTTAAATGCCTGATTGACTTTTTTTGTTTGTTTGATTAATCTAATTAATTTATTATTTCATCTAAATAACTTAATTTGTAAAAAAAGAAAATCTGATCTCAGGTCAGAATGGGTTAAGGCAATGGTACGGCCACCGCCTCCCCCGCCCCTGGCGGTCCAGGAGCCAGAGGGCGATGATGAGAGAAGACATATTTGTTGTCCTTTAATGCTCAGGAATAACATTAGACTCCATCCAATGTAGGGCTGGGTACGGTAACCACAATACCTCCATACCACGGTTATGTATTTGATGCATTGATGAATGACAAGCCTGATAAATATGGTCCTTTCCTTGTCTTTTCTTTTCTCTCGGTGCGCGCTGCAGCCTCAGTCTCAGCATGTCACTAATGTAAGGTCATATCAAAACTTGACTATTGTAATTCCCTTCTTACTGGCCTACCGGCATGAGCACTTAAAGGACCACTTCACCACTTTTCAACGTATCTTCATATAATAGGTCCTCACTAAAAATTAGAGATGCTCCGATCAGGTTTTTTGGGGCCGATCACCGATCACCGATCACTGGAAACAGTATAGGCCGATACCGATATTGCCGATACCGACCGATCACAGCGTCGTGAAATCCATATTTTTTTCCATTGTGTAGCATATATACTTACTGTAGTTTCTACTGTACTCTTCTTACACATCATTGACATTGTAAGTATAAAAATTAGGAGATGAGAAAGTTTTTTTGCAAGCTGAGGCAACGTGCAATATTTCACTCTAGACTCTCTTAGAGACAACTTGGAGGTTACAGAGTAAACTGTAGAGACTCAAAATGCAGTGGTTCCCAAAGTGGGGTGGGGAACCAAATGGACCCGTCAGGGTTAACATTGATTTTACAATATAATTTGGGGTCTCAGAGATAGAAGTGGCATTAAATGGGGGTTCGTAGTCAAACTGGGGGTCCTTGAAATTAAACTGGTGGAGAAATTTGAGAATCACTGCTACAATCTTCTTATGGGGGTCCCTGGCATATCTTTTCAAATGGGGGTCCGTGGGCTGGTGATCAGTGTCAATTTGGGGGTCCTTGACGTGAAAAGGTTTGGGAACCACTGTCTTAGAGACAACTTGGAGAGTAAACTGTAGCTTTCTTCTTTCATCAAATACAAAAATATAATAATAATAATAACATACCGTACATGTTCAGTGCACGGACACAGACAACTGAACATTTCACTGTACAGACTAAAATAAAAAGCAGGCTGCTAGTGTTAGCACTTGTATACTGTATAGGCTCGCTGATCGTTAGCTTAGTGCTTAGATTAGCGTGTAGCTACTGATTCAACCCACTGATTGAACTTCATCTCCGCCTTTAATCTAAGTAATTTTTTTATTGACAACGTGAACGAACCCCGACACCAGCGCTGCAAAAATAGACAGATCTACAAGCTCTCAACGCGTAGCGAACTGCGCTGCAGAAACAGGCAGGACGCGATGCCTTGAGAGCCTGTGTGGATCAGCAGCAGCATGGGGCCGGCACTCCCAACCTCCGACGGTGCGGGGAGTCAAGACTTTAGAGATGAGTCGGTCACGAACGAATCAAAATAACTAGTTCTTTTTGGTGAACGAAACCGATCCGGTCACTTCCGTGAACGATCGGTTCAAAATGCAAATGACGGGGAATCGACCGGCTGCTCTTCTCATTCAGTGCGAGGCTGCGAGCCGGAGGGTGCAGGGCGGGGCCGTGCTCTCCGTCTCCAGGGCTCCCACACACTTCTCCGGGGAGGAGGAGGAGCACTGGGCAGGCTACATGTTGCTGTGGCTGAAAACCCTGTCACCAGCCAGTGGTTGTGATGTTAGCTTCAAGCTAACAAGCCAAGCTAATAGCTTGGCTTGCATCTGCTTGTCCGTTCCAACTTCGCTTCATCTCCACCTGTAACTTATTTCTTATTTTTTCCCAATCTCTCAACAGCGACCGGAGCTGCAAAAACAGGCCCCCCTTAAAGGAGACTTGCCACTGTCCCACTGTCTGTTTTGATCGGGCATTTTGATCGGCAATTTTGATTTATTTTGAGAATCCGATCCGATCCGATACAGGCATGATCGGCCGATCATGATCAGTGGCCGATCGATCGGCGCATCTCTACTAAAAATCATGATAAAATGTCACGATTTCTTTCTACTCAGTCTGTGTCTCATAGGAGGGCTGTGGGCAGTTTAGAAACCGTCTTCCAGTGACATCATCATTAGGCAGATTATTTTTTAAACAATAGCTTTTTACAAAAATGTTTAGATTTTCGTTATCGTGAGAACGATGGCTTCCATTTTCGCATTGCAACTTTTCAGGACTAGAAAGCCTGCAGTTTTTATTAGCTTGTATTCCCCATCGATGATGTCATTGGAAGACGGTTTCTGAACTTCCCACAGCCCTCAGACAGTAGAAAAATATTATTGATTATTAGTGAGGACCTATTATATGAAGATAGGTTGAAAAGTGGTGAAGTGGTCCTTTAAGCCTCTCCAATTTATCCAAAATGCAGCAGATCGCTTGGTCTTCAACCAGCCAAAATTATCACATGTCTCCCCCCTTCTCCGCTCCCTCCATTGGCTCCCGGTCACTGCCCGCACAGAATACATAATTCTGATGCTGGCATTCAAAGCAACCAAGTATGATTGAACCCTACAAACCCTCCCGCACACTCAGATCAGCCAACGCAGGGAAGCTAGAAGTACCCTCACTAAAAACGCCGGGACAACGCTCAACACGTCCCAAACTCTTCTCCCTTCTGGCTCCAAAACTATGGAATGCACTTCCCATTAATAATAATAATAATAGCTCAAATTTATATAGCGCTTTTCTAAATACCCAAAGCGCTTTACATAGGAACACTAGGAACAGACTTTATTAAGAAAAAAAACAAAGCAAAACATAACAGATACAACAACAGTACAGGGTTAAAAAGATAAAAAGTATAAACGAGACCTCAGCTAGGGAAAGCTATCCTATTACAATCAGAACTGCAGCCTCACTCCCAATCTTCCGCCGTAGTCTGAAAACCCACCTATTCAGACTCCACCATGGCCCGTAGCACTTACCCTACCCCCTTAGATAGCACTTTATGTAGACTTAGATAGCACTTTTTGTAGACTTAGTTAGCATTTGATACAGACTTATAGCATGTTATGTAGACAGCACTAGCATTGCATTGTATACTAGTCATAGCACTTCATAGTTCATATATATAGCATAGTACAGTATATATGTATAGTTTTCATTATATAGATATTCCACTGTTACGTTATTAGCTTCTTTAAGCCTACGCATGTTTCATGATAACTACTTTTTATGTATGGGATAGGGTTAGGGTTAGGGAGGAGGTAGATGTAGTTACACTGTGCACTTTAGCCCTGGTTGCACTTTATATTTAATGTAACATCTGTATCTTGTGATAATGTATACGTATGTCTGTTGTTATGTATGTTGTACAGTTTGTAATGTCTCAGAGAGCTTTTATTATCTGCTGTAAATGAAGTGCCCAATTTGGGACATATGGATAAACTTGATCTTGATGTATTGCCATGCTTTTTGTTCTTGCTTAATGTAAGTCGCTCTGAAATAACCCATTCTGAACGGGAACCCATTTTGGTGTTAGCATCATGTTATGCTTTAGCCATTGAAAAATAGCAGATCTACGAGCTTGTAGGTCTGCTCAGGGCTCCAGCGTGCGACCTATTAGGTCGCATATGCGACTTAATTTCTTATGGTGATACTTAAAATTTAATGAGGTCGCACCGGTGATACTTGGACATGTGCGGAAAAAAAGAAAGAAAAACGATCCGTTTATTTATTTATTTTTACTCCGTCTCAACACTGAGGCACGGGCGCCGGGCGGCTATTAGTAGTGCGATAATAAAGTATTACTTTCTTTTGGCTCAATCGAATCCCCTCTCTTTCTCTCTCTCTGCCTGCCTGCAAAGTCAACGCAAAGACGATAATTGCGCAAACAGGCGCAGCGCGACCTGCCGCGGTACAAACTGGACGAACCGAGGAGAATATATATTCAGGTCTGAACGCAGTTTATCCGACACAAATTAACTAATCTTTCTCAGCTGTACAATTTCACTGGAGCGCAGCGCCCATATCTAACTGCATGATGATCAGTCATGATCTACACAGACAGCCGACTCCCGACCATAGACTGTAAGCTCCCGACCCAAACAATAAGTGAGGAGGTAAACTTGTTGTTTGTTTAAACATATAATGTGCCACGAAAAATAGCTTCCAAAGCTTGTTATGTTTGCATCGAGGAGGTAGCCTGTGTCCATACATGATGATCGGCCAACAAAATACATTAATCTCCCTCCCAGTGAGTGAAGAGCACTGATGCCTGGTTTATTCTTCGTCGTACAAAGTGTGTGCTGAAAATAGCTGATCTACAAGCTCACAACGCGTCGCGTCCGCGACATGTTCTGAGCTTGTAGATCAGCTATTTTCAGCACGCGGAGTTATGCAGGCTCTGAGAGCATTTAGAAACTTTTGCCTTCACAATAAAAGTAAGCAGCTTTCACAAGTTGGCCAACTTGGCCCATGAAGACAAGGAAAAGGATTAAGAATTCGGTGGCATTTCACATTGCAAAAGATTTTTTCCAAAATGTAGAAATATTATAATAAGGAATTAATTTGGATAATGGTAATGGGATATTGTACAAATTGTCACTTTATTAATCCCAAAGGTTTGGACTGCATTTAATTTTCAACACAAAACCTTAAACTGACTTTCTGTGTGTGGAATATAAATATTGCCTTTATTGACTGAGTGACTTTGTGTTGGGTTCAAACCATCTACAGTGTTTTGAAGTATAACTAGGTTGCTGTTTTTCACACAGTGACCTTTGTAGGGGTTTTTATGATTCAAACCTTTAATGGTGGAAACCACTACAAAAATAAATGGCGCCCGATGTGGGGGCATGATAAGATCATGTAATAATACCACGAAAAAAATGGTGCTACCTAATTTCTGGTGGCGCTACCAAATGAAAAGGTAGGTGGCACCAGTGCTACCTGTGAAAAAGTTAGTCTGGAGCCCTGGGTCTGCTATTTTTGGAAAATCAAAGAACGACTGACATTTTTAGAATCTGATCTCGGGTCAGAATGGGTTAATCAGACCAGTGTGTGTCCAGTGGAAACCTCGTATGAATCTGATCTCAGGTCAGAATGGGTTAAGAGCCTGCTAAATGCGGGCACAGAGTAATTTGATGTTACTTCTTCCATCCACTACCCTGCACTGAGGTATGGGATTCAAACCTTTTATTGTCTATTTGTATTGTTGTTCCTAGACGTCCTGCTCGTCCCTGAAGAGGAGAGGAGCTCCAGTCTGGTCCAGGAGGAACCACAACCTCCACACATTAAAGAGGAACAGGAGGGCTCCAGTCTGGTCCAGGAGGAACCACAACCTCCACACATTAAAGAGGAACAGGAGGGCTCCAGTCTGGTCCAGGAGGAACCACAACCTCCACACATTAATGAGGAACAGGAGGAGAGGAGCTCCAGTCTGGTCCAGGAGGAACCACAACCTCCACACATTAAAGAGGAACAGGAGGAGCTACTTCAAGGAGCAGAAGAGGCTGGCGGGTCAACATTGACATTACTAGCAGTGAAAAGTGAAGATGATGATGATGATGATGAAAACAGAGACACAGAGCCTGTAGCCGGCACCTCAACTGAACACATGAAAACACAAGCTTATATAGAGTACTGGGTACAATCACAACCAACTGGTGACGACCAGCTCCTCTCTTCACACTGTTCTGAATCTGACACTGAAGACAGTGATGAGTGGGATGAGACTAGGGGAGATCAGTCAGCTTTAAACACACTGAAATCACAAAACACACAAAATGTGGGAGGACGGCGCAAACTGTCCCGGGACCTGGAATCATCAAAACAAACTGACTCCATGAGGAGTGACACAGGGAAGAAACCTTTTAGTTGTACAGAGTGTGGTAAAGTGTTTAATCGAAAGGACAATCTAGAAAAACACATGAGGATTCATACAGGGGTGAAACCTTTTAGTTGTACAGTATGTAGTAAAGGCTTTACTCAGGCAGCTGATGTAAAAAGACACATGAGTACTCATACAGGCGAAAAGCCCTTCTCTTGTACAGTATGTGGTAAAGGCTTTACTCGGACGAGTAGTCAAAAAACACACATGAGGACTCATACAGGCGAAAAGCCATTTTTGTGTACAGTCTGTGGTAAAAGCTTTACTCAGATGATTGATCTAAAAAGACACATCATGACTCATACAGGCGAAAAACCCTATACTTGTACAGTATGTGGTAAAGGCTTTACTGAGACGAGTAATCTAAAAAGACACATGGGGACTCATACAGGGGGACGTATGATCAGTCAATCTAACCCAGGATGACAACGATGCAAAAGGAGAGGAATGACATAATCTGCAGTGGTGGAAAATAACAAAGTACAATTACTTCGTTACTGTACTTAAGTACACGTTTTGAGAATTTGTACTTTTATTTACAATTTTTATTTTTCTGTACTTTTACTTTTACATTTACAAGTAAAAAAATATCTTACTTTTAATCCGCTACATTAAAATTGGACACCTTTCGTTACTCGCTACACATTTCCGCGCAAAATGCGGGGGCTCGCTTGATTTCACAATCTCCGCATTTTCCGCATAAAGTATATAAAGTCATCGCCTCACTCATTCGTTCACATTCACACAGAAAGCATGGTGGTGCGGTGCGGTGAAAAAGCTGGACAGAAGCGCCCGTCTCTCTCTCTCTCTCTGTCTCTGTCTCTGTCTCTCTCTGCCTCTGTCTCTCTCTCTCTGTCTCTCTGTAAAGTGAATGGCTCTCTCCCCAGTACCTTCCTGGTCAGCGCTCAAAAGGTGTGGACACCCCTGGCCTAGTCTTACCGTGCATTGCATGTAAACGTCTGTCGAACGGGATGGTCGTTAAAATTGTAATATTGGTTTCAACTTTCTCCCCCAATAATGTAATCCACATTTGTGCATACATTTGGGCCTATAGCCTACTGTAGGCTTTTTTTGACTAGATTTAGAAGACATTTTCAAGCTGTTGCTACTGAAATGATGGATTATTTTTTATGGAGAAATCATTTAACATGCATCTCAATGGGAGACAGTTTGCCCTCGCAGAGTTTTAGTCAAAATCAACTGTAGATTTAGTCGACTAAAATCTTATGACATTTAGTCGACTAAAACTAGACTAACACTAAGACATTCCAGGTGACTAAAATGTGACTAAAACTAAATGAAGTTTCAGTCCAAAGACTATGACTAAACTAAAATAGAAATTTGCTGCCAAAAACAACACTGCTCCCCATTCTCCCCTAAATGACTGTACTTTGTACTTGTTCTTTGTCATTTTTACTATTATACTTAAGTACATTTTACACCGGGTACTTAAGTACATTTAATTTTAGGTACTTTTATACTTTTACTTAAGTAACTTTCTTAATGGGTACTGTGTACTTTTACTTAAATATTTTTTAAAGTAGAGAATCAGTAAAATATTGTTGTACTTTTTCCACCACTGATAATCTGACAATATCAACATGACTGAATAAAACACACATTAATAGTTTCTTGTTTCTTTTTGTTTGATCTTATTTTCTATTAAACGTGATGGAATTTCATTTGTATTTTCTCTTGCATTATTCCCTCCAGCTCATAGGCTACTGGTAGTACAATATGAGCATCAGTGTGTGTCCTCATTGGTCACGATTTAACAAGTCATATTCATTAATATTCATGCAATAATTATTATGTTCATTGATATGCAGTAAATAATGGTTCAGTAAAGTGCTGACAAGATGCTGGGTTTGTGTTGACATGTGCGTTTACATTGTTAAAGGAACACTTCATCACTTTTCAACTTATCTTCATATAATTGGTCCTCACTAATGATCATCCTACTCAGTCTGTGTCTCATAGGAGGGCTGTGGGCAGTTCAGAAACCAGTCTGTGTCTCATAGGAGGGCTGTGGGCAGTTCAGAAACCAGTCTGTGTCTCATAGGAGGGCTGTGGGCGGTTCAGAAACCAGTCTGTGTCTCATAGGAGGGCTGTGGGCAGTTCAAAAACCAGTCTGTGTCTCATAGGAGGGCTGTGGGCAGTTCAGAAACCTGTCTGTGTCTCATAGGAGGGCTGTGGGCGGTTCAGAAACCAGTCTGTGTCTCATAGGAGGGCTGTGGGCAGTTCAGAAACCTGTGTGTCTCATAGGAGGGCTGTGGGCAGTTCAGAAACATGTCTGTCTCATAGGAGGGCTGTGGGCGGTTCAGAAACCAGTCTGTGTCTCATAGGAGGGCTGTGGGCGGTTCAGAAACCAGTCTGTGTCTCATAGGAGGGCTGTGGGCAGTTCAGAAACCAGTCTGTCTCATAGGAGGGCTGTGGGCAGTTCAAAAACCAGTCTGTGTCGGGCTGTGGGCAGTTCAGAAACCAGTCTGTGTCTCATAGGAGGGATGTGGGCGGTTCAGAAACCAGTCTGTGTCTCATAGGAGGGCTGTGGGCGGTTCAGAAACCAGTCTGTGTCTAATAGGAGGGCTGTGGGCAGTTCAGAAACCAGTCTGTGTCTCATAGGAGGGCTGTGGGCAGTTCAGAAACCAGTCTGTGTCTCATAGGAGGGCTGTGGGCAGTTCAGAAACCAGTCTGTGTCTAATAGGAGGGCTGTGGGCAGTTCAGAAACCAGTCTGTGTCTCATAGGAGGGCTGTGGGCAGTTCAGAAACCAGTCTGTCTCATAGGAGGGCTGTGGGCAGTTCAGAAACCAGTCTGTGTCTCATAGGAGGGCTGTGGGCAGTTCAGAAACCAGTATGTGTCTCATAGGAGGGCTGTGTGCAGTTCAGAAACCAGTCTGTGTCTCAGGAGGGCTGTGGGCAGTTCAGAAACCAGTATGTGTCTCATAGGAGGGCTGTGGGCAGTTCAGAAACCAGTATGTGTCTCATAGGAGGGCTGTGGGCAGTTCAGAAACCCGTCCACCAGTGACATCATCGATGGGGAATCCAAGCTAATAGAAACTGCAGGCTTTCTATTCCTGAAAAGTTGCAATGCGAAAATGGAAGCCATCGTTCTCACGATAATAGAAATCTAAATATAAAAAAATGATGATGTCACTGGTGGACTGGTGGCTGCCATATGACGTAATGCATGGGAGGCCTCAAAAATCTAAAAGAAAACCCATAAAATAAAAAAAAACTAATTTCTTCACACTGTTACAGGACAGTTTATGTTGAGGCTGCCTGCCTGACACAGAGGCTGCTCATTCCAAAGATAAAATACTCATGTAAAATAAAACAATTATCCAGTCCTCACTCTCCCCTTTGGCTGCCGACTAACGGCTGAAAGCCGACCGACAGACCGACAGACCGACCACATTACTAGTTATCTCCGTTTCCGCTGACTGCCGTCGTCATGGCCGCCAGCTCCCAGCGGACGTCCCGCGGCAGCTCCCGCCGCTCCAGGCCACGCTCGATGACCGCCAGCTTGCACAGCGTCTTCAGACTGGGACTCAGGTCGAGCACGTACAGGTCCCTGGTGTACAGGCCGCCGCAGAAGACGACACGCCCGCCCACCAGGCAGCAGCACATGCCGGGCACCCGGCTGGACAGGCCCCCCGCCCCCCTGGGCTCCACGGTGGTCCAGGAGTGGTCCTCCCGGTTGAGCTTCCACAGGACGTCGAAGCCCCCGTGCACGTACAGCTCCCCGTTGTGCGAGAAGATGGCCGAGTTGCGCCCGCGGCCTCCCGGGAGGGGCCGTGCGGAGGCCGAGGAGAGCGCGCCGCTCAGCCAGGAGTCGCTGCGCGTGTCGAACACGCCCATGCTGTTGTTGGCCTCCTGGTCGCCCCCGCGGCTGCCGAACACGAACATCTCCGTGCCGACGATGGTGGCGGAGTGGCAGGCGCGCGGAGGCGGCGTGCCCCGGGCGTCCACCGAGGACCAGACCATGGTGGCGGTGTCCAGCCGGTACAGGTCGTTGGTGTAGCCCGTCAGCTGGGTCCAGCCGCCGTAGATGAACATGACCTTCCCCGCCACGCAGGCCGAGTGGTCGTCGCGCCCCTCCGGGACGGTCCCGCTGACCGCGGGCCGGGACCACCGGCGGCGGCGGGGGGCGTCGTCGGCGTGGAACGCGTACGTGGCGTTGCAGTACGCAGTAGTTGCAGTGCGGAAGCTCCCGCCCCACATGTAGATGACCCCGTCGATCGGCACCACCGTGTGCCCGTAGCGCATGGAGGGAACGTCGTCCGAGGGACGTCGTTCTCCTCCTCCTTTTCCGCTCGTCGTCGCCACCGGGGGCAGCGGCGGCGGTGGTGGCGACGGTGGCGCCCAGCGCAGGGACACTGTGTCGAAGACGCGCACGTGGATGGGCTCGCTGTGGTTTATGCTGAAGCCTCCGAACGAGAACACCTTGTGGCGCACGGCGGCCGCTACGTGGTAGACCTGGAGCTCTCCGGTCAGATGCAACACCCAGCGGAACATCTCTCTCCTCGTGGTGGAACGACCGTGGACGGAATGTCTTCTCGCTCTGTAAACACAGTGGAGTGCTGTCGGGCGTGCTGCCATTTATATGTATATATATATATATATATACAGTATATTGGGTCACCTGTACAAATGTCACACAAAGTTAGCCTCTATAAGTAGGTCGGGACTCGGGAGTGGCTTGGTGTCGGTGTCAGTGACACGTGGTGTGTGTCCTTCTAGACCATGGGAGATGGGTTTCCGAGATGGAGCGACCTACCACCTACCATCATCTCCCAGGACTCTCTACACCCAGGCCTCGCTATGTTGACGGTGCCATGGGAATGAACAGTTGAACCTGTGGTCCGAAGGCAAGAGCTCTACCAACTGAGCTGGACTCGGGCAAACAGCCCAGCTTTAATGACCTTAAATTCCTTTATTTTAAATATATATATTTTTTGTGTTGCACACATGCCTAAAATGTCTGATATGTGCACCGCCCTCGTTGAAAACGATGTATTTCCGTCTCCAGGCTGCATGCACAGCGCTCGACCCTTCAATGACTCCACTCTCCTAGTTTTTTTGTTTTGTTTTTCAAATTGTCTACACTATGACATCACCACCATGATGACAGTGATCCACATAGAAGCCATGCGGTTGCATCTGTCTGTCATCTCTGAACAGCTCATCTGTCTGTCATCACACTCTTTTGCCCCCATATGATTGGACAATATACGGCGACATCACAATGAGTGAGATAGGGTGAGAAGTTCAGTCTCCCGAGGGAGTAAAGTCGCTGCTCCTTCACCTGGAAAGGAGCCAGCTTAGGTCGTTCGGGAATCTGGTTAGGATGCCTCTCGGCGTCTCCCTAGGGAGGTCCTCGAGGCAGATCCCACTGGGAGGAGACCCCGGGGCAGACCAAGGACCAGATGGATTATATCTCCACTGGGAGCAGACCCTGGGGCAGACCAAGGACCAGATGGATTATATATCCACTGGGAGGAGACCCCGGGGCAGACCAAGGACCAGATGGATTATATCTCCACTGGGAGCAGACCCGGGGCAGACCAAGGACCAGATGGATTATATCTCCACTGGGAGGAGACCCCGGGGCAGACCAAGGACCAGATGGATTATATCTCCACTGGGAGCAGACCCCGGGGCAGACCAAGGACCAGATGGATTATATCTCCACTAGGAGCAGACCCCGGGGCAGACCAATGACCAGATGGATTATATCTCCACTGGGAGCAGACCCCGGGGCAGACCAAGGACCAGATGGATTATATCTCCACTGGGAAGAGACTCCGGGGCAGACCAAGGACCAGATGGATTATATCTCCACTGGAAAGAGACTCCGGGGCAGACCAAGGACCAGATGGAGGGATTGTGTAAAGTTTGAATGTTCTGCTCTGGGGGGCCCCAACTCCCGTCCACGTTGCCTGGAGGTCGCCTGGACATTGAATGCAGGTCCGGGGCCCTGTGCGAATTATTCTAAGTGCTCTCAGCATTCTTAAGTAATGTCACCTTTCAAACACATTGACATTTCTTCCAGGTCTTTCATCTCCAGGCCCCCAGAGGCGTCGCCCATCTACAAGCCCCAAACAAGTCACCCTTTGGCGGCCGGTGGGGGATAGCCCACGGCGCGAAGTGGCCCCCCGTGTTCATTTTGGCTGAGGCGTTTAATACGTCCAGCTGTATAGGTGGGCCATCTCCGTCAGATCCACACACAGCTCCACGTCACGTGGGACACGGACGTCCTCAGAGATGGGGCGGTCTGCATTGTTCTGTCTGGGTTCATTTGAACCTGGCATAAGAAAGGTGTTTCTTATTCTATGTAATTGTTATATATACATATATATATATATAATATATATATATATAGCTCATATTTTTGCCAAAGAATCTCACATCATCACTGTTCCCAAATATGGAGCCGTGAAGAATTCCATATTTGTACGTTAAAAGAACTGGAAGTAAAGTACTTAATTTACGATTTACGATTTATCAAACCCGATTTACGATTTATCAAACCCGATTTAAAGTTAAAATCGTCCACTCTGAAAGAATATATATTCAAAGATTTGTGCCGCATTTTCACGATTTTTCTAAAATAGCAGACATACAAGCTTGTAGCACGGCACTCGGTGCCGCACTATGAGCTTGTAGATCTGCTATTTTTCAATAGCTAAAGTATAACAGGATACTTAAAACTCCAAGAGGGGGATCCCGCCCTGAATGGGTTAATACGTTATAATCTACACTATGGCTGTTTAGAGCAGTGGGTCCCAAAGTGGGGTCCGGGGACCCCTAGGGGTCCTTGAGAGAGTTCCAGGGGGTCCCCAGCTAAATGATAAAGGAACCAAATGGACCCTATGGATCTGTAACTAGCGGGTCCATTTGTACACTCTCAGAGTTAAAGGACCACTTCACCACTTTTCAACCTATCTTCATATAGTAGGTTCTCACAAATAATCATGAAAAAATGGCGCAATTTTTTTTTACTCAGTCTGTGTCTCATAGGAGGGCTGTGGGCAGTTCAGAAACCGCCTTCCAGTGACATCATCTATGGGGAATACAAGCTAATAGAAACTGTAGGATTTCTAGTCCTGAAAAGTTGCAATGCGAAAAAGGAAGCCATCGTTCTCACGATAATGAAAATCTAAACATTTTTGTAAAATAATCTTGTTTAAAAGAAATCTGCCTAATGATGATGTCAACTGGAAGACGGTTTCTAAACTGCCCACAGCCCTCCTATGAGACACAGACTGAGTAGAAAGAAATAGTGCCATTGTATCATGATTATTAGTGAGGACCTATTGTATGAAGATAGGTTGAAAAGTGGTGAAGTGGTCCTTTAAATAAGCAGTGATTCTACTATATACTTGGGGGTCCCAGAGATAGAAATGCCATTAAACGGGGGTCTGTATAGACCCTTGAAATTAAAATGGTTGAGAATCACTGCTAGAGCCCTAAAAGTATTATCTTATGCCAGGGCTCCCTGGCACAGGGCTCCCTGTTATAGGGCTCCCTGGCACAGGGCTCCCTGGCATAGGGCTATCTTCTCAAATAGTTGTCCGTGGGCTAATGAGTGTCAATTTGGGGGTCCTTGACATGAAAAAAGTTAAGCATTACACTTGTTTACAACAGTCAACAGGGTCCACCATGTACAATTCATCAAAACATTTAGAGACGTACAAATAGACACTTTTATTAAAGAACAGAACAGGTTTTATCAGATTTATCAGTGATTAATTAGTAATCAGTGTTAACAGGTGTTGATCGACTGTTGACACTTTTTGACACTTTCCTGTTTAGGATCTAAATCAGCATTTCTGGTACTTCTGCGAGGAACTCGGAGTAGTGTGTTGGTTTCAACCCGGACAGGATAGAGGCATGGGTCCAGTGTTGCCATGTCTGTTTATTATAAGCGACTTTGGGCTTATTTTTCTGTAAAGTTGCTTGTAAATATTGGTAGTTGTAGGGTTTGCGGTTTTTTGGGGGGGCTTGTTTGTCTGAGGGTAAATTGAGCCAATTTCCCTTAATATGAATCACTATTCACATTTTTTTATTATGTATTTGCTTCTCCAATTATGCTGAATGACCTTTAATTTGGATACTAATTTAAGATACAATACAAATTGCAAATAGCTATTAAAAGGTTGTGAATAACATAAAAATAAACAAACAAATAAGGCTATTTGCAAAAGGGAAAAGGGTTAAGTGAATACATTATGTTCAAGTTTAAACTTTTATGATTAATATATCACGTTGGTCAACTTACCCCTTACCTGGGGCAATTTGAGCTACATGAACACTTTTTCTTTTTTATAAAAAAAAAGACAAATACGACTTATTTTCATGGTCCTTTGTCATAGATCCTTCGTCATTTCAAATGATAGAAGACATCTTGAAATAATTAAGGTAGGGTACATTTGTACAAACAAATGTTGTGATGAATTGAACTTGGTGGACCGTGTCGTAAACAAGTGTAATGCTTTATCAGTGTGTCGTCCTCAGTAACAGTCTCTGTATTGAGTTGTGCTTTTATAGCCGTTCTGCAAACTGTTAATAGATACATCAATCAATCAATCAATCAATCATCTTCGATTTAACTGCCATGTAATTTTGCCTTGATTTAATAGTGTCAAAATGTCTTTTAATTGATCTTTTATTTTGTGTTATTCATGTCCTCACTGTATTGCATTACTGCTTGTTTTTTAATGTCGTTGCCTTGCTTTTCTTTTCTTTTCTTTTATTCTCCATTGTTCTGTAAAGCACTTTGAGCTGCATTTCATGTCATGAAAGGTGCTATACTAAAATATACCCTTCGCTTCTTTTGGGATCGTTTCCATGGTCCCCCGGCAGTGGTTGCTTATTTATCTCACACAGTCTGGCAACACTGAGTGACTGAGTGCTTCTCTCTCTCGTCCGGGTTGAAACAACAACAACAACAGAGCAGAGAGTGAACGAACATCGATATTATGTAATATATGCGGTACATTTACAACCCTTAAGTCTACCGTCTGGCTATCACTATCAGATCATTGTCTTTGCACCTTGTGAAGAAACGGGAAGCGTCCATTACAAGACGAGACGTTCTCTAGCCGAAGTGGATCTTAACTCCCAGTTGGACCTTTTGAGGTCCAGTCTGTCTGTCCAGTCCTTCTGAGCCTGAAGACACAAAGAGGACAACCCAACTCGTCCCAAACAGAGCTTCTTCACCCCAGACAGAGCCTCTGACATTCTGACAACCTGGGATGAGATTGAAGATGTGAGTGAAATACCACGTCAGCTGCTCAGCCTGCTGCGTCCAGACGTTGTAACTAAGGTACCGTGCACGTACACTGTGTGTGTGTGTGTGTGTGTGTGTGTGTGTGTGTGTGTGTGTGTGTGTGTGTGTCTGTGTGTGTGTGTGTGTGTGTGCGTGTGTGCGCGCGTGCGTGGTAATTTGGTTATGAACCTGAACAGTATTTTCCTGAAAATACTAATACAATATTTTTTGTAACAACATTATTGGACATTTTATTTCCATTAAATATAGCCTAATTGAAGTGTTTATTAGCCATGGTTCATGACACTCGTATTCATACGAGAGTCATGAAGAAACTTAGCCCTCCAAACAGAACCCAATGGTACTGAAGTTTCTGACATTTTGTTCGACCCAGACCATGGGGTCCTGTTCCACTGCTACCATGCCACCTGGGACGCACCCATTTTAAAACATAAACAACATGTTTCGTGGCTCCCCGCGCTCTATGACGATATTATTCAGTGTGAGGCTTTCTGAATATGTGAAGTATAAGTATCCATACATGCCGCTGCGAATATCTCCTGTGGCGCGGAAGCCGTTAAGTATTTTTAATCTATGTTTGCCCGATTTGGAAGCTTGGATTAATCTCTTCCTTCCTTGTTTATTGACACCTCATTGTACCGCCTATCTGGCTAGCTAGTGGCGCTATAGCTATGACAGAGCAGATCAGAGGCAGGGACGTAGCCGCACAAGCCAACCGCACACCGGGAGGCGGTACAATAAACCGTAAACAAACAAGAAGAAATAAAGCGACCAAATCGGTCAAACAAAGATTAAAAATACTTAGCGGCTTCCGCGCCACAGGAGATATTCGCAGCGGGATGTATAGCTACTTAAAGTTCCCGAATTCAGAATAACTCAAGTAAAATAACGCCGTCTTTTGGCGCAGATCCTATTTTAGAGAGAATTTCTACATCCGTGTCCAGGGATTTCCATACGAAAATATAGTCATGAACAGGGACCCTACGTAAAACTCATAAAAATTTCAGAAAAGCTTTACGTAGGGTCCCGAGAGGGGCTAGAAGAAACTTCACCCTGTTTTTTGCGCTCGCTGCATTTACAAGATTTCCGTATATATAAACATTCAGATTTCAAATATAAAGTACTCACAATTTGTCCCACGGGTGTTAGTTAGTTGCAGCTCCAGCGATTAGAATTTCTGCATCCCGCATTGTTTAATAAAAAGCATTTTTATCCGAGGTGTTATTTTGCCATTGGCTTTCAACTACGCGCCCCTATCGGTCGGGAGGAGGGTGGCACTCGGTGTGTTCGATATAGGCACGCTGACCGCCCTGCCAATACAGACTAATAGGCGAGTGCGCTCCCGGTGTGCAACTGTGGATTTCCCAAACGAACCCTGTTTGAAAAAAGTAGCCGGGGAGCTCGGACAAAAATGCTTTTTATTAAACAACGCGGGACGCAGCAATTCTAATCGCTGGCGCTGCTACTAACTAACACCCGTGGGACACTTTGTGAGTACTTTATATTTGAAATCTGAATGTTTATATATACGTAAATCTTGTAAATGCAGCGAGCGCAAAAAACAGGGCAAAGTTTCTGCATGACTGTCATGATAATCATCATGGCAGTCATGTTCCAGGGCTAAGTGTTTATAAGAGGAGTTTTTCTTAAAGTCCTGTTTCATTGCAGACTGTCTGGAGTCCAGACAGACAGACAGACAGACAGACAGACTGTGGAGTCCAGACAGACAGACAGACAGACAGACTGTGTGGAGTCCAGACAGACAGACAGACAGACAGACAGACAGACAGACAGACTGTGTGGAGTCCAGACAGACAGACAGACAGACAGACAGACAGACAGACAGACAGACAGACAGACAGACAGACAGACAGACAGACAGACAGACAGACAGACAGACAGACTGTGTCGAGTCCAGACAGCCAGACAGACTGTGTGGATTCCAGACAGACAGACAGACAGACAGACAGACATACAGACAGACAGACGCAGATGATGAACTCTCCAGATCCGGCCAGACCCGTTTCAGTGAAACAGGAGGACTATGAACACCAGCCAGACCTCAGTGAGTTGCACTGTCTCTGTCTCTCTCTCTCTCTCTCTCTCTCTCTCTGTCTCTCTGTCTGTCTCTCTCTCTGTCTCTCTCTCTCTCTCTCTCTCTCTCTGTCTCTGTCTCTCTCTCTCTCTCTCTCTGTCTGTCTCTCTCTCTCTCTCTCTCTCTCTCTCTGTCTCTCTCTGTCTCTCTGTCTGTCTGTCTCTCTCTCTCTCTCTCTCTCTGTCTCTCTCTCTCTCTCTCTCTCTCTGTCTCTGTCTCTGTCTCTCTCTCTCTCTCTCTCTCTCTCTCTCTCTCTCTCTCACTCTCTCTCTGTCTCTCTCGGTCTGTCTGTCTGTCTGTCTGTCTGTCTGTCTGTCTGTCTGTCTGTCTGTCTGTCTGTCTGTCTGTCTGTCTCTGTCTCTGTCTCTGTCTCTGTCTCTGTCCCTCTGTCTTCTGTTGTTCTATAGCTTTAAGTGTTTATTATATATTGTCACATAGACTATAGTGTTGCGCAGGCAACACTAGTGCAGGCATCACTAGTGCAGGCAATACTGGGCTTTTTTCATAACCCGCCCGTTCATGACCTGCCCCACAAAACAATATATGAACCCATTTTGTGGCGGGAACCCAATTTGGTGTTGGCACTATGTTATGCTTTAGGTATTGAAAAATAGCAGATCTACAAGCTCATTGCGCGCCACCGAGTGGCGCGCTACGAGCTTGTAGTTCTGCTATTTTTTTAAAATCGAAGAACGACTGACATTTTTAGAATCTGATCTCAGGCCAGAGGCCAGATCTCAGACCAGTGTGTGTCCAGTGGAAACCTCGTATGAATCTGATCTCAGGTCAGAATGGGTTAAACACTTTCTTAAACTGAAACACTGTTGTACAACTCTTCAACTTCTGGTTTTGTGAATTCCATAACTTTATACCTGTAACAGAAGTGAATTCCATAACTTTATACCTGTAACAGAAGTGAATTCCATAACTTTATACCTGTAACAGAAGTGAATTTCATAACTTTATACCTGTAACAGAAGTGAATTCCATAACTGTATACCTGTAACAGAAGTGAATTCCATAACTTTATACCTGTAACAGAAGTGAATTCCATAACTTTATACCTGTAACAGAAGTGAATTCCATAACTTTATACCTGTAACAGAAGTGAATTTCATAACTTTATACCTGTAACAGAAGTGAATTCCATAACTTTATACCTGTAACAGAAGTGCACATTTTGTTTTAGTGTAGTCCGGGCGAACAGATGTTTAAAACCATGTCTTCTTCTATGGTCCTCATCCTCTGAGCTAAACACAAATGACTTCTGTAGCCGTGTTGGTAATGATCTGTTTTCCGCTCTGAACACCACCAATAATGTTCGTAATTCAACCAAAATCCATGATTTTTAAAACACCTGATAACATAAAAAGCCTATTGGTGTGTGCTCTGAAATCTTCTTTATACATGAGTCTTAACGCTCTTTTTTGTAACATAATCAATTTACAATTTAGGCATTTAGCAGACGCTCTTAATCCAGAGCGACTTACATTAAGCAAGAACAAAAAAAGCATGGGAATACATCACATAAAAACATTTATCAAGAAACTTGCGTAAGCTAAGAAAGTAACAGTGGAATATCTATATAATGAAGCTATACATATAAACTATACATCTATACTACTATGCTATACATATGTACTATGACGTGCTATGACTACATACAATGCAATTATAGTGCTGTCTACATAACATGCTATAAGTCTGTATCAAATGCTATCTAAGTCTACAGAAATGCTATCTAAGGGGGTGGGGTAAGTGCAAAGGAGTCATATTACTCTTGAATGAGTTGCCCCATACTTCCAGTAAATAAAATATGGTAAAACCAGTGTACGATACAACATCCTCAATAAATTCGTATCCAAATCATATTTTACTTTGTTCAAAATAAAAATACTTTTTGCCACCTTGGCTTTTATATATGCTATATGATTTTTCCATGATAATTTCTCATCTAATTGAACACCCAAAATCCTAAATTCATTCACTCTTTCAATATGCACTCCATCTAATATAGAGAGAATAATTTCATCCTTTTTCAAATTAGAGAAAATCATAAACTTGTTTTTATTTTCAAATTCAATGATAACTTATTTATATTGAACCATCTTTTTAATTTAACCATTTCATTTGTAATGCTTTCTGCTACAATTTTTAAGTTATCCCCTGAACAAAACTAACTAACAACTACTTCCCTCTGTCGAACTACTTCCCTCTGGTAGACGGTACAAAAAAGTACAAAAAGCTAACCGTAACATTAAAAAAAAGAAAATGTTGTAACTGTTTGTTTTTTACTGTTGAGACCAAAGACAAATTTCCACACGTGGACAATAAATTAAACTAACTAACTATCTATCTAACTTACATTTCTACCCAGATTTAGAGGAATATCTATTTTAAACACTAGGAAAATGACCCAACAAGTCTGCCCTGCAGCCCAAATTAGGCCTACTGGTTATCAAAGTAAAATGAGCAGTTGCTTGCTTTGCTATTATTAATAAGCGCATATGCTTGATTGCCGACTAGAGAGAGAGAGAGAGAGAGAGAGAGAGATATGACAGCGCGAGTTGTAACGAATTATTTGAATGAACATATAAAACGTATACACATATGGCGACACGTTGTGAGCTTGTAGATCTGCTATACTTCTGTGTGGGCGCACTTTCCATGCCGGCACGGCACGCACTCAATTAAAGATTTAATGCAGATGCACTCATTGCGCTGATATCGGCCAGGTTCAGAGCCTTTCAACATAAAATGCTAAATTCTAAAACGGCTAGTCCCAATACTCGAATCTGTTTTGCTGGTTACCGTCACGTGACCGATAACCAACACCTTCAATCACTTTAAATGATTCCCAGCTGATTCCGCAGCTCTGTAGCTGTACTGGGGAAGGGGGGCGCTTGATTGCCTTACGAACCCATGCAGTGCGGGCGTCTAAGCACCGCCCGGCTCATATGACTGTGAATGTGTGGCTCCACACACTGGACATCAAGCGCTATTTTCCCGTCACATACTTGCCGAGCCCGGGCAGAGGTTTTTTTGGGGCGGTTCTGGACAGCCATGGGTCCGACCGACTCAACACCGGGCACTGCCCTCCCTGTGGTGGTGTGGAATTTGAAGCCAGTGGGGCGAACGGTTCTCGAATTACGTGGATTACAGACAGACAGACAGACAGACTTGGTGCATTTATAGATAAATAACATTATTACGGTATGTAGTGATATAACAATATATAACTAGCAGGCACCCATTAATTCATAGCGTACTGCCAGGGTTTTAGGGTACTAATTTAACCCTCTGTGTTCGCCGTTTCCGGCATGCTCTGTGTTTTAACTGTCTGCCAGTCAACGTCTATGTCTGGTTTTGGTCTGAACTTCTGACATACTAAGAGTCCAACAGGCATTGGTCCGACACCCTACCCCCAAACCCTAACCTCCCAGGGACGCCACTATCACTATATGGCAATAATCGTATCGTATTCCTTGTCGATACTCGTCTCAAATCACACCATATCAATAGACAAAGAGAGACACACTTTTACTGTTGTTATGTTTCTGCTCCTAGACATCCTGCACATGGTTGTGTGCACAGAGGAGGTTTCTCCTGAACAGGAGAGGAGCTCCAGTCTGCTCCAGGAGGAACCAGAGCCTCCACACATTAAAGAGGAACAGGAGGAGCTTAGGGAGGACGAGGTAGATCTACTTCCAATCCCAGAGGATCCTGGTGGATCAACGTTGACTCTTCTAGCAGTGAAAAGTGAAGTTGGTGATGAAGACACGCCCCTTTCACGCTGCTCCGAAGACACGCCCCCTTCACGCTGCTCTGAAGACACGCCCCCTTCACGCTGCTCTGAAGACACGCCCCCTTCACGCTGCTCCGAAGTGGAAGTCAAGCTTGAATCAGACACTGAAGAGGAGAGCAATGGAGGTCAGTCAGTGTTAACCCATTTAGACCTGAGGTCGATTCTAAAAATCGATTCTTGTAAATCCTGACAGTTTTCTGAGAAAACCTTTTTCATGTCAAGGACCCCCAGAATTATCTGGATTTGGCCACGGACCCCCATCTGAAAATGCGTTGTTCCAGGGACCCCCCCGGAAGCAATTTTTTTAGTTAAAATGTTCGCCCTGAAAGAATATATATTCAAAGATTTGTGCCACATTTTCACGATTTTTCACTTGTATGATTCCCACTTGTATGATTACATAAAAATCACGTACAAAAAAAATCACGTACATAAAAATCATGAACATAAAGAATCTAGATCTCTGACATGATATGTTTAAGCCAGTAGTACAAACAATGCAATGTGTAACGTGCCACAATAAACCATTTTGAAAGTACAACAATTCAATTTAACTTATACACTACCTGGCTGTAAATAGCTACAGTACACCATTTGTATGCAGGTCTACTTTCAGCAATCAAAGTCAGAGAATTAACCCAGTTTTTTTTATTGAAGTGACACAATCACTGAATCAAAAATAATGACACTTGAAGCTTAATTTTAGGGAAAATAAATGTTAAATCATGCTAGAATTTCTACATGTTAATGGCCATACAATATTGCACTTTCCCTGAGACTTTAAGATAAACCTGAATAAACAGATAATGTCCACATGCAACAAGTCACAATAATGACGCAATCTGTGGACTAAGCCTGGTCTACTTAGTGTGCAGGGCTTACATCTGGTCTAAAGCCCACCCACTGTATGCGCTGATTTCCATACACATACATACGCGCTCCGTATACTCCCCTCACACGGATGTTGATTTAACAACGCTAACTAGCAGTGCTGACGGACGTATTTCTACGATATATTAATTTACACACATTATGTCTATAAAAGCACTGCGTGCCTGTCTCTTTATCCATGCCCTGGGGTCGCTACAATAACATTGAAGTGTTGAAGCCATCCAGAAAATGTCTCACTCTGTTAACACATGACACACAGACAGCTAGCTAGGCTAGCTAGCAGGCTTCTAGCCACTGCTATGCGAGGGGTCCAACTTTACCGAAAATAAATAAAACTACTCCGCTAATCACCGAAACAAAGCCTGTTTTGTGTTGGTGAAAGTCTATTCTCCAGGCTGGGAAGCTCTGTTCTGCATCTTCTCTCTAAAATGCACTATTTTTGTCATGAAATAAAATGCATCGAAGTGGATTGGATGCAGGCACAACCCTGCCTGAAATGCTGTAGTAGAAGTTAATCTGTCCGGTACATGACTTTATTAAAATGGCACAAAATGCATTTTATTGAGAAACTGGGGACCTGAGACGCTTCCCAGCCCGGAGAATACTTTTTCCTAGGTCTAGCAGGCTTTGTTTCGGTGAGTAGTGATGCGCCATCCTGTTGAGAGGGTTATCTAATAGTCCAATAAAACAGGCTGTACACTTAAAATTATGGATTCACAAGATCTGGCATTTATTGATTGCCCACAATTATCCCAAATTGAATGGTCATGTGATATATACATGTGAACAGCAAAGACATATATGAAAGCAAATACGACCTGTTACGTCACGAATTTATATATACGTAAATCTTGTAAATGCAGCGAGCGCAAAAAACAGGGCAAAGTTTCTGCATGACTGTCATGATAATCATCATGGCAGTCATGTTCCAGGGCTAAGTGTTTATAAGAGGAGTTTTTCTTAAAGTCCTGTTTCATTGCAGACTGTCTGGAGTCCAGACAGACAGACAGACAGACAGACAGACTGTGGAGTCCAGACAGACAGACAGACAGACAGACTGTGTGGAGTCCAGACAGACAGACAGACAGACAGACAGACAGACAGACAGACTGTGTGGAGTCCAGACAGACAGACAGACAGACAGACAGACAGACAGACAGACAGACAGACAGACAGACAGACAGACAGACAGACAGACAGACTGTGTCGAGTCCAGACAGCCAGACAGACTGTGTGGATTCCAGACAGACAGACAGACAGACAGACAGACATACAGACAGACAGACGCAGATGATGAACTCTCCAGATCCGGCCAGACCCGTTTCAGTGAAACAGGAGGACTATGAACACCAGCCAGACCTCAGTGAGTTGCACTGTCTCTGTCTCTCTCTCTCTCTCTCTCTCTCTCTCTGTCTCTCTGTCTGTCTCTCTCTCTGTCTCTCTCTCTCTCTCTCTCTGTCTCTGTCTCTCTCTCTCTCTCTCTCTGTCTGTCTCTCTCTCTCTCTCTCTCTGTCTCTCTCTGTCTCTCTGTCTGTCTGTCTCTCTCTCTCTCTCTCTCTCTGTCTCTCTCTCTCTCTCTCTCTCTCTGTCTCTGTCTCTGTCTCTGTCTCTCTCTCTCTCTCTCTCTCTCTCTCTCACTCTCTCTCTGTCTCTCTCGGTCTGTCTGTCTGTCTGTCTGTCTGTCTGTCTGTCTGTCTGTCTGTCTGTCTGTCTGTCTGTCTCTGTCTCTGTCTCTGTCTCTGTCTCTGTCCCTCTGTCTTCTGTTGTTCTATAGCTTTAAGTGTTTATTATATATTGTCACATAGACTATAGTGTTGCGCAGGCAACACTAGTGCAGGCATCACTAGTGCAGGCAATACTGGGCTTTTTTCATAACCCGCCCGTTCATGACCTGCCCCACAAAACAATATATGAACCCATTTTGTGGCGGGAACCCAATTTGGTGTTGGCACTATGTTATGCTTTAGGTATTGAAAAATAGCAGATCTACAAGCTCATTGCGCGCCACCGAGTGGCGCGCTACGAGCTTGTAGTTCTGCTATTTTTTTAAAATCGAAGAACGACTGACATTTTTAGAATCTGATCTCAGGCCAGAGGCCAGATCTCAGACCAGTGTGTGTCCAGTGGAAACCTCGTATGAATCTGATCTCAGGTCAGAATGGGTTAAACACTTTCTTAAACTGAAACACTGTTGTACAACTCTTCAACTTCTGGTTTTGTGAATTCCATAACTTTATACCTGTAACAGAAGTGAATTCCATAACTTTATACCTGTAACAGAAGTGAATTCCATAACTTTATACCTGTAACAGAAGTGAATTTCATAACTTTATACCTGTAACAGAAGTGAATTCCATAACTGTATACCTGTAACAGAAGTGAATTCCATAACTTTATACCTGTAACAGAAGTGAATTCCATAACTTTATACCTGTAACAGAAGTGAATTCCATAACTTTATACCTGTAACAGAAGTGAATTTCATAACTTTATACCTGTAACAGAAGTGAATTCCATAACTTTATACCTGTAACAGAAGTGCACATTTTGTTTTAGTGTAGTCCGGGCGAACAGATGTTTAAAACCATGTCTTCTTCTATGGTCCTCATCCTCTGAGCTAAACACAAATGACTTCTGTAGCCGTGTTGGTAATGATCTGTTTTCCGCTCTGAACACCACCAATAATGTTCGTAATTCAACCAAAATCCATGATTTTTAAAACACCTGATAACATAAAAAGCCTATTGGTGTGTGCTCTGAAATCTTCTTTATACATGAGTCTTAACGCTCTTTTTTGTAACATAATCAATTTACAATTTAGGCATTTAGCAGACGCTCTTAATCCAGAGCGACTTACATTAAGCAAGAACAAAAAAAGCATGGGAATACATCACATAAAAACATTTATCAAGAAACTTGCGTAAGCTAAGAAAGTAACAGTGGAATATCTATATAATGAAGCTATACATATAAACTATACATCTATACTACTATGCTATACATATGTACTATGACGTGCTATGACTACATACAATGCAATTATAGTGCTGTCTACATAACATGCTATAAGTCTGTATCAAATGCTATCTAAGTCTACAGAAATGCTATCTAAGGGGGTGGGGTAAGTGCAAAGGAGTCATATTACTCTTGAATGAGTTGCCCCATACTTCCAGTAAATAAAATATGGTAAAACCAGTGTACGATACAACATCCTCAATAAATTCGTATCCAAATCATATTTTACTTTGTTCAAAATAAAAATACTTTTTGCCACCTTGGCTTTTATATATGCTATATGATTTTTCCATGATAATTTCTCATCTAATTGAACACCCAAAATCCTAAATTCATTCACTCTTTCAATATGCACTCCATCTAATATAGAGAGAATAATTTCATCCTTTTTCAAATTAGAGAAAATCATAAACTTGTTTTTATTTTCAAATTCAATGATAACTTATTTATATTGAACCATCTTTTTAATTTAACCATTTCATTTGTAATGCTTTCTGCTACAATTTTTAAGTTATCCCCTGAACAAAACTAACTAACAACTACTTCCCTCTGTCGAACTACTTCCCTCTGGTAGACGGTACAAAAAAGTACAAAAAGCTAACCGTAACATTAAAAAAAAGAAAATGTTGTAACTGTTTGTTTTTTACTGTTGAGACCAAAGACAAATTTCCACACGTGGACAATAAATTAAACTAACTAACTATCTATCTAACTTACATTTCTACCCAGATTTAGAGGAATATCTATTTTAAACACTAGGAAAATGACCCAACAAGTCTGCCCTGCAGCCCAAATTAGGCCTACTGGTTATCAAAGTAAAATGAGCAGTTGCTTGCTTTGCTATTATTAATAAGCGCATATGCTTGATTGCCGACTAGAGAGAGAGAGAGAGAGAGAGAGAGAGATATGACAGCGCGAGTTGTAACGAATTATTTGAATGAACATATAAAACGTATACACATATGGCGACACGTTGTGAGCTTGTAGATCTGCTATACTTCTGTGTGGGCGCACTTTCCATGCCGGCACGGCACGCACTCAATTAAAGATTTAATGCAGATGCACTCATTGCGCTGATATCGGCCAGGTTCAGAGCCTTTCAACATAAAATGCTAAATTCTAAAACGGCTAGTCCCAATACTCGAATCTGTTTTGCTGGTTACCGTCACGTGACCGATAACCAACACCTTCAATCACTTTAAATGATTCCCAGCTGATTCCGCAGCTCTGTAGCTGTACTGGGGAAGGGGGGCGCTTGATTGCCTTACGAACCCATGCAGTGCGGGCGTCTAAGCACCGCCCGGCTCATATGACTGTGAATGTGTGGCTCCACACACTGGACATCAAGCGCTATTTTCCCGTCACATACTTGCCGAGCCCGGGCAGAGGTTTTTTTGGGGCGGTTCTGGACAGCCATGGGTCCGACCGACTCAACACCGGGCACTGCCCTCCCTGTGGTGGTGTGGAATTTGAAGCCAGTGGGGCGAACGGTTCTCGAATTACGTGGATTACAGACAGACAGACAGACAGACTTGGTGCATTTATAGATAAATAACATTATTACGGTATGTAGTGATATAACAATATATAACTAGCAGGCACCCATTAATTCATAGCGTACTGCCAGGGTTTTAGGGTACTAATTTAACCCTCTGTGTTCGCCGTTTCCGGCATGCTCTGTGTTTTAACTGTCTGCCAGTCAACGTCTATGTCTGGTTTTGGTCTGAACTTCTGACATACTAAGAGTCCAACAGGCATTGGTCCGACACCCTACCCCCAAACCCTAACCTCCCAGGGACGCCACTATCACTATATGGCAATAATCGTATCGTATTCCTTGTCGATACTCGTCTCAAATCACACCATATCAATAGACAAAGAGAGACACACTTTTACTGTTGTTATGTTTCTGCTCCTAGACATCCTGCACATGGTTGTGTGCACAGAGGAGGTTTCTCCTGAACAGGAGAGGAGCTCCAGTCTGCTCCAGGAGGAACCAGAGCCTCCACACATTAAAGAGGAACAGGAGGAGCTTAGGGAGGACGAGGTAGATCTACTTCCAATCCCAGAGGATCCTGGTGGATCAACGTTGACTCTTCTAGCAGTGAAAAGTGAAGTTGGTGATGAAGACACGCCCCTTTCACGCTGCTCCGAAGACACGCCCCCTTCACGCTGCTCTGAAGACACGCCCCCTTCACGCTGCTCTGAAGACACGCCCCCTTCACGCTGCTCCGAAGTGGAAGTCAAGCTTGAATCAGACACTGAAGAGGAGAGCAATGGAGGTCAGTCAGTGTTAACCCATTTAGACCTGAGGTCGATTCTAAAAATCGATTCTTGTAAATCCTGACAGTTTTCTGAGAAAACCTTTTTCATGTCAAGGACCCCCAGAATTATCTGGATTTGGCCACGGACCCCCATCTGAAAATGCGTTGTTCCAGGGACCCCCCCGGAAGCAATTTTTTTAGTTAAAATGTTCGCCCTGAAAGAATATATATTCAAAGATTTGTGCCACATTTTCACGATTTTTCACTTGTATGATTCCCACTTGTATGATTACATAAAAATCACGTACAAAAAAAATCACGTACATAAAAATCATGAACATAAAGAATCTAGATCTCTGACATGATATGTTTAAGCCAGTAGTACAAACAATGCAATGTGTAACGTGCCACAATAAACCATTTTGAAAGTACAACAATTCAATTTAACTTATACACTACCTGGCTGTAAATAGCTACAGTACACCATTTGTATGCAGGTCTACTTTCAGCAATCAAAGTCAGAGAATTAACCCAGTTTTTTTTATTGAAGTGACACAATCACTGAATCAAAAATAATGACACTTGAAGCTTAATTTTAGGGAAAATAAATGTTAAATCATGCTAGAATTTCTACATGTTAATGGCCATACAATATTGCACTTTCCCTGAGACTT
This sequence comes from Protomyctophum parallelum, assembly GCF_964188405.1. Lineage (NCBI taxonomy): Eukaryota > Metazoa > Chordata > Actinopteri > Myctophiformes > Myctophidae > Protomyctophum > Protomyctophum parallelum. The sequence goes on from NC_139703.1 coordinate 9,245,484, forward strand.
TAAGATAAACCTGAATAAACAGATAATGTCCACATGCAACAAGTCACAATAATGACGCAATCTGTGGACTAAGCCTGGTCTACTTAGTGTGCAGGGCTTACATCTGGTCTAAAGCCCACCCACTGTATGCGCTGATTTCCATACACATACATACGCGCTCCGTATACTCCCCTCACACGGATGTTGATTTAACAACGCTAACTAGCAGTGCTGACGGACGTATTTCTACGATATATTAATTTACACACATTATGTCTATAAAAGCACTGCGTGCCTGTCTCTTTATCCATGCCCTGGGGTCGCTACAATAACATTGAAGTGTTGAAGCCATCCAGAAAATGTCTCACTCTGTTAACACATGACACACAGACAGCTAGCTAGGCTAGCTAGCAGGCTTCTAGCCACTGCTATGCGAGGGGTCCAACTTTACCGAAAATAAATAAAACTACTCCGCTAATCACCGAAACAAAGCCTGTTTTGTGTTGGTGAAAGTCTATTCTCCAGGCTGGGAAGCTCTGTTCTGCATCTTCTCTCTAAAATGCACTATTTTTGTCATGAAATAAAATGCATCGAAGTGGATTGGATGCAGGCACAACCCTGCCTGAAATGCTGTAGTAGAAGTTAATCTGTCCGGTACATGACTTTATTAAAATGGCACAAAATGCATTTTATTGAGAAACTGGGGACCTGAGACGCTTCCCAGCCCGGAGAATACTTTTTCCTAGGTCTAGCAGGCTTTGTTTCGGTGAGTAGTGATGCGCCATCCTGTTGAGAGGGTTATCTAATAGTCCAATAAAACAGGCTGTACACTTAAAATTATGGATTCACAAGATCTGGCATTTATTGATTGCCCACAATTATCCCAAATTGAATGGTCATGTGATATATACATGTGAACAGCAAAGACATATATGAAAGCAAATACGACCTGTTACGTCACGAATTCGGATTCGATCATTATCAGTCCACAGATTTGGGGGCCCCGCGAAGCACAGGACAGAGAGCTTGTCTATCCTGGAGAATTCTGACGTGTCCCTCTCTGCCCTGACAATATATACAGTACAGTCGCAATCTCACTGAAGTGACCTTGCATACACACAGCTCAGGCGGCACACTCTGAAAGTAATGGTAACTGCTTGAAGGGTCTACTTTACCCCACCAGCCCTCCTTGGTAATGAGTAATCAATTACCAGATATCATACAGACGTTCGAGGGGCACACCAATTCAGGGACGGTAGAACACTGCATTCAGGGGTTAGTGGTACACAGACATTGAATTCCAAAAGATGAAAAATAAAAAAGAATGACAATTAATAGTCAGGTCAATCATATGAATAGAAGTACATTGCGTCACTGATGCGGAAATCAAATCAACCATAAATCACATTGTACATATCAAACTTCTTGTAGTATTTTACTTATTGTCAGACATCATTTTGAGGCATTGTGCAGGTGGACACTGGTGGTGTGGAAAACCAAGTTAGTATGCGTGTGGAAACCTGTAAAATAGTAAAACCACTCCTTTTTTGGGGAAACCAACCACTAGGAACGTTCATTTTGTTCCTACCATTCGGCATTGTTCCATGTCCTGCACACTGAAAACATGTTGACAAAAATTGTACTCCGGGATGCCCTTGGGGGGCAGAGTTCTCGCGCGGGGGAGGGATGGGCAATTGTTTATTTGCCCATCCATCCTGTTGTCCAGTGGGTAATTGTTATCGCGAGTCGCAACCCGACGTATAGGCCTTGAACTGCTTAGGCTCCGGTATGCAAGGCACAAGGTGACAGGGCAGTTCGCACTTCCCATCAGGTGATTTTAGGACCAAACTCGTATCCCCCATTCGAACCAGAGACAGGGCCGTCTCTGCTCCAGGGGCGGTGGCACGAGCTGATGGTGCACTGCTCCTTGTCCCGCAGCGTCCCGCAGCGTCTGCGAGCCTGCAAGCCTGTCCAGGTGGAAGTTGTGATGGACTCCCTGGTGTTTGGGTGCATGAACTCCGCCTGGCGTACTCTGACTCCAACCTGTTATGGAAACAAACTTGGCAGAACAGTTCCCCTCCCCCCTTTGTCGACACTACATGTCCTTTTTTCCTAAACATAATGTTCTATAACTCCTGGTGTGTCTCATATTTACATATTTGAAGTTCAACACTGGGTGTAGCTGTGTTTTTGTTTTCATACTTACCGTTTTGGTGACTTTATCTTACAACTGTAAAGGGACCACAACAAGGACAACAGCAAGATAACAGAAGCACACAACATTCTTTTGCCGGCACGTATAATCATTCAAGGAGGTTATGTGATTGGGTTTTTTTGCATATGTTAGTAAGTTAGTTATTTAGGTCGCCTTCGGTTTGATTGACATACACAGAATCACAGATAAATGTATTCAGTGACAATAAAACGGAATAGATCACGGCTCGGTCACGGTTCGGTCATCCTACCCAATGATTTGTTGAATCCACCCAGGTGTCCCTCCTGGATATGAACTTGACACCTTGTTGTCCATGAGGGTCTTAATTTTGGTCTGTAGTCCACTTAAGTAAAATTTGGAAAGTCTGGAAAGTCTGGGTCTGTGTTGCATCCTGACCTTGTATGTGAGTGTCCCCCCTGCTGTTATGCTTACACTTCACACACACCTTCGGACATTGACGTCCCCCTGATCCTGTAGAGAATTTATTCAGGAATTTATAGGATTAGGGTTACTCTCAGGGTTATTCTCTCCCCTCCTTCATGTGACATATTATTGACACATTAAAACATATTATTGACATTTAAGTCTTTCAGAACTCCCTCCTGGACACCTCCTGTGGGACAAATTGTTAGTTACTTTTGATTATACATTTTGGCAATTAATCCATCTGTTGGGGGGGCTTGGTTATTTAACCCAGACATTGCAAACCAATTATTCAAAGACATGAGCCTCTCGCATGCTCTCAGTCCCTCCTTGACACATACCAGGCCAGAATGACCCTCCTAGAACTCACTCAAGTTTAACCACCTCTCTTGGGGAGATAATATTGAAAGAACGCTTATTTTCAGTATTTGATTTTTGTTCACTATTTTTATTGTGTTACATACTCTATATAAATTTTTGTAGTTGGTCTTCCCCTTACATTTTATTCCTAATTTTTGTAATTGTACCAATTTATATTGACCCCGTGTTTTTTCTCTGTGTTTTCATTATAATTTCAACTTGATTTGATATTGAACCTTTGGGAAAGGTCACTTAAAATGAATCATATTTGTAATTTGGACTCCCAGAGGGAACTTTTTCCCCCGAAAATAGCCGCTCTACATGCTGCCGCGTTGACATGGCATTATAATGGCCCGACGTGCATTCATACCATACACAAACACTCACACAGCTGCTACTAGTATGGAAATATATGGTGCTGCTCTCTCCCTTGTCAATCCTGCGGCTTTGTGCACAATTTTATGGTTCACCGGTGTCATATATTAGAAGTAGCCTACACCTAATCTAATTAAACCATAGAGAAAGGAGCTCTCTAAAACAAACTTCCGACTGTACTGTAGTGAAAACCCGTGTCAAAGCATCGGATCAGTACTGACCGCTAGACGCGGCTAGTCAAGACTCCCTATTCCATTGACAACATGATTGACATTCAAGACACCAGGAACAGCATTACAGTACAGAATTTTTTTCCCAAAATGGTTCAGCTCCATTGTTACAAGAGCCTTTTTATGCAATAACCTACATGTTTTCACTTAAACTCTGCTATCTCAGTGCCACGATATCCAAATAAGTCAAACACTTCAAACTGGTTCTAACACCTGCGCATTTACACATTTCCAAGATGGAGGGAGGGCAGATGAAAGGCAGAGAAAAGTATCTAAAGAAACAAAATATATATATCTTCATATTTCTCCTGAGCGTTCTCCCCATGGCGCATTTACACATAACCAAGATGGAGGGAGGGCCTAGGGAGATCGACGAAGGAGAAACTAAGAATAATTAAAGATATTTATATTTCTCCTGAGCGTTCCGCAAAAATGCACTTTTTATGGAGGGAGGGTACCTAGAAGAACAGATGTTCCCCCCTGCACGCATTTACACAGTTTAGAGCGCACTGCAGAAGACCCAGGAGAAAGATGGTCAATAAAAGATAAAAAGACATAACATTGATCTGCCAGAGTTTAACTATAATAACACATATCTCTTGATATAATATCTCATTGACTCCTACTTTAGGCTACTTATGACTCCATTTATCTAATTACACGACAACCATACCAACATGAGGCCTATTAATGAAATTTTGCATTATTTCACTTGAGTCTTTCGGACCTCCCTCCAGCTCTCCTTTGAGGGCGCAGTCCCGGGCTAGACCCCTTTCCTCTTGAGGTCTACCACCCAGGCTACCCTGGAGAGAAGACTTCAAGTCTTTGCTTCCCGGCGGCTCCTTTTCAGAGCCCACCGATCACAAAGAGCACTGCTCGCCTACTAACTCATTCGTTTTTGGCTCACAGCGGCCTGACTGAACATTGAGCGGAGCGCGACGGCCAACAGTTCCATCTGAATGGACTTACTGTCATTGCGACTCCACCGACCGGTGACGCAGTCGATAGCGAGCTCCTGACCCCGTAGTGGTGGTTGGCCACCCAGGAGGAACCCGACGGTCTGATCCGGGCCCCACTTCGCTATGGGATACCCAAACTTTGACCGTTTTCACCAGCCTTGCCTGTTCACAGAGTCCGTCACTTCCTAACGGCATCTCTGCTAGGTGTGGACTGTCATCCACGTACCACGCGTTTACCCCCAACATCATATACATGTGACAAAGGCGATTTCCTTTGACCTCTTGTCATACACGCGTTTGTCCGATGTATACAATGCGGCAAAGGCGCCGACTAGGGGAAACCACAGTAGGGTGTGCTCACCCTTCATTAGACACGGGGGCCTTCAGTTCCGTCTCCCCTGCACTATAAATGTGATTTAACGTGCCCTCGGAGCCTTGCGGTCCCACTGTCCCCTGTTATGAGCAAAGGTTTTGGGGAGCCCAATCCCCTTCCCTTACTCATACATTAATATCATGGGGACCCTGCTTAAGGTGTCCGTGGACACTTTTGGGACACTGCTTTGGGATCGTTATTTGGTGCATCTTCTATAGATCTGCTCCCTGTTTGTATTTTGCCTGGAACTCCACAAAGTTCCCCATAGACACTGAATAATGACACATTTTACTTTACATCTTACTTACATTAAGGTAAACTTACTTAAATTTGTAGTACTGTACTTACTTGGTCAATTTGAGCTATTTTTTCAAAGACCACTAAGATTTATATTTAAGTTAAACCTTTTGGCCCTGCCCCCTTTTTGGAGTTCTATATCTCATTTGGCCCTTTAGGAAAAAATACTTGCCCCCCCCCTGGTCAATCATTGAAGCGTGACCACGCTCAAACCTAGTCGAAGTGGGGGTAAACATATGTTTATTACGTGCTGCAGAGTGCACTATAATGTTACCCGAATTGTGGCCCTGTTCCAAAATTCCTGAACCTCTCTCATATCTGATCCAAAACAAATGGTCGGCCCCTTGAAGGCACAAGCCCGACAAAGCTTTAGTTTTTCCAAATGATTTTAATTATTTTCAATTTTATTCACTCCATTTAGTATATATATATATATGACTTTCCTGTGCAGTTACTTATTATGTCAGATTAGCATAAACGAGAAAACTATCCCCTAGGGTGCGAGTGTATGACCGTCTAAGCCTATAGTCCTTTCCAATTGTTCCAATTAATGACTATTATATGAAATGATTACTCAAAGTGGATGTAGACCCACGTAACATTTGTTTTTTTCTTAATATTTAGCCTTATTTGATTTCCAGTTTCTTCTGTCACTTAAGTATTGGACACTTTGGAGTTATGTTGAAGTCATTGATGACACCTACATTTGTTATTCTATGTTATCTCACTTATTGTTTTCTGCTTTAACACTTATTAAGCGATATGTGAAACACTACATTGACACAACTTGTGTATTTTTAATCACACTTGTACTATTTATTTTGCTGAACGTGCCCCCACTCCGTTCCATAAATGTATTTCATGAAGTACGTGTATATACCCTATATACTGTATAGGCCTTCAAAGGGGCGAGGGATAGGGGGATGATTCTCTGTTCAATCAATTACTTTACACTATGGTTTTGCCCAATTGCCTTCCCTTACTTTTGAAAAAATATATAGTTTGATAGTGGTACTTCAATTGCGTGTAACTACATTTAATCCCCCTAATTTATTTGTCTTTAGTATTGTGTTTTTGTACCAACGGCGCCCAACCCTACGCAATCGCGCATTTATAATTTGTCATGAGAGTGTGTAAATCCACACTCATGCTCGGCCCATGTGTACAACTGAGGCAGGTCCAATATTTGATTTTAAATGGCTTTGGGCCTCTACTTGGGCAGAGTGGTGCAGGCAACGCACCCCTGGCCCATGACCTTGAGCAGTGTGGTCAGTGTCTCTGTGAGTGACTCCCCAGCACTCGGAACAGTTCTTTTTCTCCATAGCAGGTGGCATAGCAGTCTGGTGGCTGTGTGTGTCTGGCCCATGTGCTTAACCCAGTGCAGCACGGTCAATTCAATGTCTCTCAGCAAGTGCCCCCCCCCAACTCTGGAGCAGCGGTGGTGGTCTTGTGCTGGCTGGTTGCTGCAGTCGACAATGTCTCTTTGGTGGAACAGAGTGTACAACTGTCTCTGGAGATACGACAGTAGGCTGATGCATATGAAATCAAATATCCTCCCACCTGTGTTGTTGATTTTTTAGACTATGCCCCCTCCTTCCTGGTCCCCTTCTATGTTATGGTGTTGCTAGATTGCAACTTTACTATGCGGCGTTTGTACAAAATCACAATTTGTCTTTCCCATAATTTGACCCTAAACTATATTTCACTTGTGGAAAGTAAACACGTACTTCCTTAGCTCAATTAAGTACAATCTTGGGATGTTTCTATATAGTTTGAGTATTCACTTGTTTCACAATTACTTCACCACTACATAATTTGAACTATTTTACTTATTTTGCAAATATACCTAGACTTATATATATACTATACTGGGCGTTCAAGCTTGTGGATTGGCTATTTGTCCCTACACTCATTTTTAAATGTACACTCTCCCTTTGCACTTCGGCATTCTACACAATGAGTCTTACTTTTACTTTGAGTATGTTTGATTACTGAACAGGGCAAGGCCCTTCTACATGGGGCCATTTGATTCGCTTTACTGGTGTACTTTTATTAAGTATATTTTTGAATTCTGGACTTTATTATTTACTCACTCTGGTCACTTGCACTAATTACACTTTGAAAACAACATACTTTTTGTCCCCCCATTCAAATACCCCAATATTTAGTCCGAGTCAGCCCCCCCCCACCCCTCCTAGATGGTGTACACTTACAATATCCCCTTTAATGTGAACCCCACCCCTCTTCGCTTGAGTCTTTCGGACCTCCCTCCAGCTCTCCTTTGAGGGCGCAGTCCCGGGCTAGACCCCTTTCCTCTTGAGGTCTACCACCCAGGCTACCCTGGAGAGAAGACTTCAAGTCTTTGCTTCCCGGCGGCTCCTTTTCAGAGCCCACCGATCACAAAGAGCACTGCTCGCCTACTAACTCATTCGTTTTTGGCTTACAGCGGCCTGACTGAACATTGAGCGGAGCGCGACGGCCAACAGTTCCATCTGAATGGACTTACTGTCATTGCGACTCCACCGACCGGTGACGCAGTCGATAGCGAGCTCCTGACCCCGTAGTGATGGTTGGCCACCCAGGAGGAACCCGACGGTCTGATCCGGGCCCCACTTAGCTATGGGATACCCAAACTTTGACCGTTTTCACCAGCCTTGCCTGTTCACAGAGTCCGTCACTTCTTAACGGCATCTCTGCTAGGTGTGGACTGTCATCCACGTACCACGCGTTTACCCCCAACATCATATACATGTGACAAAGGCGATTTCCTTTGACCTCTTGTCAATGACCTCTTGTCATACACGCGTTTGTCCGATGTATACAATGCGGCAAAGGCGCCGACTAGGGGAAACCACAGTAGGGTGTGCTCACCCTTCACTAGACACGGGGGCCTTCAGTTCCGTCTCCCCTGCACTATAAATAAGATTTAACGTGCCCTCGGAACCTTGCAGTCCCACTGTCCCCTGTTAACGGCAAAGGTTTTGGGGAGCCCAAACCCCTTCCCTTACCGTTTTATTTTATTTTAGTCTGGTTTACATGTATTGAATACACTGGGGTTTTCCCCTGAACTGAATTCACACTTTGCAATTTATTCAGTCATTATTATTTTAATCAGACCCTACCCAACCCTCCCATAGTTCACGTACTATTATGTTTTATACTTGACTTTATTTATTCGATTATTATGATACCTTTCTCTCCCCCCCCACCCACTGCATGTGAAATTGAATATTATTGGGGCTTATGGTTTTGTAAATTGATTTCTTCCCAGATATCAAGCTTAAGGCCTGTCTACCGCTCAAATATTAGAACATTATTCCCCCCTTCTTTTAGAAGCGCACAAACGCGCACAGTCCAGATGGCAAAAAGTATTGACAGAAAGGCTATCTTTGTTTTGTGAAGAATGAATTTCTACTCCCCGGAGTATTTTTTACTTAATTACAAATTTTAGTATCTTGAGCGCTACTGGGTATCACGTGACGTCAACTTCACACATTCTCTATCACACAAACCATCACACATGCACGAGCGTGCACACACGTGCATATGCGTGGCGAATATTTTACACTTCATTCACCTGCAACCATTTTAATATACATACAAATAAGTTTACAGAAGAACATAATCAAAAATGTACAGTTATTTTATTATTTTTTTGTCTTTTTCTGGATCCTTAATTTTCTCTTTTGTCATGACTAGCCTTCCCTGGCTTTTGCCCTCCCTGGCATATCTGTGCCCTAAGCAACAGATCTCTTAGCCCCCTGGCTTTTTCCTTCCCTTAGGCTTGGTTGATGTATCGATATTACCATTTACCGCGATATTTGAAATCAATATCTATAAACAACTATAATTTGCCTAATAACTCAGTGCCCATGCATTGACTGGCACCGACGCCGAATTTCCAGCCAACCTAAAAAAGGTAATTGATAATACCGATATCAAAAAATCAATATCACCCAAGCCTCGTGCTACAATAATGTCTGATTAGGACATATTGAATTCACCATCTCTGTGCTTATAAAGCAACAGATCTCTTAGCCCCCTGGCTTTTGCCTTCCCTGGCATCTCGGTGCTACAATAATGTCTGATCAGGACCTATTGAATTCACCCCTTCTGTGCTTATAAAGCAACAGATCTCTTAGCCCCCTGGCTTTTGCCTTCCCTGGCATCTCTGTCTCCTTGCAACAGATTATTTTAGCCCCCTGGCTTTGCCTTCCCTGGCATATCTGTGTCTGCAGCAACAGATTAAAACTTATTTACATAATATACATCAATCCGGATATCTCCCTTCATTAGACACTCAGGACCTTGAGGTTCAACCATGGAGCCCTAAGTTTCCATCCTTGAACCACAGTTTCCCCAGTGAACTCCACCTAGTAACTCTATTCACCAGACTCCTTATATAGGTGGTCGGCAATTATTAATAATATTATTATTATTTATTCTATTATCATGACTATTATTTTCTATCTAGTTTCCCACTGGCCAGGTGAGAAACTGAAAATATTGTGGATATTATTATTATTTTCACAGCACCACTTGATTGATTGATTGTATATTTATATATTTTATTAAATCACCTATAACCCCTTTTTAGAAGCGCACAACAGTGCACAAAGGCGTCTTTTTTAAAGAAAATTCCAAGCAGCAAAAAGTATATAATATGCATGTGGGCGTGGCTTATCTGGGGAAGCGCCCAGATAACACTTGAGAAAAGGAAATTATGATTTTATGCCTCTCGGTTCAATAATTATTAAACAAACACATGAAATAAGCTGTTACCAGGCCACCGTGTGGCCACCTTGTGCAATTTTTCAATTAACTTTTCGGAATTATTATTATTCTCCTCTCCAATGTTATGAAGAAATGGAATGGTTATCTTTTTATTAAAAGTAAAAATAAAAGTCAATTAAGTCAAATGTCACCTGTCTATACGTCAAGATAAGCGAGCAATCAGTCCATGTCAGGTAACTATCAGTTTCCTACTGGCCAATGCAGAGGGAATAGCCGGTCATCATATCTGTCTACTGGTCGTCAGAAGAGGAACATGGTCTATGTTTGTCAGTCAAAATAAAACCAATAAATATTAAATCAAATCAAACCAAAATTATGGGCTTTTATAGTGCCACCATGTGGCCAACTTGTGTACTTATTTTCCAATTAATTTTCATAATTATTATGACACTCCTATTATGTTTTTATAACCATGGCGCTTACAGTTTCCCAAGGAAAAATGTTTGCTCCCCTTTGAAAACGGTCTCGTCTGGAGCTGTCAATGTGTTAAATGGTGAAATCTACAATTTTTCCCCAGCCGGGTTTTTAGGGCTTTTTTCACACAACCTTTGTTTACACACCATTACCCACCTCACTGACACCTTATCTGACTCCATTTGCTCTTTCTCTGGGTAATTTGTGTTCCAATTGTTCCACAAAGGGCCAAATGTATGTCCCAGGTTGGCATTCTTGACCCATTCATTGTCGCAGATCTCTCCTCCGAGTGGCAGGACTTGGTGTACTTTTCAATTTATCAATATTTTTGAAACCGGCGCCAGGCGAAGACACAACAAACACAGTTCCCATCTCATTCCGGCACCAACGCACACACACACACACACACACACTGATAAGAAAAGCGCCTCGCTATGGCAGGGTGTGTGGGACACGACACTGCACTAGCACACACACACATCCAAATACGCATGCACACACACACACTGCCCGCACGCACACACACATACGCACGGTACGCACCCACGCACACACACTGCACTAGCACACACCTGCACCGTCATCCCCACTGCCCATACACACACATTGTACGCACCGAGTCACACGCACGCACACACTCTTACACACACCCGCTGCACGCACACAGGCTTCCATCGCTCCCCCCGCACACACATACACTCTCGCAGCCGCTCCGCCGTGCGCGCACGCACACACGTATGATGAAAACAACTTTTACAGCGAGCTCTAAGCAGCCTCCATTTTCATTATTTTTTTCAGCGAAACATCAAAATCAACAGAGCTACACCAGCGGGATAAGCCTATTTCACTTATATAAACACAATACAGTTGGCAACAAACAGAGCACAGCGTGTTCACATGTTATTATCCCATCCAAACATTTATCACATAAAATTTCTCCACAGTCCCACATTTTTAGCTTGAACGCTGTCTACACCATAATCCCAGGCTGGCAGAAATCTGCATCAACATGCATATATTAAAGGCCCTTTCTAGCCAGCCAATGGGGCCATGTCTAGACTGCTATACTGGTCAAAATGACCCAACCTGCTGGACAAGATAACCGCTTTCAATCACGTCGGGGTCGTCACGCTGATGCGCCATCCTGTTGAGAGGGTTATCTAATAGTCCAATAAAACAGGCTGTACACTTAAAATTATGGATTCACAAGATCTGGCATTTATTGATTGCCCACAATTATCCCAAATTGAATGGTCATGTGATATATACATGTGAACAGCAAAGACATATATGAAAGCAAATACGACCTGTTACGTCACGAATTCGGATTCGATCATTCTGTAAAGTACAACCCCTCGCACGGCAGGGGGATATTTTGCCTTTGAGCAGCAGAGGCGTTCCCCAGTATCTGCTCTCCCACCGACATCGCGTGTCCATTCATCTCCAGCCGAGAGACACTAAGACAGGGGTGGGCAACTGGCGGCCCGGGGGCCACATGCGGCCCCCACCTTCGCTTAATGTGGCCCTCAGGTTAATGTCAGAATACTGATATAATATTGGTTTCAGCTGTTTACAATTCCACAACATGCAAACATGACCAGCTTTAATTACTACTACTTTAATTAGTAGCTCAATGCTTCAACACAAGTATAATTAAAGGCATTTGAAATTACATAATTACATAATTTTCAGGATTCCAATTCAAAAATAGCAAAAATTCAAGATTTAAATTCGAATATAGCAAAAAATTGCCTATAGGCTATTTTTGCAACGACAGTAATATATGGCCCTATAGGGAGTGAGTGTGGAAATATAGTGGCCCTCTCCATCGTCAAAGTTGCCCACCCCTGCACTAAGAGTTACTTCCACGGTAGCTATAAAATCTGAAATGCTCCTCCATACTATAGCCATGTTGAAGAATTCTGTGTTTACAAACACACAAGCACGCTAAGGGCGGTGCTCAGAGCGTGAAACCTGAGGACAAAGACGTTCCAAAGACCAATCGAAATCTGTATGCAAATCTCGGAACTGCACCTCTCTGCCCCCAAAACAGAGGTAAAGTTACCGAAGAAATAAGCCTACTTTGACTTATAAATGTATACATGCGTATACATACATTTCCCCAAATCAATAATCTGTTGGAATGAAAACCTTCTTCAACATTCAAACTGTGTTAATATGAAAAAAACGATTCAGCCATTTTCTGCCTTTTCATTGTAGGCGAGATGAGGACCATTCTGCCAGGTGCAGTCGCATATTAATTAATTGACTGAATATTGTCTAAGTAAAAAAAAACGTAAACAGCACGGAGGTAGAGTAAACGTTTAGGTTGAAAGGATAACACACACAACGTGATGTTTTAACCGTGTTATGTTTCTTGTTCCTAGACATCCTGCACATGGTTGTCTGCAAAGAGGAGGTTTCTCCTGGACAGGAGAGGAGCCCCAGTCTGCTCCAGGAGGAACCAGAGCCTCCACACATTAAAGATGAACAGGAGGAGCTACATCAAAGACCAGAGGATCCTGTTGGATTACTAGCAGTGAAAAGTGAAGATGATGATGATGATAAAGAAGACATCTCTTCACACTGCTCTGAAATTGAAGTTGAACTTGGATCCGACACTGAAGTCACTGAAGACAGTGATGATTGGGATTCCAGTGGAGTCGTCCACACTGGAGACAAAACCAAAAGATTCCAGTGTAAACTGTGTAGCAAGGGTTTTAGTGTTTTAAGTAAACTAAGCACACACGAGCGTGTCCACACTGGAGACAAATGTTTCCAGTGTAAATATTGTGACAAGAGCTTCAGTCAGGCAGGTAACCTGAAGAGACACCGGTATGTCCACACCGGAGAAAAACCTTTCCGTTGCCAACACTGTGACAAGAGTTTTATTCAGTCAGGTGACCTGAAAAAACACCAGCGTGTCCACACTGGGGAGAAACCTTTCCGTTGTGAACATTGTGACAAGAGTTTCAACCAGTCCGTTCACTTGAAGACACACCAACATGTCCACACTGGGGAAAGACCTTTCAGTTGTGAACACTGTGACAAGAGTTTCTGGAGGTCACATGATCTGAAAACACACCAACGTGTCCACACTAAAGAAAGACCTTTCCGTTGTACACAGTGTGACAAGAGTTTCAGTCGCTCAGATGACCTGAAGACACACGAGCGTGTCCACACTGGAGAAAGACCTTTCCGTTGTACACACTGTGACAAGAGTTACTTTCGCCTAAGCAGTCTAAAGAAACATGAGCATACCCACGGAGAAAAACCTTTCCATTGTACACAGTGTGACAAGAGTTTCAGTCGCTCAGATTACCTGCAGACCCACCAGCGTGTCCACACTGGAGAAAAACCCTTCCACTGTACGTATTGTGACAAGAACTTCAGCCGGTCAGGTGACCTGAATACACACCAGCGTATCCACACTGGAGAAAAACCTTTCCTCTGTAAACATTGCGACAAGAGTTTCAGTCGTTTAGATTACCTGAAAAGGCACCAGCGCGACCACAACTGACCTGAAGGGACACCTACTTCTGACCTAAAGAGACACCTACGTCTGACCTGAAGGGACACCTACTTCTGACCTGAAGGGACACCTACTTCTGACCTGAAGGGACACCTACTTCTGACCTGAAGAGACACCTACTTCTGACCTGAAGAGACACCTACTTCTGACCTGAAGAGACACCTACTTCTGACCTGAAGAGACACCTACTTATGACCTGAAGGGACACCTACTTCTGACCTGAAGGGACACCTACTTCTGACCTGAAGGGACACCTACTTCTGACCTGAAGGGACACCTACTTCTGACCTGAAGAGACACCTACTTCTCCACAATGGAGAAAACTCTTGTCACAATGAATGCCAACAGTGTGAGAAGAGTTTCAGCTAGACTTTCACTTAGTTAAGTGCTCTGAAAAGACATCAGCGCATTCGGGATCAGCCTTCCATTTCGACATCCCGACATTGATTTCTAATTGTCGGAATGGCGGTACTTTACATTTTCTTCAAGGGTCCCGACATTCCGACACGGGACATCACCAAGGGGAGAAAATAACGTTCCACTATAAATAAGTTAACGATCACTGGGAGGATCAAATTAAACAGGAGAGAAAAGAATGCTCTACATATTTCATATTATTTTGGCTATATGAAATCTATAATAATTCCGCCAGTTTTAACTGTTAATAAATCTTAATGTTTACACAATACATAAAAAGTAAAAACGAATGCTACAAAACTAACATTGAGATTGAATAGTAGCAGTCATGGATGAGGCAGGCTGTGCACACATCCAGTGTTGTTTTTGTCGACTACCTTTTTTCACAGACAAAAACTAAATAAAAACGAATCTATGATGACTAAAATTAAGACTAAATATACTGACAATTCCGTCAACAAATAAAAACTAGACTAAAATGTTAGGAAAGGACTAGTGGACAAGAGATCCAGTTTTATGCTGGGTTGCATGCTGAAAATAGCAGATATACAATCTCACAAGGCGTCGCGCACTGCGACGCGTTGTGAGATTGTATATCTGCTATTTTCAGCATGCAACCAAAGTGTAAAATATGTCATTACAACGACATCAAGGCCTGTCAAAACACATTTTAGTCGACTAAATCAAGTGTAGATTTAGTCGACTAAAATCGTATGACATTTAGTCGACTAATCGACTAAAATCGTATGACATTTAGTCGACTAAAACTAGACTAAACACTAGAACATTCCAGGCGACTAAAATGTGACTAAAACTAAGTGAAAACTATTCAGGAGACTATGGGCTGTATTTTGCGCGTCTTAAGTACCAGGTCTTATTCCCTAACGTGAGTAAACTAAAGACCTGGAGGCGTGATCAATGCCATTTGGCCACTCAGAATAGCCAAATGGCATTGGTCTTTAGTTTACTCAAGTTAGGTAATAAGACCTGGTACTTAAGACACGCAAAATACAGCCCTATGACTAAAACTAAAATTGAAATTTGCTGCCAAAAACAACACTGCACACATCATCATTAGAAGATGACTTGGGTTTATAGGTTTATGAAATACTAATAGGGTTGCTAATATTTTCGGTTGTCTTGCAGTTGGCTTTGGTACTTTTTGGGGGTGCATTTTAATGGGTGTGTTGGCACCCAAATGGACCCTTTTATAGCATTTAACTCTGATACTGTACAAATGAAATCAACCTCTTATGGGTCCATTTGGTTTTGTTATGGGGTCCTTGAAATTAAAATGTTTAAGAACCTGTATGCAATGGCTTATCTATTGTAAAAAGAGAGACCAGCCTATTCTCCAAACCATTATCTTATGCTTTGCTAGGTTGTACAAAATAATATTGGGTCAATTTAATTTGCAGGACTCACCTCGCGCACAGCTGCCTTGTCTGTGTGGTTGACATGACATGGGCTTGCAGGACAGAACTTTTATTTGTGGCAGACACATAGTTCCTTTGTAGACAATACAATCTGCTTCTCATTGGTCACAAAGCTAAGAAAACAGTAGCCTACTTTTTCTGCATGTCAATGATGATGAGATAGTTCTTTGGCATTTCAAGCTTTCCTCACGGAGAGCACAACAGTCTATCTGCAGACAGCAGAGCAGCCAGCGAGCCTTTCTCCGCTCTGCGGTCAGCGCATGCAGAGTTATGAATAATACACATTCCGGGGTTCGGGCTGAAAGTCCACCTCTCACAGTGTTTTTCCACTACGAACCATTGAACGTGCATTGTAATACACATTGGTCTGAATGGTCTGTGAGCGTAGCGATACATATACAGCCGGCGATACGTGTAAAACCCCGGACATTTGAAGGATTTTTCTTTTTTTTAAACCCGGACTGCCCGGACAGCCCCCCAAAAGAGAACTTGTCCGGGAAAAAGAGGACGTATGGTAAGCCTATCTAATACTCCATGTGTTGTATAGAATAACAACCTCTAATACTAGTGGTGTGTTGCTGGCCTTTTTGCCAACCCCGCCCAGGGTATGGGGCAGGAGAGAACACATTGGTCATGTCCAAATTAACTTGTTTATCCCGCACGGTTTCTCTCTCCTGATTGGATGAAATTGGTATCCCGACCTGAACATGATCCATTTTATTTTCAAGAATCGAAGTATATCAATATGAAAACATATTATATTGTTTGACTTTGTATCGTATCATATCGTTTTGGAATGCAAATAATCGGTATCGAATGTCCATGTATTTGCCAGAGAATCGCTGTTTACTGTTACCAGTATACATTTTCCCTTAAAAAAACCTGTATTATCACACAGATTAAAAGTTATTTGCTAAATAGTTACTGTATCAATTTGAAATCATCGTATCGTATGGCCATGAATGAACCAATATCGTTCATGTATCGTATCGCCAACTATGTATGGTGATACGTATCGTATCGCTGTTAGAATGTATCGTTACACCCCTATTATTTATATAACAGGACTGTGCTCACCCTCTTCTTTTTTTATATATATATATTTTTTTATCCCACGATTTTGTAACCCATTTTTCACCCCTGTGTCAATCATCTAATGTGATCCTGGGCTCTACACACCCTCCGCCAACCTGGGGAGAGCAACGGACTTAACTCATGCTTCCTTCATGCCTGAGTGTCCAAGTTGCTCATTTACACCTGACAGGGGGGAGTTTCCCTGGTTGGACGTAGCGCGTGGAAGGAACACATTATTCCAACCAGTTCCTTTCCCCTCCATCAGGCGCCCCGGCTGGCTGGGAGGCAGTTTAGAGACCAGGATTACTGCATGTTTTTGTGAGGGTGCATGCAAACTCCACACAGAAAGGCCCTTTCGCCAACCACGCCTTCGGGTATGGGCACTGATGACGCGGAGGAGGAAACACGCCGCCAGCGCCCACAGCGTCCCGAGCGGGAATCGAACCCAGGACCTTCTAGCTGTGAGGCGACAGCACTACCAACTGTGCCACCGTGCCCCGTTTCCCCGTGTGGGACAGATTGGGGAATATGGCCTGAATATATATTCAAGCCATATGTTTTGTTCTTGATACTATAATCGTTACTGTGCATGTACAACTATCATCAGATTGTAAGGGAAGAGAGATGGCTCAATCCTCTTTAGTTTAGTTACACTTAACACTGGGAAAACTATTGTTAAGTGGGAAGAATGTTTAAGAAAATCGTTTCAATTAATCAATTACTAAATTAGTTGACAACTAATTGATTTGATTACGATTAATCGTTGCAGCCCTAGTTTATTATTTGTAATTATTAAGAATTATAAGCAACTAATTACACCCTAATACACTGTATAGGCCTATAAATGTGCAATCTTGTTCACTAATATAGCCTACTATTTATGTGTTTTGACTGCAAAGCAAAGCAAAGTTCTTTGTTTACCCAGGGAAGTGGACTAAGCTCAAGAACTTGTTTACAGCCAGGCCCTGCTCATAGAACATTTCATGGTAGGGGTTCAATGCCTTGCTCAAGGGCACTTCAGTGGTGGTAATTTTAACGTGCCGGTCCGGGAATACGAACTATAGCGACCTTCCGATATCAAGACCGCTCCGCAAACCGTTCGGCCACCGCTGCCCAATTATGACTTGGTTTCTACTGTCTGTTACTGTAGCGTTTATATTTCTACAGAGGAGTTCTCCATTATGAGCAGATCTACTCTCTGTTACTGTAGCGTTTATATTTCTACAGAGGAGTTCTCCATTATGAGCAGATCTACTCTCTGTTACTGTAGCGTTTATATTTCTACAGAGGAGTTCTCCATTATGAGCAGATCTACTGTCTGTTACTGTAGTTTATATTTCCACAGAGGAGTTGTCCATTATGATCAGATCTACTGTCTGTTACTGTAGCGTTTATATGCCTACAGAGGAGTTATCCATTATGAGCAGATCTACTGTCTGTTACTGTAGCGTTTATATTTCTACAGAGGAGTAAGTTCTCCATTATGAGCAGATCTAGTGTCTGTTTCTGTAGCGTTTATATTCCTACAGAGGAGTTCTCCATTATGAGCAGATCTACTGTCTGTTACTGTAGTTTATATTCCATTATGAGCAGATCTACTGTCTGTTACTGTAGTTTATATTCCATTATGAGCAGATCTACTGTCTGTTACTGTAGCGTTTATATTTCTACAGAGGAGTTCTCCATTATGAGCAGATCTACTGTCTGTTACTGTAGTTTATATTACATTATGAGCAGATCTACGGTCTGTTACTGTAGCGTTTATATTTCTACAGAGGAGTTCTCCATTATGAGCAGATCTACTGTCTGTTACTGTAGCGTTTATATTTCTACAGAGGAGTTCTCCATTATGAGCAGATCTACTGTCTGTTACTGTAGCGTTTATATTTCTACAGAGGAGTTCTCCATTATGAGCAGATCTACTGTCTGTTACTGTAGCGTTTATATTTCTACAGAGGAGTTGTCCATTATGAGCAGATCTACTGTCTGTTACTGTAGCATTTATCTACAGACGTGTCTATTGATAATCCATCTGTGATAGTCTAATGAGGCTATAACCAGTAGAACATTGATGATTATGTTTGGTACCTGAGAGACTAAAGGAACCGTCCAAGTCCAAGACAAAATGCATGTTGTTGTACAAGTTACAATGCAGGCAAATTATAACCCACGGTATGGAATAACAGCACAGAATTAGATTGTGTCTTTTCAAATGGAAAAATAAAAATGTTTCCCCTGAGCCTTTAACTAGACAAATGAGCCATGGCTTTAATAACAACCTGTAACAATGTTATTACTGCTGTCGAAGCAAGCCTGTCTATAATCTGAAAGGCCAGTTAAGTATAACAGTCCACGTCTGTTTCCCCCCCCCCTCCTCACTGTATATGTTTTCTCCCTTTGTCCTCCTTTATGGGGATTTTCTGTTCTTTGGCTATAGGCTATAGAAGTGTCTATTTGTACGTCTCTAAATGTTATGATGAATTGAACATGGTGTAAACAAGTGTAATTATTTTGTCCACTCACAGTTTTTGAGTTGTGCTTGAAATGTACTGTAATTCTGCAAACTGTTTATACTTCAATCAATTTAATCAATCAGAGCACGCCTATAGTGCAATGGTTCCCAAAACGTTTTCATGTCAAGGACCCCCAAATTGACACTAATTAGCCCCGCGGACCCCCGTTTGAACTTTTGAAGAGATATTCCAGGGACCCCCATAAGAGAAGATCTGTACGGCTCTAGCAGTGATTCTCAACCCGTTTAATTTCAAGGACCCCCAGTTTGACATGCATTAGGCTACGGACCCCCATTTAATGGCATTTCTATCTCTGGGACCCCCAATTTATATTGTAAAATCAAACTTAATTTAGAGTTACAGGCCTCTGTGGATGCTGCAGGTTTGAATCAAAACAGACGTGGACTGTTATACTTAACTGGCCTTTCAGATTATAGACCAACAGCCTTGCTTCACAGCAGTAATAACATTCCAGGTTACCAACCCCTGGTACCACTGGTGGTACTTGAGCTCCCTCTGGTGGTACAAAGAGGAGTCGCCCCCCCAAAAAGCAGAAAATAAAAAAATAAATAATATATATATATATATATATATTATATATATATATATATATATTATATAAATAAATATTTATTAACAGTTTGCAGAATTACAGTACATTTCAAGCACAAACTCAATACAAAGACTGTTAACTGTGAGTGGACGACCCAATTAAGCATTACACTTGTTTACAATTAACAGGGTCCACATTGTTCAATTCATCAAAACATTTAGAGACGTACAAATAGACACTTCTATGTAGCTAAAGAACAGAACAGGAATTCATCATAGAGAGCCAAACCAGAGTGTGAGTAGCTACGAGCTTTGACCTCGCCGCAAAGCGGGCACTGCTCCTCCTATGGCTGGAACTTTCCCATTGAGATAGAATGAGCACTTCCGCATTCCATTGTTACAATGAGAGTCAACGCTATAGTGTCGCCACTCTCTCTCTTATTTTGTTACCTCTGAGTCTGAGCCGAGCAGCAGCAGCAGCTCTGGAGCTGAACGTGACGCAGGGAAAGTTAGTTTATAATATAGTAAACAGTGTTTTACACTACAGAGTACATTATTAACACAACCCTCTGTGTAACCTTTATAGTTGTTACACTGACATAGTCTTCGTGTTACAGACAGTCTGTGGAAACCGGAGGTATTTATTTCCACACGGGGAGTTCAAAGACCGTTTGTTGTTTTCGTGGCTAACGCTAAAGCTAGCTTTAAGTGCAATCTAGAGTCGGTTCATTTCAGGCTGAAACAAACGGACGTTTTCTAGTGGATGTTTAATAACGTTAACGTTAACTGCTGCTAAACCTGCACCTTTCAACTGACGGAGGGACGTCCCAACTAACGCCTTTAAGGTACCTCTCTTTGTTTTGACTCACCCAGAGGAGTGGAGTGGCCGTTGGGAGGTTTTGGGCCACAACACCAGAGGGAGTGCAACAAACCATGTACAACCCAGATTCGGCACGAACAAGGGACTAAATAAATTTTGCTCCTATGCCACCAAAATGTGAAACGCCCTACCAACAGTCATTAAGACATGTGGATCCCTTGACTCCTTCAAAACCGCTCTCAAAGGGCACCTACGGACGGCTGCAATTCGAAACTGGCCCCCGTAAAATCTGAATCCCCCCACCCCCTTTCCCCTCACTGTATCTGTATATGTATCTTTTCCCTTTTTACCTCCTTTATGATGAATTCCTGTTCTGTTCTTTAACTACATAGAAGTGTCTATTTGTACGTCTCTAAATGTTTTGATGAATTGAACAAGGTGGACCCTGTTGTAAACAAGTGTAATGCTTAATTGGTCGTCCACTCACAGTTAACAGTCTTTGTATTGAGTTTGTGCTTGAAATGTACTGTAATTCTACAAACTGTTAATACATTTATCAATCAATCAATCAATCAAACCTCAATATCTAGCTCCGAGATTTAGCTCATCTCGGAGCTAAAGCGTAGATATTGAGCTTCCAGACGGAGCTAGCATGCTCGACTTTTTTGGGGAAATAATTATAATATATTTTGTGTTGATATTTTACACGATTACTCATTAATTGTAAACATAATGCATTGAAATATAAAGATATATACTTAATTGTACACTATTTCCTTGCTTGCTTCATTGTTTGATCGTAGACCCCTATTAGTAGATATTATAGAACATTGATATTCTCGTTTTGTGTTTTGTTTTGTTGTTTTTGTTCTTTTTTGTCTTGTTCCTGTTAACTGTATTGTCCTGTCTGTCTTTGTTTTTGTTTTATGTTATCTCTGTTTGTTTTTGTTTTGTTTTCTTGTTTTTTTTTCTCCCTTCTGTTTGCTTTGTTGTATTATTTTACCTATGAAAGCCATTTATCTGTTAGAAGGGGCGGAGGTGGCTCAGGGGTAGAGTGCCTGGATGGTAACCGTAAGGTTGCCAGTTCGAACCCGGGCTCCCCCAGAGTTACTGTCGAAGTGTCCTTGAGCAAGACACTGAACCCCTAATTGCTCCCGATGTGCTAGTTGGTGCCTTGCATGGTTTCCGCTGCCATCGGTGTATGAATGTGTGTGTGAATGGGTGAATGTAATGCACAATCTCTGTAAAGCGCCTTGGATAAAGGCGCTATATAAATGCACCATTTACCATTTAAGGGTAGGCACTATAAGCTTAGGCTTCAGCCTACACCTTTTTGGTCAATGTTTCTTTTGCAATAATGACCAAAATAAATAAACTCTTTCTCTCTCTCCTATACACTGACACGAAACAAGACAGGAACGCCCAAAAACGTCACATCCGTTTTTTTACCCTGGGCAGAATTTTCTATGGCTGCCAATCCTTAATCACATACGGTCAAACATCTATGCCGATAATATCTAACTTGCGGAGGTATAGCGTGCCTTTGTCCACGGGCAACAGATCTTTCAAAATATGGCACTGCAAATACGTTTGATAATCGCTACTCTGCGCAATATTGTTTTGGAAATGCCGCAAATTGCATTGCAGTGAACGAGAGCAAATCACAATTTACCCTGGGGGTGGTGACTCCGCCCTGAATACGCGTTTTCGTGTCAGTGTATGCATTTTAATGTCAGATAATTAGGCAAAGTGGTCATACACTGGTACAGTAACCTACATACATTATGGTAATGTCTTGTGGCGCACACCACACACCACCGTAATACATGTTGGACAGTATTTCTGGTTTCTAATCTAATTGTGTAGACTTATTGTAAATTTAGTGATGCAGATGTTTAACAATAATGTGACTCTTGAGAGTGTAAAATGAAATAAATTTTACACCACCTTTAGGACCACCTGGAACCCCCTCAAGGACCACTGGTGGTCCCCGGACCACTGGTTTGAAACCACTGTTAGAGAGTTGGTCTCAAGGCTCATACATAGTCTGGATTTACGGTGGTGAGGTGACCACTGAACTACAACATGACGTCACTGAGGTGACCACCGAACTACAACATGACGTCACTGAGGTGACCACTGAACTACAACATGACGTCACTGAGGTGACCACTGAACTACAACATGACGTCACTGAGGTGACCACCGAACTACAACATGACGTCACTGAGGTGACCACCGAACTACAACATGACGTCACTGAGGTGACCACCGAACTACAACATGATGTCACTGAGGTGACCACTGAACTACAACATGACGTCACTTAGGGCTGGGCGATATGACGATATATATCGTATTTTCGATAGAAAATGTCTATCACGAAAAAAAAGCTATATCGCTTATATCGCCGTTTCGCTTTACGGCAGTATTTTACGTCACAGCGCTTATATACGGCATGCCCAGCAGCCCACCGCGCGCAATGAAAACAGTGAGCCAACACCTTTCGGATGTCTTCTCTATTATATACTCTAAGGCCAACACGACCACAACACAAGCCGAGGTGGTGCTTGCACCTAAAAGAGGGAGATGATGATGATGGCTGACGAGATTCAGAGCGGTGTAAGGGGCACGTTCGGAAATACCACACCGGAGCGAACTCATCTATCAGTTTGCATTGCACAGTGCGCCTAGTGCGCTATTTCCGAACGCGCCCTAAAGTAACCGGTCATTCACTGTTATAAATGCAGGTTTCATGTTGGGTCAAATTGATAAATTGCGTGAGCCACGCATGTTTTACACAGTTGAACAATAAGCTTGTCCGTCGTCGGGTGCACTGCAAACTTCTTCCAAGACGAAGACGTTCCTCTTACCTGTGCAGTCCTCCTGCTGCGTCTGTCTTGTTTTATTGTTCCAAATAAATTATTCCATTTGAAAAGTCCTTAATTCAGCAACAGCTTACAACAACACCACAAGACGCTGACTTTGTTGTGATCATCAAAAAAAAAGGAAAAGAAAAAGCCCCACTCGTCCCAGACTCCCATATACGCACAGATGTGGGCATGGAGAGTTGACGACAAGATCGCGTTCTCTCTCACTCTCTCTCACTCTATCGCCTGTAGTCAATTAAACATCGTTAAGCTGCCCAACGTCTTTAACAAACTAAACTATAACTACAACAGAACATGTTGATTCCCTATACAGAGCTTAAATGAACTGAAACAACTGTAGTGACAAACTGTGACATGAGATATTTATTTTTTCCTTAAGCCAATTTAATGCAGACACAGGCCTGTACTTCTGTGTCGAATGGCAACGTCTTATTTCTTTCTTTTTTCTTTTTAATTGTCATAATAATAATTATTATTAATAATACTAATAAAACTTTATTTGTATAGCACCTTTCATGACATGAAATGCAGCTCTCAAAGTGCTTTACAGAGCAATGGAGAAAAAAAGAAAAGCAAGGCAACGACATTAAAAAACAAGCAGTGATGCAATACAGTGAGGACATGAATAACAAAAAATAAAAGATCAATTAAAAGCAATGTTGTAGAAGTGGGTCTTGAGCTGTGCTTTAAAAATGTCTACAGAGGCTGAACAATTGAGTTCAGCCTCTAATTATTATTATATACATTTTATTTTGTAATATTTTTGTACTTGCTTTGGGCCTGTCTGTGCATGGGAAGGGCATCAGTATTATATTCATATAAGTAGACTGGATAATGTGAATTTAATTGTTTTTTGAGTGGTGCAACCATTATAGACAGCTATGTGTGTCCCTGTCCCTGTATCCGAGCACGAAATAGCATAACTATTGTCACCACCAAGTGTCACTGTTGTGCAGCCTAACACAGACAGAGGCCAGGGAGGAGAGCTTGTACAGTACAGTACAGTACAGTACAGTACAGCCCAAGTACAGTAAAGTACTCGACCTGAACAAAAATCAATTCTTTTAGATAAAAAAATAGGTATCGTAAAAAATATGCTATATCGTGAGTATATCGTTATCGTGATAAAATAAATTCTATATCGTGATATGAGATTTTGTCATATCGCCCAGCCCTAACGTCACTGAGGTGACCACCGAACTACAACATGACGTCACTGAGGTGACCACCGAACTACAACATGACGTCACTGAGTTGACCACCGAACTACAACATGACGTCACTGAGGTGACCACCGAACTACAACATGACGTCACTGAGGTGACCACCGAACTACAACATGACGTCACTGAGGTGACCACCGAACTACAACATGACGTCACTGAGGTGACCACCGAACTACAACATGACGTCACTGAGGTGACCACCGAACTACAACATGACGTCATTGAGGTGACCACCGAACTACAACATGACGTCACTGAGCCGCGGTGAAGAGCAAACCACCGCCCCAGCCCTTCTCTCTGTTTTTACTCACCACCGCTCAACGTTATTTCAGCTCCGGTGGTCAGCTGACCACCGGAGCGGTGGTCACCTCACCACCGGAGCGGTGGTGAGCTGACCACCGAAAATCCAGACTATGAATAGGCCTTTAGGTACCTTCAGCAAATATTGTTATTCCTCACTGTCTCCAGTTCTTACAGTCATTATTCACTTCCCTCATTTCAGAGCGGTGTGTGGAGTCCAGACTGCAGCTGAAGATGAACCCCCCAGACTCAGCCTGGGACGTCTCTGTTAAACAGGAGGAACCTGAAGACCTTTCTATTAAACAGGAACCTGAAGACCCACAACTCAGTAAGTATTGTCACTATGGGAATAATGTTGGCATTTGACAATGAAAATATCTGGATATGTGACTCGTTTTGATACAGAGACAGTCTCACTGGGGCAAGACTAACTGTTCAGGAGAGGAGAAAAACTGATGTTTTCTTTTAACCCAAAATTAGTTAATAGCACAGAGCAGGGGTGCCCAGACTTTTTTGTACTCGAGAGCTACTTTCAAAAAGGCCAGCTCAACAATATGATCTCATTGCTGAAAATAGTTTAACATTTTACCCGAGGGAACTGGAGTTACATAACATGACAAACACACTTGGGATGGGAAATAAAGGGAGGGGAAATGGAAATAGTTTTAGTTTTTGTAATTTACAATTTACAATTTAGGCATTTAGCAGACGCTCTTAATCCAGAGCGACTTACATTTAAGCAAGAACAAAAGCATGGGAATACATCACATAAAAGCATTTATCATGAAACATGCGTAAGCTAAGAAGGTAACAGTGGAATATCTATATGATGAAACTATACATACACTATACATAATAAACTATACATATTCACTACTATGCTATACATATGTACTATGGCGTGCTATGACTATATACAATACAATTATAGTGCTGTCTACATAACATGCTATAAGTCTGTGTCAAATGCTATCTAAGCCAACAGTAATGCTACTGATGTTTGTGCTCAACATTCTTGAGAACTGGTTAACGGGCCATTTTTGGTCAATCAATCAAGTCACCTTAAAGGACCACTTCACCACTTTTCAATTTATCTTCATATAATAGGTCCTCACTAATAATCATGATAAAATGGCACGATGTTTTTCTACTCAGTCTGTGTCTCATAGGAGGGCTGTGGGCAGTTTAGAAACCGTCTTCCAGTGACATCATCATTAGACTTTTTCTTTTTTTTACAAAAATGTTTAGATTTTCATTATCGTGAGAACGATGGCTTCCATTCTCGCATTGCAACTTTTCAGGACTCGAAAGCCTGCAGTTTCTATTAGCTTGGATTCCCCATCGATGATGTCACTGGTAGACTGTTTCTGAACTGCCCACAGCCCTCCTATGAGTAGAAAACAATTGCACCATTATTTCATGATTATTAGTGAGGACCTATTATATGAAGATAGGTTGAAAAGTGGTGAAGTGGTCCTTTAATTCAAGTGTCAGATCCAAATTATATATTATTTCATTTAAATGATATATGTTTTAGGGACATGTCATGTGATCTACCTGCACAGCCTTTGTGATCCACTGGTATATTGCGATCTACCTTTTGGGCATCACTGTACTATAGCATGTCTGAAATAAATGTCCAAATTGGGCCTCATGGCTACAGAAACAGGAGATAGGCTCCTGCCCCTATGGGCCTCATGGCTACAGAAACAGGAGATAGGCTCCTGCCCCTATGGGCCTCATGGCTACAGAAACAGGAGATAGGCTCCTGCCCCTGTGGGCCTCATGGCTACAGAAACAGGATATAGGCTCCTGCCCTATGGGCCTCATGGCTACAGAAACAGGAGATAGGCTCCTGCCCTATGGGCCTCATGGCTACAGAAACAGGAGATAGGCTCCTGCCCTATGGGCCTCATGGCTACAGAAACAGGAGATAGGCTCCTGCCCTATGGGCCTCATGGCTACAGAAACAGGAGATAGGCTCCTGCCCTATGGGCCTCATGGCTACAGAAACAGGAGATAGGGCTACAGAAACAGGAGATAGGCTCCTGCCCCTATGGGCCTCATGGCTACAGAAACAGGAGATAGGCTCCTGCCCCTATGGGCCTCATGGCTACAGAAACAGGAGATAGGCTCCTGCCCCTATGGGCCTCATGGCTACAGAAACAGGAGATAGGCTCCTGCCCCTGTGGGCCTCATGGCTACAGAAACAGGAGATAGGCTCCTGCCCTATGGGCCTCATGGCTACAGAAACAGGAGATAGGCTCCTGGCCCTATGGGACTCATGGCTACAGAAACAGGAGATAGGCTCCTGCCCTATGGGCCTCATGGCTACAGAAACAGGAGATAGGCTCCTGCCCTATGGGCCTCATGGCTACAGAAACAGGAGATAGGCTCCTGCCCCTATGGGCCTCATGGCTACAGAAACAGGAGATAGGCTCCTGCCCTATGGGCCTCATGGCTACAGAAACAGGAGATAGGCTCCTGCCCTATGGGCCTCATGGCTACAGAAACAGGAGATAGGCTCCTGCCCCTATGGGCCTCATGGCTACAGAAACAGGAGATAGGCTCCTGCCCTATGGGCCGCATGGCTACAGAAACAGGAGATAGGCTCCTGCCCCTATGGGCCTCATGGCTACAGAAACAGGAGATAGGCTCCTGCCCCTATGGGCCTCATGGCTACAGAAACAGGAGATAGGCTCCTGCCCCTATGGGCCTCATGGCTCGGCAAGGCTACTTACTTGCTCTATATTCTGCCTTCCTCCATTCATGCACAATGAATGAGACTGGTTAGTGGTACCTTGCAACTCGTGGCCAGTCTGTTCACCCCCTTTCACTATTCTTGATAGAATTATCCCGTGTCAAAAACAGCCTCTATTCTGCTCCTCTGACTGCCTTCCCTGAGGGGCCAAACTCAGGGAAATGTTGTGGCTGGCGACATCTCCTCATCGACCCTCTGGACCTGGCAGCGGGCCAGTGCTAAGAACCCCCTGAAGAAGCCTGGAGGCGCTGTTCTAGTGGCCAGGCTAGTGCTGTAGTATAGGGGTGTCCAAAGTGCGGCCCGTGGGCCAAATGGGGCCCGGTGGACAGATTTGACACGGCCCTCTGCTTCATATGCGAATTGCATTACCCCAAGATTTTTCACATTTCAGTTATTCAGTTTTAAATGGAACCAAATCGACCCTTATGTGTCCATTTGTACACTCTCAGAGTTACAGACCTGTTATGGTCATTCAGGGAACACTCTCAGAGTTACAGACCTGTTATGGTCATTCAGGGCTGGCTCTGTGTTTAATATTACTGTCCAGTCATGTTGTATGTCACAAAATGGAATTTAGGCTAAAATGTCCACCACAAGCCAGCATGGCCATGACCTCTGGTTAACGGACACGTTGTTACGTGTTTAATCCCAAAGGGATTTGTTTAAGGTTTGGACTTTATTCCAATAGGGAAATTCCTATTTGTTTATTGTTTATTTCATTAAAAAAAACAAAAAAAAAACATATATTTGACAATGTATTTCTTTTACTATTTATGTTTTTTGCAAAATTGTCCAGCTCTACACTACATTTTACTTTGGGCCTTCAAATACAGTACTTTTCTAACAGACAGTAGGCAAGTGACCTTTTTGCTTTTGGAAAATAATATTGAAGCAATTGTTCACCCATTCTGACCTGAGATCAGATTCATACGAGGTTTCCACTGGACACACACTGGTCTGATGAACCCATTCTGACCTGAGATCAGATTCATACGAGGTTTCCACTGGACACACACTGGTCTGATTAACTGGTTGAAGTGTGTTAAATTAAATTGTATGGCTTTAAAAGTGTAATTTATACTTGCAGTCTGAGCAAACTCCTACGTAGAACGGTTTAGGCCAAGAACACTCTTTGATGAATGAGGATAAGATGTTTGGAAATGGACCATTTTATTTACAGCTGAAGTCATTCCAATTACCACATGTAACGTTTACCCTTTTAAAAACTAACGTGTTGCATTGTCTTTTGTATTTATCTCTCTCTCTGTCTAGACATCGTGCCTGTGTGTGACGAGCATCCACACGTTAAAGTGGAACAGGAGGAGCCGCTAGAGACGACAGGAGAGGCTGAAGGGTCAGCGTGGACGAGTGATGAAGACGAGGACGAACAACCAGAGCCTCTACAGATTAAAAAGGAACAGGAGGAGCTACTAGTAACGACAGGGGAGGCTGAAGAGTCAGTGTGGACAAGTGAAGATGAGGAGGAGGACGACGATGTTATTGATGACGACAACAGAGACACAGAGCCTCCAGCCAGCACCTCGACTGAAAACATGAAAACACAAGCTTACATAAAGTACTGGGTTGCGATGCAACAATCGACTGGTGAAGAGCAGCTCCTCTCTTCACACCGTTCTGAATCTGCCACCGGGGAGACGAGTGGCGGGGTCCACACCGGAGAGAAACCTTTCCACTGTACATTCTGTGACAAGAGTTTCAAACACTCCTCAAACCTGAAGACACACCAGCGTGTCCACACTGGAGAGAAACCGTTCCACTGTACCTATTGTGACATGAGTTTCAATCAGTCCAGTCCTCTCAAGGCTCACCAGCAGCGTATCCACACTGGAGAAAAACCTTTTAGTTGTAAACACTGTGACAAGAGTTTCACTGGCTTATCTGACCTGAACAGACACCAGCTTGTCCACACTGGAGAGAAACCTTTCCACTGTACACTTTGCGACAAGAGTTTCCGTGGCTCAGACGCTCTCAGGAGACACGACCAGCGTATCCACACCGGAGAGAAAACGTTCCCGTGTAAACTGTGTGACCAGAGTTTCAGTCGGCCGGGCGAGCTGAAGGCTCACTACCAAAGTGTCCACGCTGGAGAGAAGCCATTCCAATGTACACAGTGTGACAAGACTTTCAACCGCTCCAGTCTGTTGAGGTCACACCGGTTTGTCCACACCGGAGAGAAACCCTTTCAGTGTACACACTGCGACAAGAGTTTCTCCCAGTCGAAACACCTGAAGACTCACGAGCTCATCCACACGGGAGAGAAACCTTTCCGCTGTACACGGTGTGACATGAGTTTCAACCGCTCGTCCAACCTGAAGAGACACGAGCTGAGCCATAATGGAGAAAAACCCTTCAGGTGTACAAACTGTGACAAGAGTTTCATTAACTCCAGTGGTCTGAAGACACACCAG
This sequence comes from Protomyctophum parallelum, assembly GCF_964188405.1. Classification (NCBI taxonomy): domain Eukaryota; kingdom Metazoa; phylum Chordata; class Actinopteri; order Myctophiformes; family Myctophidae; genus Protomyctophum; species Protomyctophum parallelum. The sequence continues at coordinate 9,275,854 of NC_139703.1, forward strand.
CTGGTCCACACCGGGGAGAAACCTTTCTGCTGTACGCAGTGTGACAAGAGCTTCGGTTTGGCCGTTCAGTTAAAAGCTCACAATCGTGTTCACACTGGAGAGAAACACTTCCAGTGTGAACTCTGTGGCAAGAGTTACAACCAATCGGCCCACCTGAAGACTCACATGCGCGTCCACACTGGAGAGAAACCCTTCCACTGTACGCAGTGTGACAAGAGCTTCGACACGTCGTCCAAGCTGAAGGCGCACATGACCATCCACAATGGAGTGAAACCGTATAGTTGTAATTACTGTGACAAGAGTTTCAACGGCCTGACGGACCTGAAACGACACCTGTTGACACACACCGGAGAGAAACCTTTCCAGTGTACAGATTGTGAGAAGAGCTTCCGCGAGTCGGGCGCTCTCAAGAGACACCAGCGCATCCACACGGGAGAGAAACCTTTCCACTGTACACACTGTGACAAGAGGTTTCGTGAGTCCTGTCACCTGAAGACACACAAATGTCCACTCTCAATTGCCCCACTGGCAGGGTCATGTTAAACGGCTGTATGTTGTCTGGGAGTTGGATGGACAAGGGAAAAATATAATGGATATTTACACAAGTTTTCATTAGGACTCGTCTTTTATAGCCTTTCCCAGCTCTTTTGTTTTCTTGACTTTGGCCCCTTTTCCACCGGTTGGGAGCTGGTTCAGTTCAGAACCAGTGTTGTTTTCGTCGACTAAAACTAAGACGAAAAATGTTCGTCGACTACCTTTTTCCACTGACGAAAACTAAATGGAAACTAAATGAAAACTAAGCTATGATGACTAAAACTATAAGACTAAATATACTGACAATTTCGTCAACAAATAAAAACTAGACTAAAATGTACTCTACGAGCTTGTAGATCGGCTATTTTCAGCGTGTAAGTGTAAAACAGTGTAAAAACAGTCCTTATGACGGCATCAGTGCCCACCAAAATACATTTTAGTCGACTAAATCAACTGTAGATTTAGTCGACTAAAATCTCATGACATTTAGTCGACTAAAATCTCATGACATTTAGTCGACTAAAACTAGACTAACACTAACACATTCCAGGTGACTAAAATGTGACTAAAACTAAATAAAAACTATTCCAAAGACTATATGACTAAAACTAAAATAAAACTTTTCTGCCAAAAACAACACTGTTCAGAACCAGTTCTTAGTCCATGAGCCACAGCTCCAAAACGTTAATTATGCATTGAGTGGGCAAAACCATACCTATATTACATTGTTTACACTTTACAGGGTCGATATAACTAAATTAATACATGATAACCCTTCATTGTAGTAGCTTGTTCATTTTTATCACACATTTTGTTATTTTCACCGTGAAATATAATTAACCCATTCTGAACGGGAACCCATTTTGGTGTTAGCATCGTGTTATGCTTTAGCTATTGAAAAATAGCAGATCTACAAGCTCATAGCGCACCACCGAGTGGCGCGCTACGAGCTTGTAGGTCTGCTATTTTTGAAAAATCGAAGAACGACTGACATTTTTAGAATCTGATCTCAGGTCAGAATGGGTTCATCAGACCAGTGTGTGTCCAGTGGAAACCTCGTATGAATCTGATCTCAGGTCAGAATGGGTTCATCAGACCAGTGTGTGTCCAGTGGAAACCTCCGTATGAATCTGATCTCAGGTCAGAATGGGTTAATAGTTATCACTATGAACCTTCCCCAGTTGATTACTTACTCGAAGATGATGATTTTTATTGTATTACAATTTTTCTGAAATTTAAATATTAGGCATTGCAAAAAAGTTGAAAATATGAAGAAGCTACTATTGTGGAAGGGTTATCATGTATTAATTACTTTGCCCTGTAAACAATGTAATATAGGTTTTGCACACTTGGTTCTGAACTGAACAGGTTCCCAACCAGTGGAAAAGAGGTCTGTGAAAACCTTAGGGTAACGGTAACTTTTCCTTTTTTTTTACCTAGAGGTATTGCAAATAATTGTCTCCACCAGGCCGAAGGCGTGGGGGAGAGTATGTTTTGCAGTCTGTTCGTCTTTGTACAGCTAATCTCTGGCACCATTGGCCCGGTCAATGCCAAAATGTGCACACACACACACACACACTCCCTGGATGCCAACGACGAACCTTCGTCCCACATTTTCCAGAACGGCGTTTCTTTACAAAAACATGAGCTCAAATCATGACTTTGAATGTCAAATTGCCATCAAAGGCGAAAAATCGCACCGTTTTCACATTGGCCTGTTCTAGCGCCACCAGGAGACCTGTGCTCTGAGGTGCACTTTTCCTAGTTTTTTGTGTCATTAATCTTTACTATATATGACCACCATGTACACCATATATATATATATATATATATATATACACCACCACATGTACACCATAATTATACGTAACATTGTACAAGATAGAGACTGTCTTAATAGAAGTAATGCCATTTCTCTGTGTTCTATTGCATGCCCAAATGAATGGGCCACTATTTCATTACTTATTAAATATCAGTTAATTGAGGAAAAATACTTTGCATGTATTTTCTTTTTTTGAAGGGCGGTAGCCCCTCCTATGTCCAGCTTTCGGTGTGTGTGTGTGTGTGTGTGTGTGTGCGTTCCAAATGTTTTCCTAACAAACATTAACCCATTCTGAACGGGAACCCATTTTGGTGTTAGCATCATTTTATGCTTTAGCTATTGAAAAATAGCAGATCTACAAGCTCATAGCGCGCCACCGAGTGGCTGTTTGATATAAAGTTCTCCTTAATAAAGTGGACGGGAGGGACTAGTTTAGTCATGTATGTGTGTATATTAGGTGTAGTGTTATGTGATACCAAAATGAAAGCCTATGCAAAGCACTGTAGCACCCATTTTATTTTAACGGTTTATTTATGTCCACATAAAGGAGAAACTTACAGGGACAAATACTATAGGTGCAGTATGTCCTAACCTGCCAAATATAAAGACAAATATTCTACACCGATGACCTACACTATCTCTGAGATGGTGAGTAGGGGTGGTTGGTATTTAACCCATTCTGACCTGAGATCAGATTCATAACGAGGTTTCCACTGGACACACACTGGTCTGATTAAAGACGTTTACGCCGCGGGCAAAGACAACTTGAGTTGTGACTAATCATGACAAACAATGTTTTGGGCCGAACAAATGATTACAAAGAAGAAGAAAAGACAGGTTTTTTTCTTTCTTTTTCTAATTATATTATTTTATCTAATAATAATAATACCACGTATGTGCTGGTTCAAATTATTAATAATAATAATAATAATAATAATAATAATAATAAACCTTTATAGCACATTTCAAAACAAGGTGACAAAGAATAAAAACGAATAAAAAGAATGCAATGCACACCATCTCTCCTGTCGCACCACATCAATACAGCAAAATGTTATCCAACGGCAACACAATGTTCAAAGTTTTGGTTATGAATCTCATCCAATGGTGGTTCCGTCATTCCGTGGCTCAAATGTCGAATACATATAATTGGCCTTGATATTAAAAGAGTTGAAAACATAACGTGTTACCGGTATTTATTTTAGTTAAACTACAGAAGCGTAGACCTGCCCTTTTGGTTCCATTCCTATAAGCCTGTAATAATGCTGCTGCTGTGACAAAACTCAGTCTTAAATCACTGATCAGCACAACTGATGATATTTCTAATGTGATTAATCCGTTCTCAATCCGTTCTATTAATCAGACCAGTGTGTGTCCAGTGGAAACCTCGTATGAATCTGATCTCAGGTCAGAATGGGTTAATCAGACCGGTGTGTGTCCAGTGGAAACCTCGTATGAATCTGATCTCAGGTCAGAATGGGTTAACGGCTAGCCTCGGTCCCAGGCCTAACGGCTGGGTGTGACGCTCATTTCAGCACGGCTGGTGAGCCTGTTTCAACCAATTGCTTATTGGTCAGAATAACTATACCTACCTGTAGTATCTATAAAATATTGAATTCCACTTAATGTGTAGGCCTACGCCCTACGGTATTTTTCTCTCCTTTTTGGGCGACTCCTCTGTGTACCACCAGGGGGAGCTCAAGTACTGGTTCTGGACTGGTTCCCAAACGTTTTCATGTCAAGGACCCCAAGTTTATGCATTAGTCTACGGACCCCCATTTAATGGCCTTTATATCTTTATATTGTACGATCAATGTTAAGCAACAGAAGATTAACTAATGCAATATTTCATCTATTTGTAAACCACTAAACCTTTTAATTAAAACGTAGGCCTATGCAGATTTTTTGTTTGTTAGTTGTTTCTTTTTAGAAAACAATGAAATTCATGGTACATTAACTATGTTTTATGAGTTTTTTTTATGATCTAAATCTAAACGAGTATTTATGGGGCTTCAGCTGCCTGGAACTCAGAATAGTGTGCGTGTGTGTGTGTGTGTGTGTGTGTGTGTGTGTGTGTGTGTGTGTGTGTGGGTGTGGGTGTGGGTGTGTGTGTGTGTGTGTGTGTGTGTGTGTGTGTGTGTGTGTGTGTGTGTGTGTGTGTGTGTGTGTGTGTGTGTGTGTGTGTGTGTGTGTGTGTGTGTGTGTGTGTGTGTGTGTGTGTGTTTCAACCCGGGCGAGAGAGAGGCACGGGCGAGGACTGTGTCTATGAATACCAAACGAGTCGCTCATTTACCAACTCACCCACGCCAAGAATGAAGAACGGTCCCCCTGGAATTTCAGAATGTGCCGACAACTCCAATCCAAACCGTGGATACGGTAACTCCAACTCACTCCAACCCACATTTCTTTCATCATATTTTAGCTAGTCCGGGGGTATTCAACCTTAGAGGTAGGCCTATGGATGCCAGAATTGGCACAGGGGAGGGTGATCACTGGCACACTGGCATTAGTTGAGAGAGAGGTTTATTTTTATTTTTAAATTAAATATTAAAACATTTAATCAGTTTAGGCTAGCCAGTAGGCTAAACCTAGACCACTTTGTGCCTGGCCATTTGGAAAGTCTGGTGACGCGAGGTTTGTTAGATGCGTCTTCTTTGGGGACGCGTTCCGTCCCTATACACGACACGTGCACGTCAAGAAATACTGGTACCACGGCGTGGTACTATGTGTTCTACGAGCATGACACCACTGGGTAGGAAGTGTGTCTAAACACGTCTTAAATCTAAGGCTTAAGACCTAGGCCTACTGTAATGGAATATATAACTGCATTCTATTATAAAAATGCAACCACACATTTTAATAACATTACTATTAACATTCCATTACTCTCTCTCTGGTTGTCTTTTTCTGTGTCCCCCCCATCATCTCTCTCTGTCTCTCTGAATTGGTGGATCCTGTTGTAAACAAGTGTACCATCCTTTATCATGATGGGTCTGGTTCACAAGATTCGATACACCACCATAAGATACCCATGTAGGCCTACCTGTTTAAATACTTCCTTAATGTAAACGAAGTCCACACCCACAACACCAGAGGGAGTACAACAAACCATGTACAACCCAGATTCGGCACAAACAAGGGACTAAATTATTTTCGCTCCTATGCCACCAAAATGTGGAACGCCCTACCAACAGTCATTAAGACATGTGAATCCCTTGACTCCTTCAAAACCGCTCTCAAAGGGCACCTACGGACGGCTGCAATTCGAAACTGGCCTCTGTCAAATCTGAACCCCCCCACCCCCCCCCCCCCTTTTTCCCTCACTGTATAGGCTATGTATCTTTTCCCTTTTTGCTTCCTATATGATGAATTCCTGTTCTGTTCTTTAACTACATAGAAGTGTCTATTTGTATGTCTCTAAATGTTTTGATGAATTGAACAATGTGGACCCCAATGTGGACAAGTGTAATGCTTAATTGGGTCGTCCACTTACAGTTAACAGTCTCTGTATTGAGGTTGTGCTTGAAATGTACTACAAACTGTTAATAAATGTATCAATCAATCAATCAAATGTCGTCCACAGTAACAGTTTTTGTATTGAGTTGTGCTTTCGTTTGAAATCTACCCATTCTGCAAATCAATCAATCCCTCTGTGTTTTAATACCTCACGAATAAATACAATGGTTTTACTGGGCGACTTGTCCGGACATTTTGGGCGACTGTACCAGGCGGGATATCCATAGGCTACTTTTCTGGGTGACGTACATCGATTATGGGCGACTGTACCTGTTACCGTGTCCGTCCCACTCTCTCAAGTCATCCGGGTGAAATATCACCCACGTCTCTAGAGTTCCGCACGCAGAGTGTAAACACTGATCGGGGGCGTGACTCAAGCACGAAGAGGAAGGACGGAGATTCCGCGATCTCGCCAATACGTAAACAAACGGCAGAGAGTGAACGTGATACAGAGAATTCGAGAGAAAGTGTGTTTAAATAATATATAAGTTTGTGGTGAACAAACCGTTGTGTAACTTGTGTCTGAGGTTGTCTGAGTGACAGGCTGGCTCAGTGTGAAAACGGGAGGAATTTAACACACTTAAGTTCAAAGACTTTTTGTTTTGTGGGCTAATAATGCTAATGCTAAATTAGCTTCAAGTGCAGCCGAGAGGAGACTAGAATCCCCTTACCCACTTTAGAGCTGTTTTCTACCACAATGCATTCTTAGGGAAGGCATGTGTTTGTTTTGTTTAAAGTGCAATTTTAACTTGGAATGTTGGCCTGAAAGAAAAGGGACATTTCAGTGTTATAGTGATCAATGTTCTACTGGTTATTACAGCATCATTAGACCAGTATAGGCTATTTAGTATCAATAGACCTACAGTCTATAGGAATATAAACGCTACAGTAACGGACAGTAGGAATATAAACTACAGTAACAGACACTGCAGAGATCTGCTCATAATTATGACAATGGGTAACTCCAAGGCACGCTTCAGCAGACGGCTGGTAAGTTGAAACCAAATCATAATTTGTACAGTCAAAATGCATAAAGTAAACTAGTCAACAGACAATTGCACATGCATCGTCTGCAACAGTGTATTATTGGGGTGTAATTAGTTGGTTATTTAACCTCCGCACAGGATAAAGTTCTGCCCCCGGCCGTCTTTTTTATAAATACAACAACGTTTCGCCCCTCCGGGCTTTCCCAAGTTCTTCAACAACTTGGGAATGGAGGGGCGAAACGTTGATAAAATATGTTAATGACGTTTAGAAGCTTTAGAACACTTTCCTGGGGGTCTTTATGTGTGTAATATGTTGGTTTTAGATATTTTAGATTGTAGCAGTGAGCACAGTGTCTCTGATGTCATGTAGGCCGTATTGTGGGGTCCCTTTTCGTTCAGGTCCGTTCTCACGGAAGGGGGACTACACAATCTTTTCTCCATAAAAGAGATTTATAGGTAGAAAGTCCAAATAAAATAGTTCTACTCGTGCCGTCCTGCAGTTTTTTTGTGGTCAGTGGTCAAATACGGGACTATTTCTTACAAGGCGTAATAATATGTGAAAGGGGAGTGGTGTGGTTTTGGTCACGTGGACCAATTGCGTAGCCGCTTTATTCCCTTCCCATAATAATCTTAGAGCCATGGCGAGCACTAGTTCAAGTAAAAAGAAACCAAAACAGCGGAAAAAAGTGCGGAAAAGGGATTCAAAGGACTCTAAACGATGCTATATGCACTTTTTGTCAGTACAGAATGAGGACGTCCAGGATTTTACCCAGACAAGGTGGCACACTTACAGGTCTCTCGTCAAACAGTGGCTTTGTCTGGACGGCGATCTTAAAGTTATCGCTGAAACTTTTAAACATTGCGTGGACGTTGATTTTGACCATGTTCCCGAGGACGCTGGGTTTCACGCGACGTGTTACTGTCGCTTTATATGTAAAAGACGATTGTGTTTGGCCCAGAAACGCTGCACACAGAAGGTGCAGGGGGGAGAAGCAGAACCAGATGCAGTCGCTGCCTCAGACAGCCGCGGCCCCGTCAGAGCCACATCTGAAACCCCCCGCAAAAAACTTCGGTCTTGGACAGGTTTGCCCGTCCCTTCTGCTGGCCCTGTCCTTCCAGCCATCTGCATCATTTGTAAAAAAGTGGACAAATATATTACTGTTGGTGGAAAACGTCAGAAGGATCGACTTTCACAGGTAGAAACTGTGTCTGCAGGTAAGCGACCCCCCCTTCCCTCTCTCTCTCTCTCTCTCTCTCTCTCTCACACACACACACACACACACACACACACACACACACACACACACACACACACACACGTTAACACGGTACTGGAAAACATGCATGCCAGTTTTGGACTGAAATATTGATTTGTCATATTATGAAAATAACTGCTATTTACATATAGACCTATCATTGTTCTATTAAATCAGAGGTCTTTGATGTGCTGTGTTTGAGGCCAAGGCTTTGTGGGGTCACTCCTCCTCTATCCTTATTATATAGCTAAATAATATATATTATATAGCTTATATAGCGTATTATATTACTTATCATTGATTAAAAATAAGTGTTTATCTACAGAACTGATTCACTATTTTATTAGCTAACCCTAACCCAGGAATGCAGGGGGCAGGTTACAAGTGCCAGCTGGCCCTTTGTTCACTGTGTTATTTACAGCCCCCCACCCAACACACACACACACACACACACACACACACACACACACACACACACACACACACACACACACAGATAGGGAGCATTTTCTTTTATTGCCTTGATCTCCTTGCCCGCCCCCCCTCACTTCTTTTTTTCTTGTAATAACCATATAATGGATAAAAGATACAAAAACAAATTTCACCCACTTTTTTAATTGTAAATGTGTGATTTGACAGTAAAGCTGATTATATATATTTTTTTGTTTTCAGGCCAGTTGCAGAAGGCTGCTGAGAAGAAGGAAGACTCTAGCAACCTTTTGCATATCAAAGACAAAGATTGTGTGTCTCTGGAAGTGCGGTACCACAGGTCCTGTTACAGAGAATACACAAGGCCAACGTCTACGGCAACACATACTGCAACCACAGATGAAGTGTGAGTTATTCAATTGCATTAACACTGCACATTTCAAAAGTAAGGCTTTGACCAACAACATATACTCTGTATTTTGTCTGTCTTTAGATACACATGTTAAGTATTTTTTTGTCTGCGTGTGTGTTTTCAGAAATGAACAACCCTTTGCTGCCAGCTACAGCATATTCTGATTATTCTGATATTGATTTATTCGCTCACAAGAAAGGCTATGACAGTATGTTTAAATTAATTTGTTTCTCATCGTGAAAAAAATCCCTTTATTTATACATTTGTTCTCGTCTTTTTCTATATTTTCATTTTGCAGGCAGGATAAACTGAAAAGTCGGTTGTCCCGTGATTTCCCCCAGTTGGTGTTTCACAGCCCTGCAACGCGCAACATCTCCGAACTTGTTTTTGTTGAAACATTATCAGCAGATACACTGTTAGACAGGCGACCTCATCCATCAGACATGACAACAACTGAGTCAACCGAGGTAAGCCAAACTGAAAGTGACAATCTGGAACACACATCTGGACAATCTACAGAGCACACAAGGACACTGTATAGTGCAGGACTGATATTGAAGAGAATTGTACATGAATCTCCTGGTATGAAATGCCCCTGGCCTCCCACAGCAGAGAATTTGAATGTAGCTGAAGCAAAATCTGTTGTGCCAGTTGAACTATTCAAGGTCATTTCCTGGATTATAGGTGCAACAGAGGAACCAACACTAGACTGTTATGTTGATATTCCCGAAGATGTGAACCTAAAAGTTTTATCTGTTTGTCAAGACATTGTTTATCTTGCTTCTAAAGGTCGGAAGCAGTCGCCTAAGTCACTGTGTCTTGGTCTAACTGTTCGCCATTTAACAGGTTCATCCAATGTTCTGTCACTACTCAATAGATTAGGACACTGTGCTTCATGGAACACAGTTGTCAGTCTAGACACTAGCCTAGCTCAACTACAACTTCTAGAGGGCAGAGACAACATTCCTAAGGGGTTCTCAAAGAAGGCACCTACCATACTGGTGTGGGATAACATTGATTTTGGGGAGGAGACACTGTCAGGTCGTGGAACTACTCACCATACAAATGGCATTATGCTACAAAGTTCTGTTGTTGAAACAATGTCTAGACCAGACAGACAGCCACTGCCGAAGTCAGTTTACTCATTGAAAGCACCTCCTCCCTTCCTTGTACAACACTATCCACAGTCTAAAAGACAAGGGCCACCTGACACACAAATATGTGTGCCACCTGTATGGCCAATCATCTGCCAAAAACGTGAACGATGCAAGGTACAAATCATTCTGTACGGCATCATCAGTTTTGCCAGAACTGTCCATTCCCCCAACAAGTGATGCTCTCCACCAACATTGCAAAAGGGCAAACTACCAAGCAGCAGTGATGAGACGTTCTCTGACTAGTAGGATGTGTGCTCCTTCACCCATTGGCAGTGGATGGGGCATGGAGGATGGGGAGTTAACAGTACAATGGATGACTAGAAATCCTGCCCCTGATAGTGTGTTGCAGGTAGTCCACTGTAATTGCAAAAAAAGCAAATGTGAGACTGAAAGATGTTCATGTATGTCTGCAAAACTGTCTTGCACTGATTTATGTCACTGCCAGGACTGTGAAAATGTGTCAAAGGAAACAGAAGAAAGAGGTACATGGGATGATGACTCTGATGAAAGTGATAGGGATGAGTAACCCAACATGTTACCATGTAGGCCTACTACTTGTTTTGTTTAACAATCAATTTTCATATATTTCCTTGGCGGGGGGGGGGGGGGGGGGGGGTGGATGTACAGATGACAGATGCTGTGACCCTTTGCTGTGACCCACTTGTAAATAAATAAATGCTTCATACCATATGTTGTAATAATTCTGACCTCTACTACTTTAATTTTTAGTCTTGTCCATTTGTTGCATTATTCCAATTTAGGGGGCGTGGTAACATTTTGATAGATTTTCTGCCATGTTGGTCCAAGGTGCCCTGATTTTCTTTTCTACCTTTCATTACACATTAGGTTGAGACATTTTCTATGTATGAAACATAAGCTCTTGGCACAATTTACTGTGTAGGTTTCATTGTACTGTGTGGCAAACACTTAAGTTGAAGCATATTCTTTAACAAATATGCTACATTTCATGATATAAATTCACATATGAGTAAACTAAAGGCACCAATACTTATTTCAGATGTTAAGTATATGCATTTGACATTTGAGAAAAATGTGTGTTGCCAAAAACACATTTTACAAGCAAAAACAGCAGCACACGATTTTCGTTTTTTGGTTATACACTGTTTATACATTTATGGCTTTAAAAAAAAAACAGCAGGATATTATGAGTAGAACTTTTAACCCAAAGTCTAGAAGGGTATTATCTATGAAAAAATGCATTGAATGCGTAGTTCGCTTGACACTTTTTCATGGGTCCCAACACGGCCTAAAAGTGTCTACTGACTGTAACGCTGTGTGATGGTGATCTACTGACTGTAACACTGTGTGATCTACTGACTGTAACGCTGTGTGATGGTGATCTACTGACTGTAACGCTGTGTGATGGTGATCTACTGACTGTAACGCTGTGTGATGGTGATTTACTGACAGCTGGAAGGCTGGAGAGAGGCCGCACCTCCTCCAACCCCACCCTCTGACAGCCCGCCCCTGGTCTCGCCCCTGGTCTCGCCCCCGGTCCCGGCCCTGGTCTCGCCCCTGGTCCCGCCACGCCCACAGAGACCAGCCTGCTCGGCGTGGCCTGCTCGACGCAGAGTCCGGTAAGAAGAAAATGGCCGATTGCTACTTTACTCACGGGGGCTTCTTTGATGTGCATTCTGTTGGCGCTGGCTCCAGAGCGCCGTCAATGGTGTCGGCATGTAATTGGTTAAAAATTAAAATACACATTTTTAAAAGAGTATAAAATGTGCCTCTGTATTAAGACTTCACTACACACGGGTGTGACTGTTGTTGTATAGTTGTACTGTATATTAATATTGCAATATTGATGTGTGGTCTGGTCACACCTACTGGTCTCATGGCACTCTGTTTGGGAACCGCTGATATACTGCATACACTTTGTAGATCGTGCTTTCCTGCTGTGATTGTGTGTGTGTGTGTGTGTGTGTGTGTGTGTGTGTGTGTGTGTGTGTGTGTGTGTGTGTGTGTGTGTGTGTGTGTGTGTGTGTTCCTAAAGGTGTAAGCGCTGTACGGCGTGCGTGAGGACAAATTGCGGGCACTGTAAATTCTGCAGTGACATGCTGAAGTTTGGCGGAGCGGGGAAGCTCAAACAGACCTGTGTTCTGCGCCAGTGTCTCGCCGTGAGTGTCTGGCCTTTTGATTTATGCGTTCTCTATTAATATCATAAAAGTGCTTATGATGGAACTGTCCTCTATCTGTCCTCTATCTGTCCTCCTGTCTGTCCTCTATCTGTCCTCTATCTGTCCTCCTGTCTGTCCTCTATCTGTCCTCTATCTGTCCTCTATCTGTCCTCTATCTGTCCTCTATCTGTCCTCTATCTGTCCTCTGTCTGTCCTCTATCTGTCCTCTACCTGTCCTCTATCTGTCCTCTATCTGTCCTCTATCTGTCCTCTATCTGTCCTCCTGTCTGTCCTCTATCTGTCCTCTATCTGTCCTCTATCTGTCCTCCTGTCTGTCCTCTATCTGTCCTCTATCTGTCCTCCTGTCTGTCCTCTATCTGTCCTCCTGTCTGTCCTCTATCTGTCCTCTATCTGTCCTCCTGTCTGTCCTCTATCTGTCCTCTACCTGTCCTCTATATGTCCTCTATCTGTCCTCTATCTGTCCTCTATCTGTCCTCTATCTGTCCTCTATCTGTCCTCTATCTGTCCTCTATCTGTCCTCTATCTGTCCTCCTGTCTGTCCTCTATCTGTCCTCTATCTGTCCTCCTGTCTGTCCTCCTGTCTGTCCTCTATCTGTCCTCTATCTGTCCTCTATCTGTCCTCTATCTGTCCTCTACCTGTCCTCTATCTGTCCTCTATCTGTCCTCTACCTGTCCTCTACCTGTCCTCTATCTGTCCTCTATCTGTCCTCTATCTGTCCTCTATCTGTCCTCTACCTGTCCTCTACCTGTCCTCTATCTGTCCTCTATCTGTCCTCTATCTGTCCTCTATCTGTCCTCTACCTGTCCTCTATCTGTCCTCTGTCTGTCCTCTGTCTGTCCTCTATATGTCCTCTATCTGTCCTCTATCTGTCCTCTACCTGTCCTCTATCTGTCCTCTATCTGTCCTCTATCTGTCCTCCTGTCTGTCCTCTATCTGTCCTCCTGTCTGTCCTCTGTCTGTCCTCCTGTCTGTCCTCTATCTGTCCTCCTGTCTGTCCTCTATCTGTCCTCTATCTGTCCTCTATCTGTCCTCTATCTGTCCTCTATCTGTCCTCTATCTGTCCTCTATCTGTCCTCTATCTGTCCTCTATCTGTCCTCCTGTCTGTCCTCCTGTCTGTCCTCTATCTGTCCTCCTGTCTGTCCTCTATCTGTCCTCTATCTGACCTCTATCTGTCCTCTATCTGTCCTCTATCTGTCCTCTATCTGTCCTCTACCTGTCCTCTATCTGTCCTCTACCTGTCCTCTATCTGTCCTCTATCTGTCCTCTATCTGTCCTCTACCTGTCCTCTATCTGTCCTCTATCTGTCCTCTATCTGTCCTCTATCTGTCCTCTATCTGTCCTCTATCTGTCCTCTATCTGTCCTCCTGTCTGTCCTCTATCTGTCCTCCTGTCTGTCCTCCTGTCTGTCCTCTATCTGTCCTCCTGTCTGTCCTCTATCTGTCCTCTATCTGTCCTCCTGTCTGTCCTCCTGTCTGTCCTCTATCTGTCCTCTATCTGTCCTCTATCTGTCCTCTATCTGTCCTCTACCTGTCCTCTATCTGTCCTCTGTCTGTCCTCTATCTGTCCTCTATCTGTCCTCTGTCTGTCCTCTGTCTGTCCTCTATCTGTCCTCTATCTGTCCTCTATCTGTCCTCTATCTGTCCTCTGTCTGTCCTCTGTCTGTCCTCTATCTGTCCTCTATCTGTCCTCTATCTGTCCTCTATCTGTCCTCTATCTATCTGTCCTCCTGTCTGTCCTCTATCTGTCCTCTATCTGTCCTCTATCTGTCCTCTATCTGTCCTCTATCTGTCCTCTGTCTGTCCTCTATCTGTCCTCTATCTGTCCTCTATCTGTCCTCTATCTGTCCTCTATCTGTCCTCTATCTGTCCTCCTGTCTGTCCTCTATCTGTCCTCCTGTCTGTCCTCCTGTCTGTCCTCTGTCTGTCCTCTATCTGTCCTCTACCTGTCCTCTACCTGTCCTCTATCTGTCCTCTATCTGTCCTCTATCTGTCCTCTATCTGTCCTCTATCTGTCCTCTATCTGTCCTCCTGTCTGTCCTCTATCTGTCCTCCTGTCTGTCCTCTATCTGTCCTCTATCTGTCCTCTATCTGTCCTCCTGTCTGTCCTCTATCTGTCCTCTATCTGTCCTCTATCTGTCCTCCTGTCTGTCCTCTATCTGTCCTCTATCTGTCCTCCTGTCTGTCCTCTATCTGTCCTCTATCTGTCCTCCTGTCTGTCCTCTATCTGTCTTCTATCTGTCCTCTATCGGTCCTCTATCTGTCCTCCTGTCTGTCCTCTATCTGTCCTCTATCTGTCCTCTATCTGTCCTCTGTCTGTCCTCTGTCTGTCCTCTATCTGTCCTCTATCTGTCCTCTATCTGTTCTCTATCTGTCCTCCTGTCTCAATCAGCTCATGTAACCGTTTGATGCAAAAAAAACATTGTAATTGGTTAGCAGAATTAGTGGGGGTGGCCTATTAGCGATTTTCAATATTTCCAGAATTGCGTCTTTCTTTTAATTATTTTCTCTGACTTGTTTTCCCTAATAAAGTTGTCCTTTTCCCATGTTTTCTACCCACACACATGCAAAGCGTCTTTGAGTATACTCAATTATAATTATTATTATTCGTCGTCCTGTCAGCCTGGCCTGCCCCTGTCAGCGCTGTGTAGAATCTGTAAGGATGGCTCCTTACAGATTACAGATGCCCAGGAGAAGGCCTTCATGATGCTGATGGAATGCAAAACTTGTGCCCAGATTGTCCATCCTGGCTGCCTCACCGTGGGTGACACACACACACACACACACGCACGCACGCACGCACGCACACACACACACACACACACACACACACACACACACACACACACACACACACACACACACACACACAGCTCGTTAATATCCATTAGCACTCCGATTGCCCGGGGTTAATTTAATCCTTTAAATCAGAGCGCCCAGCGATGTGTAGCAACGGAGCACTTTTACCGACGGACCGGATGTTATGCCGGATGTGGCCACAACAACGGGGGGCATGATTAACCCATTCTGACCTGAGATCAGATTCATACGAGGTTTCCACTGGACACACACTGGTCTGATTAACCCATTCTGACCTGAGATCAGATTCATACGAGGTTTCCACTGGACACACACTGGTCTGATTAAATCTACCGCGACTATAGCGACTGGACAGCAGTGGGCCGTCTCGCACAGGATCTTTTCTTAGAATTGGACGGGATGATTTAGATCAAGAGTTATTAACGTTTTAAGATTTTCGGTCTCGACAGCTAAACAGGGGGGGGGACCTCCACCCTGAAATCCTCCGGGAATAAAGTCTATACAGCAACATTAAGGGTTTTTCATAGGGATGCCACCGAATAATCGATTTTCCGATTAATAGTTGCAGTCTCCGAAATCGATTTTAATATTTCATAATCGAAAATCGAAAAAAGAAAAAAAAAGTTTATTTTTATTTTTATTATTTTTTATATAGCCAAAATATTGGCTAATAAGTAAGGCTGCATGATATATCGAACATGTACCTTCATCAGAGTGGAGAATATAAGTATAAATCAAGTTGAGCAAAGCCACTCTTCTCTGCCCCTCTCTCTAAGGTCAGATTCTCACCTAATACTTCGGTAGACTCAGATCCGTATGGGCGGGGAATTGGGATTCTTGCATATTTAATTGGCTGGGGTTTGCCTTCACACTGTCATTCGCAGCAATTGGAAACGCAGCAGGGGGGACCTTTATCAATGTGTTCCATTCATAAACTATAGCCTGCCCTACACAGTGAAATCTATGGTGATAAAATTACACTCATAACGTGCATGTGTCGTGCCGTCTGGGACCCCCCCCCCCCCTCTCTCTCTCTACGCACGCAGCCGCCACACACTGTTCTTTTGGGCATGCAGCACAGCGCTGCATGAACGCACTGATATAACTCCCTCCCCAGTCCCACACAGTGACAGCACTCCATGTTTACGGCACGCACAGACAGACAGACAGACAGACAGACAGAATATTATGTAGGCTATAATACACTGCAGTGTTTTTATGTGTTTTCTTAAGCAATTGATTAATGTACACGTCCTCATTTCGATCAGGGCTTCAGTCTCCTTATTCGACCACGTCTATCCACAGTAACGGGACATCTTTGCGCTGCGTAAAATATGCCTTCTCCGTCTCCAACTGTGTTCAGCTCCTCACCCGCCACATTATGTTTGCTTCATTTCCTTTATTTACTGCGGATTGCATTCACACCTGCACCGAATCGTAGTCAAGTGCGATTCGAAGCGAAGCGAAACCCACGTTTTTGGGCGGAGTAAAATGCGGTTATTTGCTGCGCATTAGGATTCGAATGAGCCTTCACACCTGCCAAACGAAGCGCACTTTCTGACAATGCACAGCAGGATTCATTTTAATCGCAGCAAAGCTCTCTGGTATGAATGTGACCTAACAGACACAGTTAACGATCGCTTGTTAAGTGCCTGCCAGACAGACAATCAGATGAAATGAAGGCAGGTGTAGAGTAGAGTGTAGACTAGTGAACTGAACATGTTCTCTTTATATCAAGTACTTCATACCAGCCCCTTATGAAACTACTTCTCCCCAAATCCAAATGGATTTCATTTTCCATCCTGAATGGCACTGAGAAGATCTCCACCGATTAATCGATTATTAATCGCCAGAGCTGTAGATTATTCGATTGGGCAAATGGTCACTTTGTGGCATCCCTTTTTTCAGGCTTCAGGCCTAAGTGGGTTAAATGTAAGATTGTGTGCGTTTCTGTGTTTCAGGTTGAAGGTGACGGGGTGGTGAATAGAGACCTGCCCAGCTGCTGGGAGTGTCCTAAGTGTGTTCAGGGCATCACTGACCCAGAGGTACGTAAACCACCAACACTCTCACACCCCATGGAAGCTGCTGAAAGTCTGGGTAACATCCACAACCAATATAATATGGCAAAGTGTTGTAAATTGCATTATACTTTAATGTGACGTGTCAAACTAGGGGGTTTTCATGATTCTGAATCCATTCCAAGCGTTAATTTTGCACGAAAAACCCTCCTTGGGCTAAAAACGGCCATAGCCACTTGCCCAATTGTGTTGTGATGGCCGTTTTTAGATATAGTTTGTAGATAGTAAAGTGTGGAGGAATCCCGAGTTGGCCAGACCTCACCCTCACAGTAACTAACAGTAACTAACTATTAAAACCCATAGTCTGAACAGCATAAAACCCATCCTCTGAACGCTGCAACGTGAAGCCATGCTCTGAGGCAGAGACTGCAGCACAGAGACTGCAGCACAGAGACTGCAGCACAGAGGCTGCAGCACAGAGGCTGCAGCACAGAGACTGCAGCACAGAGGCTGCAGCACAGAGACTGCAGCACACGCATCATAAATGCTGTTAAGACCGAGTCATATGTTTGTTTTCCCCGCGTCTCCTGTCTGTACATTTCTCTCACCCAGATGTTTTCTCTCCTCGTAGCGGCCTAAAGAAGAAAAGGTGTTTCCACTGGTAAGTTAAGACCATTCAGTATCGAAGCCCTACAGTACATGTTTAGCCCATTCTGACCTGAGATCAGATTCATACGAGGTTTCCACTGGACACACACTGGTCTGATGAACCCATTCTGACCTGAGATCAGATTCATACGAGGTTTCCACTGGACAACACACACTGGTCTGATGAACCCATTCTGACCTGAGATCAGATTCATACGAGGTTTCCACTGGACACACACTGGTCTGATTAACCCATTCTGACCTGAGATCAGATTAAAAAAATGTCAGTCGTTCTTCGATTTTTCAAAAATAGCAGACCTACAAGCTCGTAGCGCGCCACTCGGTGGCGCGCTATGAGCTTGTAGATCTGCTATTTTTCAATAGCTAAAGCATAACATGATGCTAACACCAAAATGGGTTCCCGTTCAGAATGGGTTAGTTGACGATGACGACTAGTGAAAATAGCCGATCTACAAGCTCGCAACGCGTTGTGATGCGACACATTGTGAGCTTGTAGATCTGTGCGCCACTCCTGCGTGATGAAGCACGGCGTTCATTCACTTAAAAACATACGAAGTTTTTTATGCCTGACAGCAACAGTATAACTCTCCCTCAAAACACACTCTCTTCCCTCCCATCGACCTTCCCCTTTTGTCTGCTCTTCAGAAGAGGAAGTCCTCCTCTCTGTTTCTGTCTCCTCTTACCCTCCCACGCAACGGCAAAATATACCGACGCCGCAGGGACTTGCACGACCCGCTCAGCGACGACTCGGCTAGCAACTCGACCAGCGACTCAACGACCGACACGGCCAGCGAGGGAGACCACAACGGTTTGTGGTTGGCCTGTCTAGAATGTTGGTGCTGATGTTGGAGAGACATAGGAGACCCCAATTTTCACGATAAGGGTCTCTGACGTAACCAGCAGGATAGGAACCTGATGGGCAGTTCGGCTCCCCAGCACCAGAGTGCCTGTCCCAAAAGACCAGCTAATTAGTTCCATTGTTTAGTCAGAGATTTAGACGAGAGTCAGTGTAGAGAGAGAGACACGTAGTGCAGGGAACAGGCAGAAAGAGAGAGGGAGGGAGGGAGAGAGAAAAGATGCGATCGCCTTCTTCAGAAGCAAGAGAACAATATGACTTATTGTGCATATTATATATATAAATTATTTTAGTATATTGCATATACCGTTTTCTGTCATTGCTTGGCCCCTGTTATCACTGCTTGCAGGTATATTTATTATTGTTTTTGTAATGTCTTCTTCTTTCGATCCAGGGCATAATTTGACGTCCAGCTTTAACAACGTCCATCCTAAAGTCTTCGTGAAGAAACCAGTGATCAAGTTACACAGAATAGGTATGTGGCTGTGCTGGTTTTTTATTTTGTTAAGGGGTCAAGCCCAAAGGGACTATATGGTCCCTTATTGTTTGTGTACCTTATGTTAAGGGTAGGTCTAACATAGTTTTGCTGAGGTCAGGGTTAAGGTTAGGTTAAGGAATAGTTTTTTACTGAGGTTAGGTTACGGTCAGCTATTTAAAATGCTCATGGTGTTCTTTCTCTCAACGTCACTGTTGTGTGAATGTTTCTATAGTCTTTTTCTTATTGCTTGGCCCCTATTATCGATGCTTGCAGCTATATTTAAGGGACCAAGACTACTTGGTCCCTTATTGTCATTGTCTGTTTTTTTCCCTCCTCTTCTTCTCCATTATTCTTCCTCCCTAATACATACATGCATGCATGCAGCGTTTACAGTATGGTAGAGGGTCATGCCAAATAGCACTGAACCCAGTCTTACTCCAGTTGGCTTCGTTTGGCCAAAAGCCATGGATCTTGTTTACACATGTGACTTGACTCATGGGGAACACATCTGTCACTTTGACCAGTAAGCTCCGCCCTCATGTTCGAAAAATGCTTAATGAAATGTTCTGCACACAATCTATGGACCATTAACTGAAATCCCAGTTGATGAAGGTTTTGTATGCAAACATTTGTAAAATAAATATAGCTGCAAGCAGTGATCTGATAACGTACACATTGAACAGGCATAACTCACGGTCTGTCTGCCTGTCTGTCTGTCTGTCTGTCTGGCTGTCTGTCTGTCTGTCTGTCTGTCTGTCTGTCTGTCTGTCTGTCTGTCTGCCTGCCTGTCTGGCTGGCTGGCTGGTGTACGAACAGCTGCAATGGTCCTGTCTTATTGGTGCTTACAGCTATACTTAAACTTATTTTTGTAATCTTCTTTAGATCCAGAGATATTTAGATATAATTTGCCGTCCAGCTCTAACAACATCCGTCAGTGTGTGAGGAAAGGATTTGTAGCAGCGATGCAGACCACCGTGTTGAAACGAGTCATCAGGTTACACACAATAGGTAAGTACTGTTTTTATTGTTATTGTTTTTAAGCCAGAAGGGCCTCTGGTCCCTTATTGCTAACCCTAAACCATAGCCGACAGAAATGGCAGCATCGATCTGAGTATCGCTGCATTCAAGGTTCATGTAGAACGGGCTCCATTAGGTCTCCAGTTCTTACAGTCATTCCTCCATTTCAGACCGAGTCCGAGAGTCCGAGACCGAGTCCAGACTGCAGGTGAAGATGAACCCTCCAGATTCGGCCTGGGACGTTTCTATCAAACTAGAACCTGAAGACCAGCCACACCTCACTGACCTCAGTACGTCTTTATCCTATGATAAGCTTGGCAAAACATATCATGACAATGTACATACTGTATCTATATATGATAATGTACATACTGTATCTAGATATGATAATGTACATACTGTATCTAGATATGATAGGACCACAATGGAAACAAGTCCCCAGGACCTTTCAGTTGTTGTCACTGTACCTCTGTGATATTTGCATTGTTTGACTAATTAAGTAATCGATAAGGCAACATGCATAACCCTCATTGAATATGCAATACAAAAGAAAAACTGTTTGTTTGATTGATTGATTGATTGATTGAAATATTTATTAACAGTTTGTAGAATTACAGTACATTTTAAGCACAAACTCAATACAAAGACTGTTAACTGTGAGTGGACAGTACAATAAAACATTTAGGCTAAAAAGGATAACTTTGGATCATGGTTTAACATTTCCAAACCCACCTGTAACACCCTGTAGATATTTAGTTGTCGGTCTCAGTAGGTAGGTAGGTAGGTATTCACATGGAAGATGGAAATAGATTTACATTTGAGGAATCCTGTGTTGACCGTCATGTTATGTTTCTGCTCCTAGACATCCTGCACATGGTTGTGTGCAAAGAGGAGGTTTCTCCTGGACAGGAGAGGAGCTCCAGTCTGCTCCAGGAGGAACCAGAGCCTCCACACATTAAAGAGGAACAGGAGGAGCTACATCAAAGACCAGAGGATCCTGTTGGGTCAGGGACTTTACCGGCAGTGACAAGTGAAGTTGACGATGAAGAGAAGCCTCCACACTGCTTTGAAATCGAAGTTGAACTTGAATCGGACACTGACGTCACTGATGACAGTGATGATTGGGACGAGACCAATGAAGGTCAGTCAGTGTTAAACACGGCGACCAGAACTACATGAGTGGGAAAACTTGGAGTTGGTATAATTATTGAAAAATTAAATTAAAACACGTAGTATTAACAGAAGCTTCATTGCGTAAGAGGGACTTTCTTGATAATGGAAGCTTTGAACCACCATTTTAACTATAGGCATGTCGATACCGATACTTGTATCGGAATGCCCTCCGATATGCCCTTATTTGGTCATATCAAGGGAGCAAGTTACCCTGGCTGCGCAGCTGCGCTGCAGAAACAGACTGATCTACAAGCTCTCAACGCCTAGCGAACGGAGCTGCAACGCGGCGCCTTGAGAGCTTGTAGATCTGGCTTTTTTGCGACCAGTGAGCTGTCACTTTACTTTGAAAAAAATTGGCATATCGCCCAACCTTAGTGTGTATGTGGGGGGGGGGGGGGGGGGGGGTACTTACAGTGCTTTTATTAATTTGACTTGTGTTTGCAGTGTTGTACATTTATTTTTAAATGTTTTGCAGTGTTCTTTTTTGTACTATGTGTTTGCAGAGTGTTAGTGCATGTGTTACTGTACTATTTTCATTTTTACTTGGGGTGTGTGTGACTGTGTGTCTGTGTGTGTGTGAGAGAGTGAGAGAGACTTAAAGTGCCAGTTTTGCACAGCACGATTGTAGCATAATTGTAGCTCACATCTGTGGAAAAAATGTATCCTTATTGTCTCCACCAGGCCGAAGGCATGTGGGGAGAGTATGTTTTGCACTTCGTCCGTCCGTGTGTCCGTCCGTCCGTCCGTGTGTCCGTCCGTGTGTCCGTCCGTGTGTCCGTGAACAGCTAATCTCGGCCACCGTTAACCCGGTCGATGCCAAATTTTGCACACACACTCCCTGGATGCCAACGATGAACCTCTGCCCCAAACTTTCCAGAACGGCCTGTTATAGCGCCACCAGGAGGCCGCTTTGTGCAAAACAAGTTTTTTCACAGTACACCTACAGATTTTGTCCAAACATCACGCAAATTAGTACACAGTCTCTCTAGAGCCATTCAACGAAACGGGTCTTTCAGATTTCTCAGACTCCATCCTGATTGGTTAAGATTGGCTTCCAAAGTTCACAGGAGTGCTCAGTTTCAAACAAAATGCTGCAAATCATGAACACATCGCGTGATTTCCGTGAAATTGTGCACGCACATTCCCACTAGGCCGAGGACGAAATGCCACATGAACAATTTCAACTCAGCCTCAAGGTGGCGCTATAACTGGCCGAAAAGTGTTTTTACCTCTAACTGCACGGATCTGTGGATAACCTGGTGGAGACCTGTGCCCAGAAGGGCACTTTTTCTAGTTAGGAATAATTTGCCTCCTGTGTGATATATAGCTGAATATTAACATTGTATTTTAACATTAACAGTTTCCGTGCCTTGAATGGATTACTCCAGGTTAATGTCGCTGCCGTATCGGACATACCCGCCTTTTGTTTTATGTGTTTAATCCGCCGTAATGTAATGAATCAAAAGAAAATCCGTCTTCGTCGCAGAGTATGAGACTGGATGGCTTCGCTGTGATGACGAAACCGGAAATCGTCACATGCTGTGGGCTGCTAGGGCTTCTGGGAAATTGAGGCCAATGGAAATGCATTGGGTGCAACGCCTCATTGAAACCAATCTTGTGTGCGTCTTCCGCGTGCACCAAGATGGTGGATGCTACACACAGATCATAACAAACCACGGGAGCTTTTTTTGATGGATTTTCGCGGATTAAAAGCCCAAATAATTCAGCGTATGCTCTAAAGGTAATACAACAATCTCGGCAGTGAAGGGGGGTTGATTAAAATGCGGGTTAATCGTAAAAAACAGTCAAACTGTTAATGCTGGACATATTGGTGGTGGTACTTGGTTAAAAAAGGTTGAGAACCACTGCTGTACAGCTGCTTAAATTGTGCTGCCTACCTACTTGTTTGAAGTGAACTTAAGTTACAGACAGTACTTTGCACTTTTTTTTAAAGCACTCTGGTATCGGTATTCAGTATCGGTATCGGCTAACACAGAAATTGTTGGATCGGAATCGGATCGGAAACGAAAAAAGTGTATCGGGACATCGCTAATTTTAACCCACCTCTCGCCTTCTGTCCCTCTCTCTGACACAGGTCAGCCAACATCTTCCAGTCATCACTTGAACAGCACTTCTGTCTTTACTTCAATTGGACCGAGAGAAGTAAATGCATCTCATCTGATTTCCACAGCGAAGAAAACCCACGTCTGTAAACAATGCAACGAGGGTTTCTTAAGCTCATCTCTGCTGAAGAGACACTACCGTATCCACACCGGGGAGAAACCTTTCCACTGTAAAGATTGTGGCGAGTGTTTCAAATATCCATCTCTGCTGACGGCACACCAGCGTATCCACACTGGAGAAAAACCTTTCCACTGTAAACAATGCAACAAGGGTTTCAGCCGCTCATCTCTGCTGAAGAGACACTACCGTATCCACACCGGGGAGAAACCTTTCCACTGTAAAGATTGTGGCAAGTGTTTCAAATATCCATCTCTGCTGACGGCACACCAGCGTATCCACACTGGAGAAAAACCTTTCCACTGTAAACAATGCAACAAGGGTTTCAGCCGCTCATCGCTAATGAGAACACACCAGCGTAGCCACATCAGAGAGAAACCTTTCCACTGTACACATTGTGACAAGAGTTTCAGTGATTTAAGTAACATGAAGGCTCATCAGCGTATCCACACTGAAAAAGAAAAACCTTATAGTTGTAAACACTGTGACAAGAGGTTCAATAGTTTACATGACCTGATGAGTCACGAGCTCGTCCATACCGGAGAAAAACCTTTCCACTGTACACATTTTGACAAGAGTTTCAGTGATTTAAGTAAGGCTCATCAGCGTATCCACACTGAAAAAGAAAAACCTTATAGTTGTAAACACTGTGACAAGAGGTTCAATAGTTTACGTGACCTGAAGAGTCACGAGCTCGTCCATACCGGAGAAAAACCTCTCCACTGTACACTGTGTGACATGAGTTTCAAATATCCATCTAATCTGAAATCACATCAGCATTTCCACAAAGAAAAACTTTATAATTGTAAATATTGTGACAAGAGTCTCAATAGCTTCGCTGACCTGAATAAACACCAGCGTATCCACCCTGCAGATCATAGATATGCACTTATGCAGTCCACTGTAAACAGTGCAACAAGAGTTTTAAACAAAAATCTAATCTGAAGTCACACCAACATATCCACACGAGAGAAAAGCCCTTCCGATGTACACATTGGATTTATGTAACCTGAAGGCACACCAGCGTATCCACACTGAAAAAGAAAAACCTTATAATTGTATCCACCCTGGAGAAAAAACACTCCACTGTACACAGTGCAACAAGAGTTTCAAATATCCATCTCTGCACCAGCATATCCACACTAGAGAAAGAATATTCGACTAAACATTGTGACAATAGTTTCAATCTGTCAGGTGCCGTGAATAAACAGCAGCGTGTAAACGGTGGAGAAAAACCATATAGTTGTAAATATTGTGACAAGAGTTTCAATCTGTCAGGTGCCATGAATAAACAGCAGCGTGTCCACAGTGGAGAAAAACAATCTATCCTGTAAACATTTAGTGACGGGAGGTTCAAATTCGATAACGCTGGTCACTTGAAAGGACACCAGTGTATTTACGCAAAGGAGGAAATACAATGAAAACCTAGTCTAGTTTAGTAAATAAACACCTGTATGTTGGCAGGGAGGTTAAATAGAAAAGCTGAACTATTATGGATATGGATGTTCATACTGCTCCTGTCAACAGAGGCCTCACCCTGACATGGTATGGGGCAGTATCTCTCACCCTGACATGGTATGGGGCAGTATCTCTCTCTCTCACCCTGACATGGTATGGGGCAGTATCTCTCTCTCTCACCCTGACATGGTATGGGGCAGTATCTCTCTCTCTCTCACCCTGACATGGTATGGGGCAGTATCTCTCTCTCTCACCCTGACATGGTATGGGGCAGTATCTCTCTCTCTCACCCTGACATGGTATGGGGCAGTATCTCTCTCTCTCACCCTGACATGGTATGGGGCAGTCTCTCTCTCTCTCACCCTGACATGGTATGGGGCAGTATCTCTCACCCTGACATGGTATGGGGCAGTATCTCTCTCTCTCACCCTGACATGGTATGGGGCAGTATCTCTCACCCTGACATGGTATGGGGCAGTATCTCTCACCCTGACATGGTATGGGGCAGTATCTCTCTCTCACCCTGACATGGTATGGGGCAGTATCTCTCTCTCTCACCCTGACATGGTATGGGGCAGTATCTCTCTCTCTCACCCTGACATGGTATGGGGCAGTATCTCTCACCCTGACATGGTATGGGGCAGTATCTCTCACCCTGACATGGTATGGGGCAGTATCTCTCACCCTGACATGGTATGGGGCAGTATCTCTCTCTCTCACCCTGACATGGTATGGGGAAGTATCTCTCACCCTGACATGGTATGGGGCAGTATCTCTCACCCTGACATGGTATGGGGCAGTATCTCTCACCCTGACATGGTATGGGGCAGTATCTCTCACCCTGACATGGTATGGGGCAGTATCTCTCACCCTGACATGGTATGGGGCAGTATCTCTCTCCCTCACCCTGACATGGTATGGGGCAGTATCTCTCTCTCTCACCCTGACATGGTATGGGGCAGTATCTCTCACCCTGACATGGTATGGGGCAGTATCTCTCTCTCTCACCCTGACATGGTATGGGGCAGTATCTCTCTCCCTCACCCTGACATGGTATGGGGCAGTATCTCTCACCCTGACATGGTATGGGGCAGTATCTCTCTCTCAGGCAACACAGACTTGTCATCATTTAACCCATTCTGACCTGAGATCAGATTCATACGAGGTTTCCACTGGACACACACTGGTCTGATTAAGGAAATTCTCAATACACTGAGATATCGGGACCTAACGCCATCCTCCAGGATGACAACGCTCACCCCCCACAGAGCCAAGATAGAGTACCTGTGATGTGAGAGTACCTACTGAGTTCCTATACGTCTGAGTGTAAAATGTATAAAGTGTAAAAAATGACCAATATGTGTTGTTCTTTCCTTATTACTGTGTGAGAGTGCAATCATCCAATCCACTAAGTAACTCAAATAAAAGGGTTAATAACTGAATACCGCGCTGGACCACAAGATTATAGCTGTGCAAACTGTATGCCCAGGCAAACATTTTAATGAGGACATTTTATAATTGCTCTTCAGATGTCCAGGTATCACTGTTTAAAACTTTCTGTACACTGTTGTTAAATGTATTTAGTTGGATTAGACACTGTTGTTAAATGTATTTAGTTAGATTAGACATTGTTGTTAAATGTATTTAGTTGGATTAGACACTGTTGTTAAATGTATTTAGTTGGATTAGACACTGTTGTTAAATGTATTTAGTTGGATTAGACACGGTTGTTAAATTTATTTAGTTGGATTAGACACTGTTGTTAAATGTATTTAGTTGGATTAGACACTGTTGCACTCCTACATGGATGTTCTCTACAGGTCGAAGGTCACCAGACCCATTCTGTCACTCCCCAAAACATGGGTATTCTTAACAAAATAATATTAATTTAATTAAAAATCACACCCGTGTGAAGTGAGGGGTGCTAATAAAACCCATTCTGGAGGGGAACCCCTTTTGGTGTTTTAACTAAGCATCATGTTATACTTTAGCTATTGAAAAATAGCAGATCTACAAGCTCATAGCGCGCCACGAGCTTGTATAGGTCTGCTATTTCTGAAAAATCGTAAAAATGCGGCACAAATCTTTGAATATATATATCAGAGCGAACTCAACTCATGTTGCTATGATTAGGTGATGTAAAGACAAAACAAACATTTTTTTGATTGATTGATTGATTGAAATATCTATTAACAGTTTGCAGAATTACAGTACATTTCAAGCACAAACTCAATACAAAGACTGTTAACTGTGAGTGGACGACCCAATTAAGCATTACACTTGTTTAATTCATCAAAACATTTAGAGACAGACAAATAGACACTTCTATGTAGTTAAAGAACAGAACAGGAATTCATCATATAGGAAGCAAAAAGGGAAAAGATACAGTGAGGGGAAAAGGGGGGGGATTCAGATTTTACAGAGGCCAGTTTCGAATTGCAGCCGTCCGTAGGTGCCCTTTGAGAGCGGTTTTGAAGGAGTCAAGGGATTCACATGTCTTAATGACTTGGTAGGGCGTTTCTGTTGTAAACAAGTGTAATGCTTAATTGGGTCGTCCACTCACAGTTAACAGTCTTTGTATTGAGTTTGTGCTTGAAATGTACTGTAATTCTACAAACTGTTAATACATTTATCAATCAATCAATCCACATTTTGGTGGCATAGGAGCGAAAAGAATTTAGTCCCTTGTTTGTGCCGAATCTGGGTTGTTAAACTCTATTTATTGTTAATGGCATTTAATGTTTGTGTTAGCGACTAAACAAACATTAAACTCTGCCCACTGTCAATGGCGTTTTTAATGTTTGTAAACCTGAAGCAAGAGCGCCCCTCAAAAACAAGCCAAAAGTTGCGGGAAATAAGCGGACTTGGCAACCCTGCACATTAAATCGACACTACTCTAGCCTAACAGTAGGGGGCAGCAATACTCCGTCTGGCTGGCGCCTGGACAAACTGTGTTGACCAAAATCCAGTCCAGTGGTTTTCAACCGGCTCCGTCTTATGAGCAAATTTAAGACTTCCGCTCTGAGAGCTAGCAGATTTAAGACATCCGGTTGCCTTCAGAATAAAATAATATTTTAATTCGTTAATTAAATAACTATTACGTTACATTATTAGTGTAAAAGTGTGTTCTTTTCGTTAAGAATCACCCAACAAGGATTGTAGTTTAGCCCAGCCGGGCAATAGTTTATTATAAAGTCCCGTGCTAAGAGTAGTAATAAACAACCTGTCAGCTCAGTCTAGTGCAACCAACAACAGGTACCGTGCGAGAGGTGCAACCAACAACAGGCACCGTGCGTACCGTGCGTCACGCACTTGTATAAGCAAGGTTCCTATCCAAACAATAAAGGTTCCTATTTCATCAAGCAATAATATACACCTATTATAACAATTAGTATTATTATTACATTACAGTTATTGTAAAGACACACATTATGTTTCTGTGTAAAAATAAGTAATTAAATTACTAATAAGTAATTAAATAATAATAAAAGTTATCTAAATGGATAAATGCTATTCACTGGAGTGCATGGACTTTATAAAGTGGACACTGGACAAAAGAGGCCTCCGCGAGGCAACTATCTGGACATACCCACGCGTTCGGGGAGATGTCCTCTACCACACTCCACTCTCCGCTAAGCGGGAGAGGTGTAAAATTCACAGCAGCAGACCGTCTACTGTGGTCAATGCTGAAAAAAGTACCGTTTCCGGACCCAGAATGGACACTGGACAAAGAGGCCTCCGCGAGGCAACTATCTGGACATACCCACACGTTCGGGGAGATGTCCTCTACCACACTCCACTCTCCGCTAAGCGGGAGAGGTGTAAAATTCACAGCAGCAGACCGTCTACTGTGGTCAATGCTGAAAAAAGTACCGTTTCCGGACCCAGAATGGACACTGGACAAAGAGGCCTCCGCGAGGCAACTATCTGGACATACCCACACGTTCGGGGAGATGTCCTCTACCACACTCCACTCTCCGCTAAGCGGGAGAGGTGTAAAATTCACAGCAGCAGACCGTCTACTGTGGTCAATGCTGAAAAAAGTACCGTTTCCGGACCCAGAATGGACACTGGACAAAGAGGCCTCCGCGAGGCAACTATCTGGACATACCCACACGTTCGGGGAGATGTCCTCTACCACACTCCACTCTCCGCTAAGCGGGAGAGGTGTAAAATTCACAGCAGCAGACCGTCTACTGTGGTCAATGCTGAAAAAAGTACCGTTTCCGGACCCAGAATGGACACTGGACAAAGAGGCCTCCGCGAGGCAACTATCTGGACATACCCACACGTTCGGGGAGATGTCCTCTACCACACTCCACTCTCCGCTAAGCGGGAGAGGTGTAAAATTCACAGCAGCAGACCGTCTACTGTGGTCAATGCTGAAAAAAGTACCGTTTCCGGACCCAGAATGGACACTGGACAAAGAGTGGAGTGTGGTAGAGGACATCTCCCCGAACGTGTGGGTATGTCCAGATAGTTGCCTCGCGGAGGCCTCTTTGTCCAGTGTCCATTCTGGGTCCGGAAACGGTACTTTTTTCAGCATTGACCACAGTAGACGGTCTGCTGCTGTGAATTTTACACCTCTCCCGCTTAGCGGAGAGTGGGGTGTGGTAGAGGACATCTCCCCGAACACGTGGGTATGTCCAGATAGTTGCCTCGCGGAGCCGTCTTTTGTCCAGTGTCCATTCTGGGTCCGGAAACGGTACTTTTTGTCAGCCTTGACCACAGTAGAAGGGCTGCTGCTGTGAATTTTACACCTCTCCCGCTTAGCGGAGAGTGGGGTGTGGTAGAGGACATCTCCCCGAACACGTGGGTATGTCCAGATAGTTGCCTCGCGGAGCCGTCTTTTGTCCAGTGTCCATTCTGGGTCCGGAAACGGTACTTTTTTCAGCATTGACCACAGTAGAAGGGCTGCTGCTGTGAATTTTACACCTCTCCCGCTTAGCGGAGAGTGGGGTGTGGTAGAGGACATCTCCCCGAACGTGTGGGTATGTCCAGATAGTTGCCTCGCGGAGGCCTCTTTGTCCAGTGTCCATTCTGGGTCCGGAAACGGTACTTTTTTCAGCATTGACCACAGTAGACGGTCTGCTGCTGTGAATTTTACACCTCTCCCGCTTAGCGGAGAGTGGGGTGTGGTAGAGGACATCTCCCCGAACACGTGGGTATGTCCAGATAGTTGCCTCGCGGAGCCGTCTTTTGTCCAGTGTCCATTCTGGGTCCGGAAACGGTACTTTTTGTCAGCCTTGACCACAGTAGAAGGGCTGCTGCTGTGAATTTTACACCTCTCCCACTTAGCGGAGAGTGGGGTGTGGTAGAGGACATCTCCCCGAACGTGTGGGTATGTCCAGATAGTTGCCTCGCGGAGGCCTCTTTGTCCAGTGTCCATTCTGGGTCCGGAAACGGTACTTTTTTCAGCATTGACCACAGTAGAAGGGCTGCTGCTGTGAATTTTACACCTCTCCCGCTTAGCGGAGAGTGGGGTGTGGTAGAGGACATCTCCCCGAACGCGTGGGTATGTCCAGATAGTTGCCTCGCGGAGCCGTCTTTTGTCCAGTGTCCATTCTGGGTCCGGAAACGGTACTTTTTGTCAGCCTTGACCCCAGTAGAAGGTCTGCTGCTGTGAATTTTACACCTCTCCCGCTTAGCGGAGAGTGGGGTGTGGTACAGGACATCTCCCCGAACGCGTGGGTATGTCCAGATAGTTGCCTCGCGGAGCCGTCTTTTGTCCAGTGTCCACTTTATAAAGTCCATGCACTCCAGTGAATAGCATTTATCCATTTAGATAACTTTATTATTATTATTATAATGATTTAATTACTTATTTTTACACAGAAACATAATGTGTGTCTTATAGCATCATATAGCATCATTTAAATGCTTAATTTGTAGTTTTAATGTGCAAATTAAACTTTTTTTCAATACTCTAGAGGGTACTCTTATTTTGAAGAGATCGTCCACCGGAAGCCTTAAATCTGTTCATTAGATCTGTTCACTAGACGCTGCCTTTTCAACCCTTTTCATTTAGCCTCACAGAACAAATAGTTTGAATGTTTTGTTGTCGTTGGATCCTTCCAGCGACGTAGAGTCTGTGGGGGCCACGGGGCCATGGCCCCCATGAAGAATCCTAGGGCCCCTTTCGGCCCCCATGAAGATTTTCGTGGACATTTTACATTTACATTACATATTTTCTGGGAATTCCGAACATTTTGGACCTCTCCGCCGGCAATCTGAGAATCCCATCGTCAAATATTCGGGAAAACAGCGCCTCCCCTGTTGTTCCTCAGGCAACAGTCTGTCTTGAGAGACACCGGCCGTCCAAGAGGTGTTAAAAAGTGCTAATCGGGTTTCTTTTGTAGTTGTTCTTGAGGCGTGACATAATAACACTGATTAAGAATTCACCAAAGAGACCTAACCACAGACTAGTGAGACTACACACTGACTCGAGAAAAGACCCATATCGTCCAAAATAGGCTGATCAGTCGCTGTCTGTGTATAGGCTAATTCATTGGTAAAAGTATGCTAAAGAACTCATTTTTAGACCATTTGGGAAATAAATAAATAAATAAATCCGCGGCGGCGGCCTCGCTTCGCTCGGCCGCGACAGTCCCCCCCAACGCAATTCTGTAGCCTACGCCTACCCAAAGGTAAAACGCACCCGCCGCCTATGATCTCTCTCTCTCTCCCTCCATCTCCCTCTCTCTCTCTCCCTCTCTCTCTCTCTCTCTCTCTCTCTCTCTCTCTCTCTCTCTCATAATAATAATAATATAGTCCTGAAAGTCCTCACCTTGGCTTGGACATTGGCCTATAGAAGCTGCTTTAAAAGTACCAGCGAAAACAACTTATTTTTTTCCGCGCTGCGGCGGGGGGTGCGGGGAGGCGGGGCTGCGGGGGGGGGGGGGGGGGGGGGGGGGGCCCATGAGGATTGATCAAACTCTTCGGCTCTGGATCCTTCTACTCATAATCTACTTCATTCTCTAATTGTGTAGAATGTAGATGTCTTGTGAATTGAATAATTCCAGATGTTTAACAATAATTTAACTTTTGATAGCGTAGAAATGAAACCAAATTGGACCTATAGTGTACACGGGTCCAATTTGGTTTCATTTTACACTCTCAAGAAAGAGTTAAAAGATCTATATATAACAGTGTTGTTTTTGGCATCAAATTTCTGTTTTAGTTTTAGTCTTTGTCTTTTGAATAGTTTTTCTAGTTTTAGTCGACTAAATGTCATAAGATTTTAGTCGACTAAATCTACAGGTGATTTAGTCGACTAAAATGTATTTTGGCGGGCCTTGATGCCGTCGTAATGACTGTTTTTACACTTGCAACCAAGTGTAAAATGACTTATACTGGATCTCTTGTCCACTAGTCCCTTCCTAACATTTTAGTCTAGTTTTTATTTGTCGACGAAATTGTCAGTATATTTAGTCTTATAGTTTTAGTCATCATAGCTTAGTTCTCATATAGTTTCCATTTAGTTTTCGTCAGTGGAAAAAGGTAGTCGACGAACATTTTTCGTCTTAGTTTTAGTCGACGAAAACAACACTGATATATAAGGGTCCATTTGGTTACCAACTCTCCATGGTCAATTAACTGGGGCCCACCTGTCCTGGAATCCCTCTTCAAGGACCACTAGTCTGGTGGTCCCGCACCCAGACCCCGGACCACTGGGTGAGAACCACTGCCATACAGGGCGTACGTATGGGGAGCGACAGCCCCGTCCCCTCAGCAGAGTTGCGTCATTGAGGGGTCAGAAACCTGTCCATGCAGTCTGGATGGAGAGGGACAAACATTGTTTTGAAATACATTGTTTTCAACGAGGGCGGCGCAAAATAAGAGCTATTTTAAGCATGTGTGCAACATGACAACTGTTTTAAAGTATTGTACAGTGACAACTAAAAAGTAATGTTTATGTTGTACTAGTCTGTTACTAAAAAAAAACCGATCTAAAATAAAGGGATTTAAAGTTTGAGAGCAAGAGTGTCTGTCCTGTTGTCTGTTTTGTTCGTCTGTTTTTTCATGTTTATCACATTTATATGTCTTTTTTTATTATGTATTGTATGTGGAACATTTACATTGCCTGTTATTTTTTTCATTTTATTTAACAGAACTACTCATTATCATTGTCGATAATATTCTGATGTTGTCATACAAGAAAATGCCTAATAAAAACAGTATTAAAAAAGAAATAAAATAAAATAAAATAAAGGGATTTAACTAAGATCATTAAAGCCGGGCTGTCGTGAGTCCATGACATTGTCACTCTTATATATGCTCTTCAAGCCTACGTGGAAGAAGAGCCGCCATATTGGACTGAGTTAAGCCTCATGAAGTGAACGGAGATGTCGTAACTCTCTCCTCTAAACGGCGCTGCCGTGCCGTTGTGTTCTGTAGACCGTTGGTCGTTCAATCATCCACCAAAACAAACACACACAGAGAGAGAGAGAGAATCTGCTGTTGGTGAACAGACCGCTGTGTAACTGACTGGGGGTGAGGTACTCTGTAGAGTAACTGACTGGGGGTGAGGCTGTCTGTAGAGTAACTGACTGGGGGTGAGGCTGTCTGTAGAGTAACTGACTGGGGTGAGGCTGTCTGTCTGTAGAGTAGAGTAGAGAGACAGGCTGAAAGGCTCGTTGTGGAAACATTTACACACGAAGTTCAAACTGTTTGTTTTGTGGGCTAATGGTAATGCTAAGCTAGCTTCAAGTACAGCCGAGATTCTATCCTTATTCGTTCCCACGTTGGAGGTGTTTAACAGTGTGTTAGGGTTAGGGAGGTGTTTAACAGTGTGTTAGGGTTAGGGAGGTGTTTAACAGTGTGTTTTCTACCAGAAGAAACCGTCGGGGAAAGAAGGTATGTTTATAATGTTTTAGATTTGTTTATATAGCCTTACAATAAGAATGTGACTTAGTTCAGTAGTATGATAGTAAACATGAGCAGTGTTTATCTGGAATAAAAATAAAACAATGTTTTCATTAGTAGACTAGTACTAGTAGGCAGCATGTCATCATTTACACATCATGACTAAATGATTTAAATTTATATTTTCTAAAATAAATTATATCTACTTAATAGGCCTGCCTCTTTAAAGAGAATTTTTTCTATCAGAGGGCTAATTATAATGGTAACAAGAAGACTCACCCCGGACGGTGCATGCCTGTTTTTCCTCCCGGAATTTTCCCCAGTGAGGGGGATAACTTTGTAATATGCTATTGGCTGTTTGTATTCTTTTTGTAAAAATATAAAAGGATACTCCTGTGGAAAGGCTATATTATTTGACTTATATTGACCCTATAAACAATTTAGTATTATTTAGTATATGTAAGGTTTTGCCCCCTCAAATGGTACCATGTCAGATAATCCCCACATATCCTACAACAACTTCTGTGAACGGACTTCACTGTAGTAGCTTTTCATAAATTATATTTGTAGGCTACTTAGGCTGTTCTGCTGTCATGAAAGTTTATAGTTAGAGAAATTCAAACTTGTCCAGCCTTTCTGGGAGGAAAACAGAAACGGGGCGAGTCTTCTTGTATTCATTATAATAGAATTATTTTTACACACCATATCGGACCATAGTGGTTAACTGCAGAACCATTCACCCACCGACTTCATTCGACAGGGAGGGCAGTGCCCGGTGTCGAGTCGGTCGGACCCACGGTTGTCCAGGACCGCCACAAAAGGCCTCTGCCCGGGCTCTGGACCGGGCCCCTGCCCCCAGGGTCCATATATGGAGCTGGCCTGTTCTGCATATTTGGGCAAGGCCCGAAATAACTCCATATATGGGCATAAAAGGGAGACAGACATAATATCTGGGTGGGGCATCCAATTCCAACTTGCATCGTTCCAAGTAGGCCAGTGGCCAACCGGCAACGCACTAGTGTTGTATTAATTATAATTGCATATTGAGGAAGTGCTATGTGAAAAAGTAGGCCTCTCGCCCCAATTGATTATCTGTTAAGTAATTAATTGATAACCTTATTGATTGATTAACCGCTTAGTTGATCAGCGGCGGTACGAAAATCAGTCTTAATTTCCCTCAATGTCTAGCATAAAAATCTATACTTTGCTGATATACAGAAATATTCCAAAAGGCATATTATATTAAAATGAGTCAAAATGTATTTGACCATTTGAGATACAGGGCCAGGCAATGGCATCTCTGTGTGAGGAATAAAACTAAATGGAAAATGTGCACAATGTCGTCTGTCACTTTAACCCTCTAAGACCCGCATTAATTTCTACTTGCAAAAAATAGATTTCAACCTTACTACTACTTTGTACTACTAGGACTAAGACTAAAAAATATGTTGAAAAAATAAAAAAATAAAGTTTGATGAAAAATTCATAATAATTATATAATAGTTATATAATATAATAATATAATAAATATAATAATATAATAATAATATAATTTACATTTGGGGGATATCTTTCACAATAATGAATAAAACATGTTCTAGACATTCTAATGATCACAAAAAACATATATTACAATTATTGTACCTACTTTTATTAGGGTAAAGGTCAAAAGTCTTAGGTTTCGGCTGAAGTAGCGCTCAAGGAAATGACGTTTATTGTTTATAAGGATCCCCATTAGCTTTTGCCTTGACAAAAGCTAGTCTTCCTGGGGTCCGACACAGACAAACATTTAACATTTAACATAGGCAATACTTACAATTGTTTACAAACACTAACTCAAAATAAAACATAGTGAAATAAAATATAAAATAAGAAAATAAAAAACATAGGAGAAATAAAAAATTTGATTTACATAAGGTGTTCTGTTCTGTTCTGTGAACGTTGATGCTTTACAAATCTGTTTACAGTACCCGTGTATGAAACAGGTGTTGTGATTGGTCGAAAAATATCGTATCCGGGGGAAATAAATTAGACGGACTACACACACACACACACACACAGAGACACTCTCTCTCTGTCACTACTCCGCCTGGCTGCGCACCAACTCAAAGGTTGTTGACATCGGCTGCATTCTTAACATCGGATCGCTGCCGATCAATTTAAAATAAATGACTATCATAGACCGATACAGATGTGTTTGCTGATTATATCGCCCATCACTAATAAATCAAAACGCTAATGAACATGTCCGGATGGGTGAAGATGATGATTAAAGTTTCTTTATTAGGAAAAAGGTTTTCGAGGGGCTCCCAACACAGATACATGTCACAACATTATTGTACGTGTAAACGGTAAAACAAAACAAATTACATACATACACCTAACATGGACACTATACAAAACATTAATCGTTGAAACGTTGAAAACCTTACAACCTCGTTGCGGCTTTGAATCCAATAATATAATGTAGCACATTATGAAGATTCTACGGAGTGCAAAAAAAAAAATAATAATAATAATGATAATAGTAATACAAAATAAAAGAATGAAATAAATTAATAAACATGGTGATATAATGGCATATTTACCGAAAGCAAGAACATAAGACTTTGAAGTAGGAAGACAGTGCACTTTTGAAAACTGGGAATGATGAGATGGATCTAATGTTATTTGGTAAAGTATTCCAGTCTGTAGGGGTTTTAAATGATGAGATGGATCTAATGTTATTTGGTAAAGTATTCCAGTCTGTAGGGGCTTTAAATGTTGAGATGGATCTAATGTTATTTGGTAAAATATTCCAGTCTGTAGGGGCTTTAAATGTTGAGATGGATCTAATGTTATTTGGTAAAGTATTCCAGTCTGTAGGGGATTTAAATGTTGAGATGGATCTAATGTTATTTGGTAAAGTATTCCATTCTGTAGGGGCTTTAAATGTTGAGATGGATCTAATGTTATATCTAATGTTATTTGGTAAAGTATTCCAGTCTGTAGGGGCTTTAAATGTTGAGATGGATCTAATGTTATTTGGTAAAGTATTCCAGTCTGTAGGGGCTTTAAAGGAAAAGGCATATTTACCAAATTCAATACTAACCAAAGGAACATTAAAGTAAACCTGAGTGGAGTGTCTGGTACGTTGTGTTGAAGGGATAGAAGTTAAATAACGTTTTGAGGTAAATAGGATAATTGAAATAGATACATTTAAAAACCAGTTGAAGCCAGTGCAATGTGTCTTCATATAATGTAAAGGTGTCCATTGAAGTCTGTCATACATTATGCAATGGTGTGTGAAAAGGACAAATGGACAGAGTCTATTGTATGGGTGACAGTCTCTCATGTTTCCTCCTAACATAATTAGTATTTTTTTTTTTATCCTTCCCCAGAAATGAGACAAACTGTGAAAGGCGTTCTGGACGTTGATGTCTCATTGGACGATGTCTCATCCAATGGAGACGGAGAGACGGTCAGACAGCAGAGCTCCACGACATCGACATCCACCCAGACCTCTGAGCCAATTGCCATCAAACAGGAAGACCACGCCCACACAGACCACGCCCACACAGACCACGCCCCCACAGACCACGCCCACACAGACCACGCCCACAGCGGCGTCTCTGGACATACTGGTAAATACTGACTCCTATTGGAACACAGTTTTTTTGACCAACTTTACTGTTATAGTTAATTCTGAGGTTGTTTTATTCAATCAATTAGATTCTGTTTTGAGTTTATACTATTATATTGCTTTTAGTAAGAGAAATCTATGAAAATCTGGGAACTAAATCGTAACATGTACTAAAAGTTTGAAATTCAACTTACCCTGATTGGCCAAGGGTTCCCACCGTGGTGGTCCCTGATTGGCCAAGGGTTCCCACCGTCATATGGATTTGCTCAGACACAAAATATGACGTAAATCCTCCATCCATTGTCAACGGGAGAGAGGAAATGTAGGGAATGTACATATTTGTCGTCAAGGTCTTTTATGCAAAACACATTTAACTCAGGAGGAATTCTCAAGTGTCTAGACTCGCCCACACATAAGTAGTTACATTAACCCATTCTGGGCGGGAACCCATTTTGGTGTTGGCGCTATGTTATGCTTTAGCTATTGAAAAATAGCAGATCTACAAGCTCATAGCGCGCCACTCGGTGGCGCGCTATGAGCTTGTAGATCTGCTGGAGAGCAGTTGTAGGTCTGCTTGAAAAAATCGAAGAGCGACTGACATAGAAGACATTTTTAGAATCTGATCTCGGGTCAGAATGAAAACTGTCAGGATGTAGAAGACATTTTTAGAATCTGAACTCAGGTGTGAAGACACAGCCTACTGGGGCTCAGCTCCGCTAGTCCTACTGGGGCTCAGCTCCACTAGTTCTGAAGACACATCCTACTGGGGCTGAGCTCCACTAGTTCTGAAGACACAGCCTACTGGGGCTCAGCTCTACTAGTTCTGAAGGCACAGCCTACTGGGGCTCAGCTCTACTAGTTCTGAAGGCACAGCCTACTGGGGCTCAGCTCTACTAGTTCTGAAGACACATCCTACTGGGGCTCAGCTCTACTAGTTCTGAAGGCACAGTTGCCGTGCACTCCATCACTCATCCGTACTAATTTTAATTAAGGGATAATTCTACCCTAAAATATGAATCTCATTATCTTTTCAATTTACAATTACAATTTAGGCATTTAGCAGACGCTCTTAATCCAGAGCGATTTACATTAAGCAAGAACAAAAAGCATGGGAATACATCACATAAAAACATTTATCAAGAAACATGCGTAAGCTGAGAAAGTAACAGTGGAATATCTATAATGAAACTATACATATAAACTATACATATACTATACTATGCTATACATATGTACTATGATATGACTACATACAATGCAATTATAGTGCTGTCTACATAACATGCTATAAGTCTGTATCAAAAGTCTACAGAAATGCTATCTAGCTATTTTCACCTCTGGTTAGAGAGTTGCAGGGCTTCGGTACCTTCAGCATATTACTGTTATTCTTCACTAGGTCTCCAGTAAATAAAGTAATTATTCAATTCCTTCATTTCAGACCAGAACTCTCCGGACTCGGCCTGGGGCATATATATTAAACAGGTGGAACCTGAAGACCTTTCAATTAAACAGGAACCTGAAGACCCACAACTCGGTACGTATTTTCACTACAATGTTGGCAAAAGTATCAAATGATAATGATAATATCTGGATGTTAATATTATTGAGACCACAATGGAAACAATGTTATCATGTTGGCCCAAACGTTTTACTGTATGTGTGCACTGTGAGCGGACACCAACACACACGGCAGGATCAGAGCAGGGGGGCAGTCAGCCAGATATTTCGTGAAGCCTCATTTGAAATCGGTAGTTCATATAATGGCCTGTTGTGGCGCTGGACTGGACCCAAAAAGCCCCATAGCTCCATAGAGGCCCATGTATTTTGGCCCAACTTCACCTAGACTGTATTACCTTAATAAACATGGTCATGAATACTTTCTTCTTCCAGTCACTAGTTCAAAGTCTCATTTCTAATGTCATAATATTCTTTTTGGAAAATTATGGTCCCATTAATTAAAAAAATGACCATAAAGAAAAAAAACCATCGCGTATGTTCTGAGGGGCGTGGCTACCGTTACAGTCTATGATCGGGATTCCCCTCCCACTCGAGTCAAAATAAAAACCAACGGAGAAGAAGGGGGGAAGTCCCGCCTCGTTGTCTGGGCAGCCAATGGCCAGCTGGTCCAAAACGGAGCCAGCCAATGGCCAGCTGGTACCAAACGGATCTAGAAAGATGGCGACTTACATCAGGAATTACCATATTATTACAGGCTTCATTTTACGTTCATGTTAGACCCGGCGAACGCTTTGTCCATATTTTTTACAGTCTATGGATCAGAGTTCATTGTTACAGTCTCGCTGCATTAAATGCAAACAAAATGGTATAGGTCCTTCTCTCTCCTGGTGTCTGTCAGGGCAGTTAGAGTCCTTTTCCCTAACTGCTATATAACCATACTCTGAATCCCCGGGTCTGACAGGTATACGTTCCCTGTCACTGTACTAGTGGTGTCAAAATATAACTCCCCAGTAAAAAAAAAACTGTTTTAAATAGACACTAGTGCTTTCTTTGCAGACGTGTTCTTCTTGGCTGTCACTCTGCCTCTCCCCCA
This sequence comes from Protomyctophum parallelum, assembly GCF_964188405.1. Lineage (NCBI taxonomy): Eukaryota > Metazoa > Chordata > Actinopteri > Myctophiformes > Myctophidae > Protomyctophum > Protomyctophum parallelum. Next base: position 9,315,891 of record NC_139703.1, read on the forward strand.
CTTTTTTCTTTTTTTTTTTACTAATAAATCAACCAATCAAATAGCCTGGCCATCATTTAAAGGACGACTTCACCACTTTTCAACTTTTAATCTTAACTGGTTGATGTGTGTTAAAAACGTAATTTGCATTCTGAGCAAACCCCTAGGAGGGTTTGGTAATAGAGCACCGAAGTCCTGATGTAACTCGCTCAGCCTTCGATTCCCCTGGTTCGCGGAAGTAATTTCTCTATGGAGAATAACATGGGCTCATCTTAAAATCGTTTCATATAAGTGTTAATAAAAAATAAACAAGCTGTCTCTGCGTTATTGTCAGGGAGGTGTCTCTGTATCGTTTGCAACAGTCAGTCACTCATATATGATACAGTCTGCTTCTAGCGAAAATGTAACTAATTCAGTAGCAGTAACATTAGCGTTTTCTCTCAGTCAGTTGATTCTTCATATCCATATGAGTGAAACGGCCGGAGTGACATGTTTATTTTTCAAACACAGTTCTTATATGAGGCTATCTGAAATCCCCCCTATGGGGATTATAATGCAAATAAAAAGTACATGAACCTGTAGATTTGCGCCCTCTACCGATATTGACGTCAGACTTCGGTGCTCTATGGACCATTTATTTACAGCTGAAGTTATTCCAATTTCCACATGTAAAGTTTACCCTTTTAATGGTTCCACAAACGAACAACGTGTGGAGAGATGAATACATATAGAGACAATGCAGTCTCTAAATTAAGTATATAATAAAGTATTCATCTTTCTCTCTTTCTAGACTTTCTGAGCCCTGAACTACGGGGGGAGAGGAGCTCCAGTCTAGTCCATGACGAACCAGAGCCTCCACAGATTAAATGGGAACAGGAGGAGCTACTAGTAACAACAGGAGAGGCTGAAGGGTCAGCGTGGACAAGTGGAGATGACGATGATGACGTCAACAGAGACACAGAGCCTCCAGCCAGCACCTCGACTGAACACATGAAAACACAAGCTTATATAAAGTACTGGGTTGCAATGCAACAATCGACTGGTGAAGAGCAGCTCCTCTCTTCACACCGTTCTGAATCTGCCACCGGAGATCATTGCACGGAGACAAGTGGAGGTGTCCACACTGGAGAAAAACCTTTCCACTGTACATTTTGTGACATGAGTTTCCGTGAATCGGGCGCTCTCAAGAGACACCAGCGTATCCACACCGGAGAAAAACCTTTCCACTGTCAACAGTGTGACAAGAGCTTCAGTCGACCAGGTCAACTGAAGGCTCACCAGTTTGTCCACACGGGAGAGAAACCTTTTCAATGTAGACATTGTGACAAGAGTTTCACTCAGGCTCATCACCTGAAGACCCACGAGCGTCTCCACACGGGAGGAAAACCTTTTAGATGTACACTGTGTGACAAGAGCTTCACGCAGTCTCACCAGCTGATTGGTCACCAGCGTATCCACACTGGAGAAAAACCATTCCACTGTGCGCAGTGTGACAAGAGTTTCAATACGTCGTCTAAGCTGAACGAACACCAGCGTATCCACACTGGAGAAAGACCATTTAAATGTAAGCATTGTGACAAGAGTTTCAATACATCATCTAAGCTGAGGACTCACGAGCTCATCCACACTGGAGAGAAACCTTACCCCTGTACACTGTGTGACAAGAGTTTCAACCGCTCACAGAACCTGAAGAGACACGTGTTGAGCCATAATGGAGAGAAGTCTTTCAAATGCACTCATTGCGACAAGAGTTTCATGACTTCAAATAATCTGAAGATCCACCAGCTGGTCCACACGGGGGAGAAACCCTTTAAATGTACACATTGCGACAAGAGCTTCGTTAATTCAAGCAATCTGAAGACTCATCAGCGCGTCCACACTGGAGAGAAACACTTCCAGTGTGAACTCTGTGGCAAGAGCTTCAATCAATCGGCGCATCTGAGGACGCATCAGCGGCTGTCGCACACCGGGGAGAAACCATTCCACTGTACGCAGTGTGGCGAGAGCTTCAACACCTCGTCCAAGCTGCAGGTATAGTGTGTGTTTAAAGCTTCAACACCTCGTCCAAGCTGCAGGTATAGTGTGTTTAAAGCTTCAACACCTCGTCCAAGCTGCAGGTATAGTGTGTTTAAAGCTTCAACACCTCGTCCAAGCTGCAGGTATAGTGTGTTTTTAAAGTTGACGCTTTGGCAGAAATGATGAGGTCGCGACAGGGTCAACAAGTTGTATAAAAGTGAAGATGCTTCATTGATAGTTATAAAATAGTGCACCCACTAAAGGTTGTGAGTGGAGTTATCCATGCCATCTTCTGTCCCTCTTGTCGTAGAGGCATCTGGGCCGGACTAAAGCTTTGTCTGCGTCTGTCTTATTTCTAGTATCGAGGTTCAATGTAAATGCTGTCCTCAAATGCACGCATTGGCTCCATGCGCGTGTACTGCGGTTTCTCTGTGCCAATCAGGCCTTACAATTTACAATTTAGGCATTTAGCAGACGCTCTTAATCCAGAGCGATTTACATTAAGCAAGAACAAAAAAGCATGGGAATACATCACATAAAAACATTTTTCAAGAAACATGCGTAAGCTAAGAAAGTAACAGTGGAATATCTATATAATGAAACTATACATATAAACTATACATATATACTATACTATGCTATACATATGTACTATGATGTGCTATGACTACATACAATGCAATTATAGTGCTGTCTACATAACATGCTATAAGTCTGTATCAAATGCTATCTAAGTCTACAGAAATGCTATCTAAGGGGGTAGGGTAAGTGCTATGGGCCATGATGGAGTCTGAAAAGGTGGGTTTTCAGACTACGGCCTTCACCTCAACTCACCTTATCTGTCCTTGGTCCACGTTTTAATCCTAGTAACGGAAGGGGGTTTGCTCACCGACATGTATGTGTGCTTCCCTGTGTCTATGTGCGTCTTCTGGTGCACGGTGACCACAAAGCCCTTTGTCCCTGTGTGTGTGTGTGTGTGTGTGTGTGTGTGTGTGTGTGTGTGTGTGCGTGTGTGTGCGTGTGTGTGTGTGTGTGTGTGTGTGTGTGTGTGTGTGTGCGTGTTTTGGTGCAGAGGTCGTATAATAATAAGTATTAAGTATTTATTGATCCTGACAGCAGTGTTTTGTTTTTGGCATCAAATTTCTATTTTAGTTTTAGTTCTTTGTCTTTTGAATAGTTGTCATTTAGTTTTAGTCACATTTTAGTCACCCGGAATGTTTTATAGTTAGTCTAGTTTTTAGTCGACTAAATGTCATAAGATTTTAGTCGACTAAATCTACAGGTGATTTAGTCGACTAAAATGTATTTTGGCGGGCCTTGATGCCGTCGTAATGACTGTTTTTACACTTGCTGAAAATAGCCGGTGAGCTTGTAGATCGGCTATTTTCAGAATGCAACCAAGTGTAAAATGACTTATAGTGGATCTCTTGTCCACTAGTCCCTTCCTAACATTTTAGTCTAGTTTTTATTTGTTGACGAAATTGTCAGTATATTTAGTCTATAGTTTTAGTCATCATAGCTTAGTTTTCATTTAGTTTCCATTTAGTTTTCGTCAGTGGAAAAAGGTAGTCGACGAACATTTTTCGTCTTAGTTTTAGTCGACGAAAACAACACTGATTTCCTGAGTACTTTACATAATGAACAATATGGCCCTGCTGCCATTGTATCATATACTATCTATTAATGTCTATCATGATCTGATGTGATGCAGTGTTGTTTTCGTCGACTAAAACTAAGACGAAAAATGTTCGTCGACTACTTTTTCCACTGAAGAAAACTAAATGGAAACTAAATGAAAACTATCTATGATGACTAAAACTAAGACTAAATATACTGACAATTTCGTCAACAAATAAAAACTAGACTAAAATGTTAGGAAGGGACTAGTGGACAAGAGATCCAGTATAAGTCATTTTACACTTGGTTGCATGCTGAAAATAGCAGATATACAAGCTCACACCGCGTCGCGCTGCGACGCGATGTGAGCTTGTAGATCGGCTATTTTCAGCAAGTTTAAAATAAGTAATTATGACGGCAACAAGGCCCGCCAAAACACATTTTAGTCGACTAAATCACCTGTAGATTTAGTCGACTAAAATCTTATCACATTTAGTCGACTAAAACTAGACTAAACACTAGAACATTCCAGGTGACTAAAATGTGACTAAGACTAAGTGAAAACTATTCAGGAGACTATATGACTAAAACTAAAATAGAAATGTGCTGCCAAAAACAACACTGAGGTTGATATCATAAGTCTGCTCATCTCCTATACAGGCTCACCAGCACATCCACACTGGAGTAAAACCGCATAGTTGTACCTCCTGTGACAAGAGTTTCAACGGGCTAAACGACCTGCGGAGACACCTGTTGACGCACACCGGAGAGAAACCTTTCGACTGTCCACGGTGCGACAAGAGCTTCCGTGAGTCGGGCGCTCTCCGAAGACACCAGCGCATCCACACGGGAGAGAAACCTTTCCACTGTGAACACTGTGACAAAAGGTTCCGTGAGTCCTGTCACCTGAAGACACACAAATGTCCACTCTCAATTACCCCGCTGGCAGGGTCATGTTAACCCATTCTGAACGGGAACCCAATTTGGTATTAGCATCATGTCGTGCTTTAGCTATTGAAAAATAGCACGACTGACATTTCTTTAGAATCAGATCTCAGGTCAGAATGGGTTATAATCAGACCAGTGTGTGTCCAGTGGAAACCCCGTATGAATCTGATCTCAGGTCAGAATGGGTTAAACAGCTGTATGTTGTCTGGGAGTTGGATAGACAAGCAAAGATGTAATGGATATTTACACTCTGCTCTGTCAACAGAATCAGGTCTTGTCTTTTGTAGTCTTTTCCCTGCAGGGCTTTTGATTTCATTCTTGCGCCTCTGTCAAGGTTTTTTCTTTTAAGGAGCCGTGATCGGCAGTGCTTTAGTTAGCGGGCCCGTGAATTCAGCTTGTTTTGATTTAGAATCGGAATCTGGGAAAATAATCCAAGATAAAAGCAATAAAAAAAAATCATAATAACTGGAGGTGTTTCCCGTTCGTTGTCTGTTTACTTGATCGCATAGCAAAGGGTGCTAAGTCCACGGGCGCAAAGTCCATAGGGGGATTTTAGATCGCCTCGTAGAAGAACTGTGTCATTGTCATTCATGCCGTTTGACTCATATGGATATGAAGAATCAACTGACTGAGGGTAAACGCTATTGTTACTGCTACTGAATTAGTTTAGCTAGAAACAGACGTGTGACTCCATCCATCCATCTTCAACCGCTTATCCGTAGTCGGGTCGCGGGGGCAACAGCTCCACCAGAGTGCTCCAGACTTAGCCTGGTTAATAAACCAGACTAATATCGCATGGACCGCGGGATATTAGTCTGGGGAGGCTCAGCTTGGATTTCATTTCCAGGGGAGCGGGTTGAAAATTTTTCTCTTTGACGCAATTGGTCAGAGCTACTGTCAGTCAAAGGTCTCAAGCATTGAAAGTCACTGTACCAAAGCCCGCCCATATTGCATACCGTGTCCCGATTGGCCGCCCCATTTCTCTGGTGTAGGAAATGGGCGTACAATTGAGCCTCTCCAGACCGTAATCCGCCGGCAGGCAAATTTATTTTGCCAACGGCTGATTCGGTCTGGTTTATTAACCAGGCTACTCCAGACTTCCCTCTCCAGAGCAACATTAGACGTGTGACTGACTGTCATAAACAGTGCTCCCACTAAGGAAAGTAGGCTTTCTAATGGCACAACCCGCCCTTGTTTTGGTGAGTAGCAAAAACGTTATTTTATTTACGCTAAAGAGGAGAGGCTGGTCTGCATTCATGCGAGCAGCGGAAGTCGAGAGTAACATAGCTCTAAATGCAACACATTAGAGCTATGGTAGAGTGTTATATGTAAAATAATTTTGGTGTTAATCACTCATACTATAAATTACTATATGGTGCAACTGCTTTCTAGAATTCTACAGTTTCGACATTCATCAACGTTATCTTGCTGTTTCATTACACCCAACAGGTGGCACAATTTCAGTTATTTTATTGGTTAACTGAGGGGAGAAAAGATTTGTTTTAGGGGCTTTTCTGCCTATATTGATAGTAGACGGGAAGAACGGGGAGAGAGACGGAGAGTTAAAGGCCGTCAGGTGCCCAGACGTTTGAGCTAAACGTCCAGGCCGAATGTATTTTTAATGAATTATGAAAATTATTAATGCAATACTCTGCAGTCATATGTATGTAGGCCTACTGCACATTGTTTTCGTTATATTCACTTATACTATAAATGACCGGCATATAAACAATACATTTTTATTCATTTATTTTTTAAATAAATTTTTTATCCCACCATTTTGCAACCCATTTTCACCCAGTGTCAATTATCTAATGTCTCTAATCTGGGCGCTACAATTCCCCTCTGCCAACCTGGGAGGGCAGTGGACTGACCTCATGCTTCCTTCTATGCATGAGGAGTCCAAGCTGATGGGGGAGTTTCCCCGGCCGGCCGGACATAGCGCGTGGAAGGAACATGTTATTCCGACCAGTTCCTTTCCCCTCCATCAGGCGCCCCGCCTGGCCAGGGGGGTGAGGGTACACCCGGGGACAGAGAACTTGCAAACTCCACACAGAAAGGCCCTTTCGCCAACCCCGACTCGGGTATGGGCACTGATGACACGGAGGAGAGAACACGCCGCCAGCGCCCACAGGCCACAGCGTCCCCATAGCGGGAATCGAACCCAGGACCTTCTAGCTGTGAGGCGACAGGCAGCACTACTGACTGTGCACAATGCCCCCAACACAATACATTTCTTATGATAGAAATGTGTTTCTAGAATGTTACAGTTTAAATGTCATGATATTTAATCAATCACACCATTGCAATTACTATGTATTATTCATTGGTTAACTGAGGGGGAGGGAATAATGGGTTAATGATTTATGCTTCATATGATTAGTCTACACTTAATGGAATGGCTATGATCAGTATTACGGTAAGTCATATTACAATATTAGATTAGTGGCTCAAATGCTGAATAGATAATGGGCCTTAACAAGGATGAACACCACACTGGATCACTCAATAACGCCAGCTACACCAGCCTCAGTGGCCATGCACGGTAGCCTGCCGTACCTTTGATCGTGGCGCCATCTGCTGACAGAAAGTAGCTATCGCACCATTTACAATTGGATGTGAAAACTGACCCGTTGATTAACGTGCATTGTCCACTTCAAATAATAATAATAATAATTACACCCGTGTGAAGTGAGGGGCGCTAATATATAAATAAATATATAATAATAATAAAACAAACACAAACATTAAGGTTGCCCAGACGGTTGAGCTAAAGTAAACGTCCAGGCCGAATGTATTTTTTAATGAATTATGAAAATTCTTAATGCAATACTCTTTGATTGATTGATTGAAATATTTATTAACAGTTTGTAGAATGTACAGTACATTTTAAGCACAAACTCAATACAAAGACTGTTAACTGTGAGTGGACGACCCAATTAAGCATTGCACTTGTTTACAACAGGGTCCACATTGTTCAATTCATCACTCTGCACACGCCGCGAGCCTATAGTGTCTCGCGTTACCAGACTATTCCACAGTCTCCGAATGATGTTGTAAGGCAGTAAAGCAGTCTGGTATTAACGCGAGACTATATGTGTCTACCGTTTTATTGTGAAGGGCCGGAAGCGGAAGCAGTATTAGTGTTTCCGTGTGGGTTTTTTTTGTCGGCAGGCAGGAGGTGTTTTTATTTATTTACACGTTTATTAGTTTCACTTCAGAGAAAAGAAAACACACTGAGAGACGCTTCTTTCTGCCTGGTTCTGTACCGCGGACCGGACCACCTGGTTCTGGAGGACTAAAGGCTGTCGATAGACCGCGGCTTGGGTCGTTACGTGTCGCTATACCCCGGTGTTTATCTGTTGTAATATCGGTACCGTACCGTGGTCTGTTGTTATTGTAATATCGGTACCGTATACCGTGGTGTGTTGTTATTGTAATATCGGTACCGTACCGTGGTGTGTTGTTATTGTAATATCGGTACCGTACGGACCGTGGTACCGACATGGCGGGTCTGGAGGTTCTGTACCATCTGGTCCAGTCCGGTATCAGCTGCCCTCAGGACGCTGTGGTGGTTCTGACCCACTGGGAGATGATCAAACACGGCCTGAGGTGTCTGGGCTCCGGAGACCAGGTAATAAATAATAACCATAATATGTTTACATAATATCATATTAATAATTCATATAATGTGGTGGTTCTGAGTTCTGACTCACTGGGAGATGATCTGGGTGCAATTTAAAAATGTCTGGGTTCTGGAGAGCAGATATTGGGTAATAATAATCATTCATAATTATGTAGGCCTTAATGTATACATTAATAATTCATATGTGGTGGTTCTGACTCACTGGGAGATTACATCATGGGTGCAAATATCTGGGTTCTGGAGACTCGTAGGTATTTGTGCGTCTCTAAACCAAATGGTATGATGGATTGAACATGGAGGACCCTGTTGTAAACAAGTGTGTCGTCCACAGTTAACAGTTGTGCTTGAAATGCACTGTAGTTCTGCATACTGTTGATAAATACTTCAAATCAATCAATCAATCAAATTGGGTCAATAATAAACATCCATAGTTCATATGTAGGCCTAATATATAAAACCATATATAATTCATATATGTGGTGGATCTGACTCACTGGGAGATGATGAAACATGGCCTCAGGTAATAATAATAATCATGTATACATTAATATTTATAATAATATAATGTGTCTGGGATCTGGAGACCTGCACGTAATAAACTTTCATATTCTCAATTCATTGAAGTATTTAAAACCTTGTTTTGTTTTAATCTTGATGATTATGGCGTACAAGTCATGAAAATCAACAAATTTTAATATTTTACGAGACCACTTTTTTAAACGAGAAATATCGACCATCTGAAAAGTATATATAATGTATGCAGTTAATACTTGGTCTGGGCTATACTTTAAAACTTTTAATTATTTAATCAATAATAATAATAATAATCAATGTGGCATGGAGGTGATCAGCCTGTGGCACTGTTGAGGTGTTATGAAAGCCCAGGTTTGCTATGATAACAGCCCTAAATTAATTTGTATTGTTCAGTCTCATGTCTCACACCTTCCTCTTGACAATACAACCTAGATTCTGTATGGGGTTCAGGTCAGGCCAGTTAAGTACATTAATACCATGGTCAGTACACCAGTTACTAGTAGTTTTAACACAGTAATAACATGGTCAGTACACCAGTTACTAGTAGTTTTAACACAGTAATACCATGGTCAGTACACCAGTTACTAGTAGTTTTAACACAGTAATACCATGGTCAGTACACCAGTTACTAGTAGTTTTAACACAGTAATACCATGGTCAGTACACCAGTTACTAGTAGTTTTAAGACAGTAATACCATGGTCAGTACACCAGTTACTATTAGTTTTAACACAGTAATACCACGGTCAGTACACCAGTTACTAGTAGCTTTAACACAGTAATACCACGGTCAGTACACCAGTTACTAGTAGTTTTAACACAGTAATACCACGGTCAGTACACCAGTTACTAGTAGTTTTAACACAGTAATACCACGGTCAGTACACCAGTTACTAGTAGTTTTAACACAGTAATACCACGGTCAGTACACCAGTTACTAGTAGTTTTAACACAGTAATACCACGGTCAGTACACCAGTTACTAGTAGTTTTAACACAGTAATACCATGGTCAGTACACCAGTTACTAGTAGTTTTAACACAGTAATACCATGGTCAGTACACCAGTTACTAGTAGTTTTAACACAGTAATACCATGGTCAATACACCAGTTACTAGTAGTTTTAACACAGTAATACCATGGTCAGTACACCAGTTACTAGTAGTTTTAACACAGTAATACCATGGTCAGTGCACCAGTTACTAGTAGTTTTAACACAGTAATACCACGGTCGGTACACCAGTTACTAGTCGTTTTAACACAGTAATACCATGGTCGGTACACCGGTTACTAGTAGTTTTAACACAGTAATACCACGGTCGGTACACCAGTTACTAGTAGTTTTAACACAGTAATACCATGGTCGGTACACCGGTTACTAGTAGTTTTAACACAGTAATACCATGGTCAGTACACCAGTTACTAGTAGTTTTAACACAGTAATACCATGGTCAGTACACCAGTTACTAGTAGTTTTAACACAGTAATACCATGGTCAGTACACCAGTTACTAGTAGTTTTAACTCAGTAATACCATGGTCAGTACACCAGTTACTAGTAGTTTTAACACAGTAATACCATGGTCAGTACACCAGTTACTAGTAGTTTTAACACAGTAATACCATGGTCAGTACACCAGTTACTAGTAGTTTTAACACAGTAATACCATGGTCAGTACACCGGTTACTAGTAGTTTTAACACAGTAATACCGTGGTCAGTTACTAGTAGTTTTAACACAGTAATACCGTGGTCAGTACACCAGTTACTAGTAGTTTTAACTCGGTAATACCATGGTCAGTACACCAGTTACTAGTAGTTTTAACACAGTAATACCATGGTCAGTACACTGGTTACTAGTAGTTTTAACACAGTAATACCATGGTCAGTGCACCAGTTACTAGTAGTTTTAACACAGTAATACCACGGTCGGTACACCAGTTACTAGTAGTTTTAACACAGTAATACCATGGTCGGTACACCGGTTACTAGTAGTTTTAACACAGTAATACCATGGTCAGTACACCAGTTACTAGTAGTTTTAACACAGTAATACCATGGTCAGTACACCAGTTACTAGTAGTTTTAACTCAGTAATACCATGGTCAGTACACCAGTTACTAGTAGTTTTAACACAGTAATACCATGGTCAGTACACCAGTTACTAGTAGTTTTAACACAGTAATACCATGGTCAGTACACCAGTTACTAGTAGTTTTAACACAGTAATACCATGGTCAGTACACCGGTTACTAGTAGTTTTAACACAGTAATACCGTGGTCAGTTACTAGTAGTTTTAACACAGTAATACCGTGGTCAGTACACCAGTTACGAGTAGTTTTAACACAGTAATACCATGGTCAGTACACCAGTTACTAGTAGTTTTAACTCAGTAATTAATACCATGGTCAGTACACCAGTTACTAGTAGTTTTAACACAGTAATACCATGGTCAGTACACCGGTTACTAGTAGTTTTAAAACAGTAATACCATGGTCAGTACACCAGTTACTAGTAGTTTTAACACAGTAATACCATGGTCAGTACACCAGTCACTAGTAGTTTTAACACAGTAATACCATGGTCAGTACACCAGTCACTAGTAGTTTTAACACAGTAATACCATGGTCAGTACACCAGTTACTAGTAGTTTTAACACAGTAATACCATGGTCAGTACACCAGTTACTAGTAGTTTTAACACAGTAATACCATGGTCAGTACACCAGTTACTAGTAGTTTTAACACAGTAATACCATGGTCAGTACACCAGTTACTAGTAGTTTTAACACAGTAATACCATGGTCAGTACACCGGTTACTAGTAGTTTTAACACAGTAATACCATGGTCAGTACACCAGTTACTAGTAGTTTTAACACAGTAATACCATGGTCAGTACACCGGTTACTAGTAGTTTTAACACAGTAATACCATGGTCAGTTACTAGTAGTTTTAAGCATCGACATAAAGCGCTCTCTCTCTCTCTCTCTCTCTCTCTCTCTCTCTCTCTCTCTCTCTCCCCCCATCAGTCGAGCAGTGATGACAGGAAGTCAGAGTTACTTCCTGCAGGCTGGAACGACAACAAGGAAGTGTACACGCTGCGTTACCGCGGTGACGATGGGAGCCACGCCCACGTGCTCAAAGCCATCGTCGTTGACTCCTCCCTCCTCTTCAACCTGATGGTCGGTGTTCATTAATTATCCACTTTTAATTGAACGGCTTGGATTAATTTACTAGTTTAATTAACCGCCTCAGTGTTTGTACTGGTTCATGTGCGAGTAAATACAACTTGTGCCACACCTGTGCGTGCCTGTGTGCTTTTTATGTGATGTATTCCCATGCTTTTTTGTTCTTGCTTAATGTAAATCGCTCTGGATTAAGAGCGTCTGCTAAATGCCTAGATTTTAAATTGTGCGTGCGCGTGCGCCTGTGTGTGCATGCGTGCGTGTACCTGTGTGTGCGTGCGTGTGTGTGTGTGTGTGTATGTGTGTATGTGTGTGTGTGTGTGTGCATGCGTGCGTGTGTGTGTGTGTGTGTGTGTGCTTTCAGAACACGACCACACAGCAGGTGTCAGAGTTAACGGTGGTCATCGCTGATCACATCAATGAAGACCAGCTGCACTCATTTGACAGGTATAGGTTGTCACGATTCATACTCCTATTTTAAAGCAGAATAAAAGTCGGTTCGGCGCTGTAGAGCCTACAATGTGACGTCATTTGAGGTTCGGGGGGGGGGGGGGGGCGGGTACCGTCCTAAAGTCGGCTCTTCGGTGCTACTGAAAATATCTGATGAGCCGAAATCATTTCGGCTCTACAGCGCCGAAACAGCGGTAAAATAGGAGTATGAATCGGCCCTAAGGACCAGGCTACACCTACTATCTGGGCGATGGATCTTTTTGCAAAATGTAAAGAAATATTTGTGAGTTTCAGCCACACGCAAAAGGCGTTTTATGTTCCCCAATTCTGATTTTTAGAGGTTGACATAAGCCAAACCACGCATTTCAATAAGCATACCACAATGTGTAGAGTTGCAATTGATGAAGGATTTGATTTTGTTTCCCCCAGGGTCTATAAGGACTCTCAGGCTCTCTCGGAGCAGGTGAGGAGACATCTGGTGTCTCCAGAGGAACGAGGAGGAGGAGGACGGAAGAAGGACAAGAAGACCAAGACGGAGCAGGAAGAGCAGCGAGATGACCACGACCCTCTACGCATCCCTACGAGACACCCGCGTGCTGGAACACACCCACACTGGTGAGTCCAAACATCCCCACGCTCCGGAACACACCCACACTGGTGAGTCTCCACATCCCCACGCTCTGGAACACACCCACACTGGTGAGTCTCCACATCCCCACACTCTGGAACACACCCACACTGGTGATTCTCCACATCCCCACGCTACGGAACACACCCACACTGGTGAGTCTAAACATCCCCACGCTCTGGAACACACCCACACTGGTGAGTCTCCACATCCCCACGCTCAGGAACACACCCACACTGGTGAGTCTCCACATCCCCACGCTCAGGAACACACCCGCACTGGTGAGTCTCCACATCCCCATGCTCAGGAACACACCCACACTGGTGAGTCTCCACATCCCCATGCTCCGGAACACACCCACACTGGTGAGTTGTACCCTCTACGCCAGAGCCATTGAAATGCAACAGAGTTATGACAACTCCGGTCACTTCATGGGGCTTCAGTCCAATAGAGGCTCTCCTACATAGACTTCTATTGGCTTCAGTCCAATGGAGGCTCTCCTACATAGACTTCTATTGGCTTCAGTCCAATGGAGGCTCTCCTACATAATACTTCTATTGGCTTCAGTCCAATGGAGGCTCTCCTACATAGACTTCTATTGGCTTCAGTCCAACGGAGGCTCTCCTACATAGACTTCTATTGGCTTCAGTCCAATGGAGGCTCTCCTACATAGACTTCTATTGGCTTCAGTCCAATGGAGGCTCTCCTACATAGACTTCTATTGGCTTCAGTCCAATGGAGGCTCTTCTACATAGACTTCTATTGGCTTCAGTCCAATAAAATTTATATCCCTTCTCTGTCTCCAACTGTGTTTAGCTTAATTTCATTTATTTGCTGCGGATTGCGGATGGCGGAGTAGAATGTGGTTCTTTGAGGCGCATTACGATTCGAATGATGCTTCACACCTGCCAAACGAAGCGCACTGTCCGACAATGTGCAGCAGGATTCGTTTTGATCGCAGTAAAGCTTTCTGGTGTGAAGGCGACCTTAGATCGTCTTTTAGTAATAGTACAACACAAACATTACAGAGACTTTAAAACAGTCGCACACAATGCAAAAATAATTGTCTGTAGACATTTTTAAATCTCAACTCAAGACTCCCCTCTTCACCCTTGCTTTTAGTTGAGTTTTATTTTTTCACTTTGAGCTGCATTTATGTATGAAAAGTGCTATACAAATAAAGTTTATTATTATTATTATTATTATATAATAGAAGTGTATATTTGTGAGTCTCTAAATGTTATGATGAATTGAACAAGGTGGAGCCTCTTGTAAACAAGTGTAACGCTTTATGGTGTCGTCCACTCACAGTTAACAGTCTTTGTGTTGAGTTTGTGCTTGAAATGTACTGTAATTCTGTAAAACTGTTAATAAATACTAATCAGACGTTTGACCTCCACAATGACTTTGACACTGTGTGTGTTTGTGTGTGTGTGTGTGTGTGTGTGTGTGTGTGTGTCTCAGGTCAGATCCCATGGTTCCTCCATTCGCAGCAGGAGGTGCAGACCTGGACCCGTTAGGGTGAGTCTCCTCCCACCTCTCTCTCCTCTACTCCACCCATTAGGGTGAGTCTCCTCCCACCTCTCTCTCTCTACTCCACCCATTAGGGTGAGTCTCCTCCCACCTCTCTCCTCTACTCCACCCCTTAGGGTGAGTCTCCTCTCACCTCTCTCTCCTCTACTCCACCCATTAGGGTGAAGGCTCATACATAGTCTGGATTTACGGTGGTGAGGTGACCACCGAACTACAACATGACGTCACTGAGCCGCGGTGAAGAGCAAACCACCGCCACCGGTCCAGCCCTTCTCTCTGTTTTTACTCACCCCGCTCAATCTTTTCAGCCATTATAGGAAGCCGCTCAATTTGGAGGAGGCGTTGTTTCCTTTATCCATGATTTATGTCTGCTGTCCTGTGTCCGACATGTCAGCTGTACTGTATGTAACGATGCTGTCCTGTGTCCGACATGTCAGCTGTACTGTATGTAACGATGCTGCCCTGTGTCCGATATGTCAGCTGTACTGTATGTAACGATGCTGTCCTGTGTCCGACATGTCAGCTGTACTGTCTGTATGTAACGATTCTGTCCTGTGTCTGACATGTCAGCTGTACTGTATGTAACGATGCTGTCCTGTGTCCGACATGTCAGCTGTACTGTATGTAACGATGCTTTGCCGTCCATGCACGTTGTAACTGGCTCCTCTCCCACTGTCAAACTGCACTGGCAGTACAGTAACAAGGTATTCCTGTACTTCTCATTATGTGGACATAAATAAACATTTCAAATGTGTGTGTGTGCGTGTGTGTGTGTGCGCGTGTGCGTGTGCGTGTGTGTGTGTGTGTGTAGGATGCGCGGGGGAGGGGGGATGATCGTGGACCCTCTGCGTTCAGGGTACTACCCGCGCGCGCCCAGCGGCATCCCGGACATCCTGCCTCCAGGAGCCGTGCCCCCGGGGGCCCGCTTCGACCCGTTTGGGCCCGTGGGACGACACCGACCAGGGTACGCACACACACCATACACACACACACACCATACACACACACACACACCATACACACATTCAGTGTTTGTTTTTTGGCAGCAAATTTCTATTTTTAGTTCAGCCATAGTCCCTGTAATGAAACTTTTAGTCCTATTTTAGTCACCTGGAATGTCTTAGTGTTAGTCTATTTTTTTTTTAGTCAACTAAATGTCATAGGATTTTAGTCGACTAAATCAACTGCAGATTTGAAAATGTGTTTTGTCCCTGTAGGACTCAGAGCAGCGTATAACAATTTACAATTTAGGCATTTAGCAGACGCTCTTAATCCAGAGCGACTTACATTAAGCAAGAACAAAAAAGCATGGGAATTCATCACATAAAAACATTTATCATGAAACATGCGTAAGCTAAGAACGTAACAGTAGAATATCTATATAATGAAACTATACATATATACTACTATGCTATACATATGTACTATGACGTGCTATGACTACATACAATGCAATTATAGTGCTGTCTACATAACATGCTATAAGTCTGTATCAAATGCTATCTAAGGCCTCTTTTAGACGGCGACGATCTCCATATAACACGTCAAAGTCCCGTTGCGTTCTCATTTTTTCTTACCCTTTACACGAGAACGCACACGTTATGATATGATGTGCTATTATGCTATACTGTCGCTAGGTGGCGATAACGGGCTGCCAAATAGACAGGTCACCCACGTACAAGAAGAAGAAGCCCTTCAAAGTGGCGCAACACTGCTCTGGGCGCGCCACGGGATGGTATATATTTTATAATACATTAGGCTACATAAACGCTGCTGCCGCGGCTGCCGTCTATCACAAGGCTTTTTATTTACATCATGGTTTTACATTCAACATCGCTGATGAGCATCACTTTGTAGGCGAGGAGGGAGGCTTGTTCAGGAACTCCATTATATCATAATGATATAGCTCTGCATCAATGTAATAAACATATGCGCTGTGATCCAACGTGAGCCATGATGTCATAGGTTTTGGGGATTCACCGTTTTGCCTGTTTATATGGAGACCAGAGGGAACGGCGTTCTCAAAGATTTCCACTCTGGGAGGTGGTTTCACTTCGTTGCGTTTTCACCTCCTGAGAACACGGTTCTCGTCTAAATGACAGCAGCAAACGATACTTTATTTTGACGTTTTATATGAACACCATCCTCGTGTAAATAGCACCTAAGTCTACAGAAATGCTATCTAAGGGGGTGGGGTAAGTGCTATGGGCCATGATGGAGTCTGAAAGGGTGGGTTTTCAGACTACGGCGGAAGATTGGGAGTGATGCTGCAGTTCTGACTGCAATGGGAAGTGCATTCCACACTTTTGGAGCCAGAAGGGAGAAGAGTTTGGGACGTGTGGAGCGTTGTCCCGGCGTTTTGATTATAAAACACTATATCTGTTCAGGAAGGTCCGCTCTCTCTTTTTCAACGACTCCCTGATTACAGTAATCAACCAGCCTGCACTGACATCAGCGTTGTTCTTGGCAGCACATTTCTATTTTAGTTTTAGTCATAGTCTCTTGAATAGTTTTCACTTAGTTTTGGTCACATTTTAGTCACCTGGAATGTGTTGGTGTTAGTCTAGTTTTAGTCGACTAAATGTCATGAGATTTTAGTCGACTAAATCTACAGTTGATTTAGTCGACTAAAATGTATTTTGGTGGGCACTGATGCCGTCGTAAGGACTGTTTTTACACTTGCTGAAAATAGCCGATCTACAAGCTCACAACGCGTCGCGCGTAGCTTGTAGATCGGCTATTTTCAGCATGCAACCAAGTGTAAAATGACTCATACTGGATCTCTTGTCCACTAGTCCCTTCCTAACATTTTAGTCTAGTTTTTATTTGTTGACGAAATTGTCAGTATATTTAGTCTTAGTTTTAGTCACCATAGCTTAGTTTTCATTTAGTTTCCATTTAGTTTTCTTCAGTGGAAAAAGGTAGTCGACAAACATTTTTCGTCTTAGTTTTAGTCGACGAAAACAACACTGACTGACATGCATAAGATCTGGTCATCCCAGCTTAGTAAGATGTTCAAAGTACAAATATTTAGGACGGCCGTCGAGCTGATTCTACTCTATGGCTCCGAGACATGGACACTTTCAAAGAAACGGTTGGATGGCACTTACACACGCGCCTTCTAATGAGAGCGCAAAATCTGTCTTGGAAGAGCCACCCATCGACTGATCTAATATACGGCAACGTTCCCTGTGTTTCTTCACTAGTCCACCCATCGACTGATCTAATATACAATTTAATACAGCAACCTTCCCCGTGTTTCTTGCTGTGAGTCCTGCCTCAAAGCAGACCAGACGTAGAAAACTGTCATTCCCTGATGGTATGGCATGGCATGGCTCCCCCATATCTTGCAAGTATGATTGAACCCTACAAACCCTCCCGCGCACTCAGATCAGCCAACGCAGGGAAGCTGGAAGTACCCTCACTAAAAATGCCGGGACAACAACGCTCCACACGTCCCAATTTCCCAAACGCTTCTCCCTTCTGGCTCCAAAACTATGGAATGCACTTCCCATTGCAGTCAGAACTGCAGCATCACTCCCAATCTTCCGCAGTAGTCTGAAAACCCACCTTTTCAGACTCCATCATGGCCCATAGCACTTAAGGCTCATACATAGTCTGGATTTTCGGTGGTTAGGTGACCACCGAACTACAACATGACGTCACTGAGCCGGTGAGCCGCGGTGAAGAGCAAACCACCGCCACCGCTCCAGCCCTTCTCTCTGTTTTTACTCACCACCGCTCAACGTTATTTCAGCTCCGGTGGTGGTCACCTCACCACCGAAAATCCGGACTATGAATAGGCCTTTACCCTACCCCCTTAGATAGCATTTCTGTAGACTTAGATAGCATTTGATACAGACTCATAGGCCTAGATTTTGAAGATGCGTTTTACAATGGGGTAATACATAAATTGCCCTCGCTCTGCGCACATTCGTATTATGAAAGGCATATCGGCCCGTGTTGAACGCACACACATATGGCATACGGCGTTCCTGAATATTTTAGCATTGTGGGAGTGTCCATATGTTAATTATTTTCGCTTTGCGCAATTTGCTATTAGCCCTTGACCTAAAAACACTCAGCGCATAACGATTAGACGTGGGTCTGACCACCTCATAAACGCAAAAAGCACTGTTTGATTGTACACTTGAGCGGCTCTGGGAGGCTGCTAGAGTGTTGCCATGTCTGTTTATTATAAGCGGCTTTTGGGCTTTTCTCCTAATGTTGTTTAAACCAGTGATCCTCACACAGCACATTCCCATGTCAAGGATCCCCAGATGAATGCATTTGCCCAACTAAGGACGGCTAATCCAAAAATTAAATTAAAAATTTCCAAGATTACTTTTGAAAATAGCAGATCTATACCAGCTCACAATGCATCACATTCATTCATTAAAACTATGAACTCTGACTGCAGGGGGATATATAATGATCATTATAACAATGTGCAAGAAAATATTTAAAAAGAAGGAAGAACTTTATATTTGTGGACAATCAAAATGATTTTTTTATTTTAATGTGGTGTCATTAAAAAAAAACTATCTAGAAAATAAAAACATGGCACTTCATTTAAAATAGGTTACAGACCCCTGTTATATGCGCTTCTTTTGGGATTATTTTTATAGACCTATTTAGTTGTTTCTATGTGACATGGCAACAGAGCTCTCTGCTGCGGCAAAGAGAGAGGCTTTCTTTGGTAAAATGTTGAGATTAGAGACGGCCATAATTCTTACATTTCTCAACCTTTAAAAAAAACAAAACATCTCCATAATCCTTGGGAAGTTTGCTTTCATACGCTGTATCACACCCGATTCAAGTCTTCTTCAATAAAATGCTACGAGCGAACTCAGCGAAGACCATACCATCGGGGCCACAGCATTACGCAGCACGCATTCAACTCATTCCTTCGTCGTGACTTGAATGAAATAAAATATAATAAACGTTATTTTACTGGTGTTTTTCAATAGAAACAAATAAAGAGCGTGTGTAGGCTACTGTGTGCAAGTGCAACAGTGCATATACATGCATGCACTAGGCTATATTTCTTCCGTGTCGGGATGGTGATTGAGCTCTTCAAGTTCACAGCCCGTTTGTCTTTCATAAAAAAACGTTGATATTAGCCTATAAACACTCATGGTTCTCTCATTTCTCAACCGTTTTATTAAATGTAAAAATCTCCATATTCCTTAGGAATCTTGCTTTCATTCGCTGTATGGTACATGGTTCTATCGTTATCGAATTAAACAATATCAAACGAACTTGCATGTTCGGGGGTTAGACGATTCTGGGAACATTACGCATGGATTGCCAATTTGCCAATATGCTGCTATCTACTCGCAGTTCCATTCCGATCTGAAAGGTATAGGTGGGTCTGTTCTTTTGAGGCATAAAGGTGATAGCATGCAGTGCAATAGGAATAATTAACCCAAATGTGACAAAGTCATGTCATGTCTTCTATGGTGCCAGCCTGAAGAAATGTAATACCACGATCCCCAAAGGGCGCATTCCGTATGTGACATCAGCTGACTGGTAAAGAGAATAGTACGGACATGTTGATTGGGTACGTCTCAAACACTCCTTAAACACTCCCATGACTAATTCACGGCCGTTTTGCGCACTCCACAGGGTGTCGAAAGCGCTTCTTACCATGCCCATAATTGTTATATGACATTCCACACGCCCCCACCTCTTAAAACTGTAATATTATATGTAATATTGTTCCACTTGCATAATCGACCCCATAGCATGTTATGTAGACAGCACTATAATTGCATTGTATGTAGTCAAAGCACGTCATAGTACATATGTATAGCATAGTATAGTATAGTTTATATGTATAGTTTCATTATATAGATATTCCACTGTTACGTTCTTAGCTTACGCAAGTTTCATGATAAATGTTTTTATGTGATGTATTCCCATGCCTTTTTGTTCTTGCTTAATGTAAATCGCTCTGGATTAAGAGCGTCTGCTAAACGCCTAAATTGTAAATTGTCATCGCTAGGGACACATGCATCAGTAAAGCAGGAACCGGGGATGGCAATGAAGGACCGGGTAGTCTGGCGTGGCGTTGTGGAAACCATGATCTTGACGGTGGTCGAACAATGATGATGTATGTAATGTGTGTGTTATAATTGTCGTGTTGTGTCGTTTGACTGACAGGCCGGATCCAGACCACCTCCCGCCTCCCGGATATGACGACATGTACATGTAGAACTGACATCACTTCCTGTCATCCTGACTCCTGGCCAATAGGGAGGCTTGTCTTTTCTGCCACGCTCCCCGTCAAGCACATAGGGCCTATAGAATGCAAAGCTGAGTTTTTGTTTTTGATTTCAGATAAAAAAATAAATAGTTTTTGGGCTTATGAATTTACATGGATTGTTTTTCTTCTATATGTAGTCATTTAGTAATAATAATAATAATAATTCAACTTGGAACTGGGACGTTCTGGATTAATTGAATTGGTTCCCCACTGCATGGCAGTGAATGGAGCCGGCTGGACCAGCTCATAGCAAACATTATTTATGAACCATTGATACCTTTGTCATATAATCAGTTCAGGAATATAAAAGAAGACATCATTATCACAGGTTGTTTTCTAATCACTTGCTCTTCGATGTGCACAGAGTGCACAGTATATCATTTTATCTGAGGATCTAAACAGCAGCAGGTATATCGTTTCTGGCTCCGAAGTATCGCGATATTTGGCTGCCAGACAGGAAACGGTGGGAAGTCTCGCGATACTTGGTACATTCAGAAAGGTACTTGTGCTCTTTAGATACCATACCTCTATAAGAAATTACACAGTGTACACATCGAAAAGCAACACAGCAGACAATAATGTGTTACATGTCTTATGTTATTTTCCAGAAGTGATTACTTTACAAAAGATCTCAGTCATTCATAAATAGTGTTTGTTCATGAGCTGGTCACTGAGCTCTCATTGACTCCAGTGTTCATGAGCTGGTCACTGGGCTCTCATTGACTCCAGTGTTCATGAGCTGGTCACTGGGCTCTCATTGACTCCAGTGTTCATGAGCTGGTCACTGAGCTCTCATTGACTCCAGTGTTCATGAGCTGGTCACTGGGCTCTCATTGACTCCAGTGTTCATGAGCTGGTCACTGAGCTCTCATTGACTCCAGTGTTCATGAGCTGGTCACTGAGCTCTCATTGACTCCAGTGTTCATGAGCTGGTCACTGAGCTCTCATTGACTCCAGTGTTCATGAGCTGGTCACTGACCTCACTCCTCCCGTTCAACATTCCCAGCTGACAGGCTCATTAACCCATTCTGACCCGAGATCAGATTCTAAAAATGTCTTCTACATCCTGACAGTTTTACATTCTGACCTGAGATCAGATTCTAAAAATGTCTTCTACATCCTGACAGTTTTCATTCTGACCTGAGATCAGATTCTAAAAATGTCTTCTATGTCAGTCGCCCTTGGATCTTTCAAAAATAGCTAAAGCACGATATGATGCTAAGACCAAAATGGGTTCCCGCCTAAAATGGTATAAAGTTATAAATCAATATACCGGTAGTTCATTTTGTTTGTCGTATGTGTGGTTTTCATTTTGTATTGTCAAAATACACTGAGATTACCCTGAACTGAATTTGTCTTTGAAGATAAAGTTTTGCGACCATTTGAAGCTTAAAACTTGCAATTTGTTATATCAGATAATTTTGCTGAGGACCTCCTGGAACCTCTCCAGGGACCCCTGGGGGTCCCCGGACTGCTGAGGACGTCCTGGAGCCAGTCCAGGGACCCCTGGGCGTCCCCGGGCTCCACTTTGAGAAGCAATGCCCATACCGCATAAGGACAAAGGGTTAATAATCTGCCTGCTCATTTTGGGGCAACATTTAAAAATAAATAAGTAGATTATTAAATTATTATTATTAAAGTAGATTATTAAATTATTATTATTAAAGAAGTAGATTATTAAATGACAGACGAACCAAGACATGCAAGACCTGAGGACGATTCTACAAATGCTTTCAAAATTCTGACAGTTTTCTGAAAATCCTCATGTTTCTGTATCAGTCGTTCTCAAACATTTTCATGTCAAAGACCCCCAAAAATATATGTAATTGGCCGCCGACCCCCATCTGAAAATATGTTGTTCCAGGTACCCCCCCAACCCCCCCCCCCCCCCCCAAAAGGTTTGTGGGACATTTTCACAATTTTAGATCTACAAGTGCTCCAACTCCGTGGTACTCCAACGTTGAACCCCTGAATTGACCATGATCTAAATGTATTATAATAATCTGTTTATTATTTGGATGACCCTAATTAAGGATCATACAAAAAAACCTTGATCGATTTACTATTGCAATTTATTTTGGGTCAAATCTTAGGTTGTTGACGTCACTGGCCTATGAAGCGTTTCACTCAAGCTTTGAGCTATGGATGATTATCCGTGCAGGAATGAATGCAGTCCACTAGGGGGCACTGTCACACTGGATAAACAACACAGTGTGTAGAGGCATCTGTGCTCTGAAATAGAAAGCAGGATTTCTACACGTTGGCCTGATTGATTGATTGACAGACAGGTTGCATGGACAAGAGCAGGAAAGTAGGCTATAGTACAATGCAAGATCTGCTAAAAATAATTATTTTATTAATTGAGTAGCCTATGAAGGACCCCAATGGAAACAGGCCTTTTAGTGCTTTCTTGTGTTAACTTAATTAATACAATCCTCTTTGTTTGAACTGTACTTTACTGTACTTTTTTCTGCAAACTGTTAAAGTATTCAATCAATCCAAGAAAGCCTATTTGTCTTGTTTCCATTTGGGGCCTAATGCGGAAAACCACCAACTTGTGAAATTGAAAAGAAAAAAAAATTGTCCCATTAATATTTTAGATAGAATTATATAACGGTGTTGAAACAAAAAAAAACATCACACCCGTGTGAAGTGAGGGGTGCTCTTATCATCTTGATTATGTAAACATTGAGACAAAAGAAACATTTAATTCTATGTATTGTTAATTGCGTTTTTAATACAAACATTGTTACGGTGCGTGTCAAAGTAGAACCCAAATGCAGGCAACACAGGCAGAGTACTTTGCAAGAGTTTTAATGAAGACCAAACTGAAGCAGGCAGGACAAAAATCAT
The DNA here is from genome assembly GCF_964188405.1 of Protomyctophum parallelum. Taxonomy (NCBI): domain Eukaryota; kingdom Metazoa; phylum Chordata; class Actinopteri; order Myctophiformes; family Myctophidae; genus Protomyctophum; species Protomyctophum parallelum. The sequence goes on from NC_139703.1 coordinate 9,339,545, forward strand.
AAATCCATCCAGGCAGGTCAAAAGGTAAACAAGGAGTAACATGTATCAAAGTCCAAAAACAACGCAGGGAATCAAACCTGAGGAACACTCGGGAAAGAAGTACTGAAATGCAGTAGTCCGGAAAACACACTAACAAATGGTTATACTCTAGCAAAGAATGAGCAGAAATAGTCCAGTCTTATAGGTGGAGGCTTGTTAGGGGAAGTTGGCACAGGTGAGTAGTGAGAGGGGAACAATTGGGCTGATGAGGCAGTTGGAGACAGGTGTGTGTAGAAACAAAGGGGGGGGGGGGGGGGGGGGGGGAGAGAGTGGCCAAAGTGGAAAGATGGACAGGCAGGGAGCCAGACCATAACAAACATTATACTAAAAACAAACATTAATCCTGTATATAGGAGGGGCTAGCACCCCTCAAATAATTAGGGTTGTGATTTTATTCACACTATTTTAATGATTAATCATCTATTAATTCACAAACTAAGTTAGAAACTTTGGCCATTTAAAAATACTTTACACTTTTGAGGGTGAGTTGGAAAAGATGTGAGTTGCCTTAAGTCTAAGATAATCAGTTTGGCTTGATGTTTATTAAATATATGGTTTTGGTTTGGTTTATTTATTTAGCATGTAGTACAAAAAAATAGACAATAACATATCAAAGAACAAAAATACAATGCAAGGAAACGAAGAAGCCAGAAGGCTTATTTGGAATCCTTTCCTGAAGGAAGAGGTCATTGGTTTAAAAGATTAAAAGTTCATAAAGAACAGTACATAAGTCTACAAGTTGGCAACGGGGGGCAACTGTGCAGTAAAGAAATAAAAACACAGACTGCACAAAAAACAGAAATAAACAATACAACAATACAACAACAAACACACAAAAGAAAATATAACGCATCAAAGTTAAACATGTAATCTACAGAGAGGAAAAAATAAGATATTTCTTTAGATGTTTTTTGAATATTGGCAAGGATAATGAGGATTTAAGTGAAGCATCTAGGGAGTTCCATAGATGAGGGCCTCTAAATTTGATGACAGATTGATGTTTGGAAGTGCGACAATAGGGTAATTCAAAATGATCTCTTTGCCTTGTGGGGTAGGAGTGAATGTCAGAAGTAACACGGAAGAAATTGAGAAAAGAAGACGGAATGTCTTGTATGCATTTTTTTAATTTAAACATAAATAAACAGGTCTGAAAAACGTTTACTTTGTCAATGGGTAATAGTGAGTATTTAATAAAGAGCGGGGCAGACGGCTCATACCGATTTGAATGTGAAATCATTCTCAGAAACCTTTTTTGAATGATCAGTAATTTAGTGAGATGTGTTGAATATGTAGCAGCCCAGACAATATTACAGTAATTAATATGAGGGAAAATTATTATTACTTATATAGCCTTACATTGTATAGATCTGTAGTTTCAGGTTATTGGTAAAACTGACATCAAATTAAATGAAAATAAATCCTATGAAATCACAAACAGTTACGTGATAACAAATGAATGTACAGATATATATATATATATATATATATATATATATATATATATATATAATATATATATATCCGTCCTGTGAAAGTATCATAGAATCTGTGATCTGCTTGAGTCTCTTTGATCATCGATTGCTCTCCCCTGCAGAGGAAGAGGAGTCTGATGCTAATGCTAATGCTAACGCTGCACAACAACACCTCTGGTCTGCGGGGTTGTTTACGTTGCGTAACCATGGTGATTATTAATGCATATTCTGCACTAAGCGGTGAGTCAAAGCTGTGTTTATTATTATTATTGTCCATTCGGTTGATAAGAATGTTTGTTTATTGTTAACGCTACAACGGTGTTAGCATCATAGATATATATCTATTATGGTTAGCATGTTAGCCCTGACCAGAGCAAATCTACTCTGGGACAAACCTAGCCCTCCAAGCAGAACCCAATGGTACTGAAGTTTCTGAAAAAAACTCATCAAAAAACTCATCAAAATTTCAGAAAAGCTTTATGTAGGGTCCCGAAAGGGGCTAGGACAAACCAACAGAAGTCTGCTTCCTATATGATGAATTCCTGTTCTGTTCTTTAACTACATAGAAATGTCTATTTGTATGTCTCTAAATGTTTTGATGAATTGAACAATGTGGACCCTGTTGTAAACAAGTGTAATGCTTAATTGGGTCGTCCACTCACAGTTAACAGTCTTTGTATTGAGTTGGTGCTTGAAATGTACTGTAAATTCTACAAACTGTTAATAAATATTTCAATCAATCAATCAATATATATATATATATGGTTAGCATGTTAGCCCTGACCAGAGCAAATCTACTCTGGGACAAACCAACAGAAGTCTGTGTAGAAGAGTCGCCATTGAACTGAAGCCACATTAAGTTTTTGATTGATTGAACTGAAGTGTTTATTAACAGTTTGCAGAATTACAGTACATTTCAAGCACAAACTCAATACAAAGACTGTTAACTGTGAGTGGACCACCCAATTAAGCATTTACACTTTAGATAAAAAACAGAGAAGGATCCGGGCACACACACAAAAAAAAAAGAAGAGGAACGCCTTTATTAAATTAAAAAGGCATTGAACTGCCAACATGTTACGACCTAACAGGTCTTCATCAGGGCAAGAATGAAGGACAACATCAAACATACTCATTATATAGCAACAGCAATGAGATAATTATAGCAGTGTCAGAGCATTCGTTAATACAGCCGTAATAACATGGACATGCCATTATAGGCACTCAATCAACAGCTGACGCCACACATGTGTGTGACAGCCAGAGGAACACCAAATATTCAACAAAAGGAAAATAACACTTTATTATAGATCATAAAAAAACAATAGTAAACAATAAACAAGGTAGAAAACGAAAAAACTAAAGAAAACACATCAAATCAAATCAATATAATTCATTAAGGCCAGGAGGGGTGAGGGCGTCTAATGGAAATTAATCCAAAAAGTTTCCTGTTGATTCAATTCATAGCCTATTCATAGTCTGAATTTTCGGTGGTGAGGTGACCACCTCTCCGGTGGTGAGCTGACCACCACTCCGGTGGTGAGCTGACCACCACTCCGGTGGTGATCTGACCACCACTCCGGTGGTGAGGTGACCACCGCTCCGGTGGTGAGCTGAAATAACGTTGAGCGGTGGTGAGTAAAAACAGAGAGAAGGGCTGGAGCGGTGGCGGTGGTTTCCTCTTCACCGCGGCTCGTGACATCATGTTGTAGTTTGGTGGTCACCTCAGTGACGTCATGTTGTAGTTCGGTGGTCACCTCAGTGACGTCATGTTGTAGTTCGGTGGTCACCTCAGTGACGTCATGTTGTAGTTCGGTGGTCACCTCAGTGACGTCATGTTGTAGTTCGGTGGTCACCTCAGTGACGTCATGTTGTAGTTCGGTGGTCACCTCAGTGACGTCATGTTGTAGTTTGGTGGTCACCTTAGTGACGTCATGTTGTAGTTCGGTGGTCACCTCAGTGACGTCATGTTGTAGTTCGGTGGTCACCTCAGTGACGTCATGTTGTAGTTCGGTGGTCACCTCAGTGACGTCATGTTGTAGTTCGGTGGTTACCTCACCACTGAAAATCCAGACTATGTATGAGCCTTTAGGCGGTCGCCACCTCTTGGAAAAGGTTTGATGTTTTCTGTCATTGTTGTTATGGCATTGGTTGAAATGTCTAGCAATCGAATAATTGATATTAAATGTGAATGGCATATTTGTGTTCAGCCATTCCATCCCTGGGGTGGCGCTTTGTCCTGCCAATATAAACGATGTTAGGACAGGTACATGTCAAACGATATATGCATGACGTGAGTAGTATTGCAATTGATAAAGTCGTTAATCTTCTAGGTTTTCTGTGTTTTGAAATCTATAAATGATTTAGTCTGTGAGACACTGGAGCAGTGGGGGCAACACATGCACTTGAACATACTTAATGGTTTGTTAAGCCAGGTCTGCTTTTTAATGGTGGAAGGTGGAAGGTAGCTGTGCATGAGTTTATCCCTCAGGGTGGGGTCTCTTTACCAGGTGGAAGGTAGTTGTGCATGAGTTTATCCCTCAGGGTGGGGTCTCTTTACCAGGTGGAAGGTAGTTGTGCATGAGTTTATCCCTCAGGGTGGGGTCTCTTTACCAGGTGGAAGGTAGCTGTGCATGAGTTTGTCCCTCAGGGTGGGGTCTCATCCAAGAGAGAAAATAGGCAGCTTAGGAAATAAAACTCTCAGGGAGGAGTCACTCTCCACAATCGACCAGTTGTTTTTTATAATTTGCTGAATGAATGTGTGAAGACATGTTGCTGTATTGCGTGACAAAAAGGGGCGGTTCTGAGTAGTGGGCTTCCGTTTGTTTTTAGTTAGCAAGTCAGATCTGTTAAGGCTATAGAGCGTCGCAGTCCCTCCCCCTTTCAGAACAACGAGTGGCCCAGGAAATGGTTCTCCATTCATTTTCACCATAGGTGATTCCAAAAGTATTTATTTAAAGACGGTTACGCCGCGAACAAAGCCAACTCGGATCGTGACAAATCATGACAATGAACACAATGTTTTGGGCCGATCAAATAATTTATAAGAAGAAAAACAAAACAAATAATGTTGTCTCCTACCTTTATTTTCTTGTTTATAATGATTTTATCGGCCCAAAACATTGTGTTCATTGTCATGATTTGTCACGATCCGAGTTGGCTTTGTCCGCGGCGTAACCGTCTTTAAATAAATACTTTTGGAATTGCCTATGGTGAAAATGAATGGAGAACCATTTCCTGGGCCACTCGTTGTTCTGAAAGGGGGAGGGACTGCGACGCTCTATAGTGCCTTGTCGCGCGCCCGAGCTACATTTCCCGGTTTATACTATAGCCTCTCTCTTTAAATCTGGTGGTCATGTCAGTGGCTTTCTGACTGAAATCACTGTCGCATAATGCGGCGTAGGCGTTGAAACTGCCCAAAAGAGATATTTCTTATGAGATGAGACGGATGGAAAGAGTCCGCTCGTAAGAGAGTATTTTGTTGAGGTTTCCTTCCTAAACGAGGTAGTGTGAAGCATGCCCGATTCATCTTTAAATAGTAAGGTCAAGGAAATTGATGCTCTGTTGCGAGTACTCAATTGTCAGTTTGATGTTTTTGTTTATAGAGTTTACATAGCGATGGAAGTTGAGTAGTTGAGTCTCAGAACCATTGAATATGAGCAGCAGATCATCAATGTAGCGCCCATAAAAATAAATGAACTATCTACAAGCTCACAATGCGTCACAGCACGACACGGTGTGAGCTTGTAGATCGGCAGAATAAGCATAGCAGGGGTTCATGTGTTTAATGCTATTCATAATAATGAATTGATGTTTTGATATTTGTCAAGTCTAATGTTTTCATATTGTGGATAATATGGATCATTTTATTGTGTCTTTGTTGCACATCCTGCAATTTTGTGTGTGTGTGTGTGTGTGTGTGTGTGTGTGTGTGTGTGTGTGTGTGTGTGTGTGTGTGTGTGTGTGTGTGTGTGTGTGTGTGTGTGTGTGTGTGTGTGTGTGTGTGTGTGTGTGTGTGTGTGTGTGTGTGTGTGTGTGTGTGTGTGTGTCTGTGTGTGTGTGTGTGTGTGTGTCAGATGTCTACCAGTGACGTCCATCTATCCAGTCAGGACTCAGCAGACCTGAGCTCTGCTGCCCCCTGGAGGACTGCTGCCTGCATGACTCCCACCTACTGCACTGACACTGAGACGGCCTGTGAGTCACACACACACACACTAGGGCTGCCGACTAAGGATTTGTATAGTCGACTGATAGATGAATAAATTTGCTGTTAGTCAACTAACTACAACAACTAACAACTAACTCGACTGAGCAAAAAAAAAAAAGTATTATTCCACTAGGTCTGTGGGGGACATAAACACATTTGAACATTCTGACTGTTCAAATCTTTTTTTTTAACAACTGAGAGGCTTGTCATTAGCCAGATTTAGCACAGCAGGTGAGATTGAGATTCTGGAGTCTATCAGGCCAGCGCACTGTGCGATTCAAGTCACAGGCAGTGGCACATTGCCACACAGGCAGACACACTCCACATGCACATTGGAGATTTGAACAGTCAGAATGTTCAAATGTGTTTATGTCCCCCACAGACCTAGTGGAATAATACAATATTTTTGTATATTTTTGTAAATATTGTATTTTTATATACAATTTTTGGGGCAATCGGGTTTTTTCTAGTTATTGTTATTATTATTATTGTTATTGACATTGTTATTACTTGTGAGAGCGTGCAAGTAATGTTGTTTGTCCGTTGCTCCGATGCGTATGTCCGTGCAGGCTGCGTATGACGTAATGATTAATTTGTGCTTGATATGGCATTGGTTTCAGATGACATACATGTATTACATAGCATTACCTTTAATCCACCCGACACTGAAACATATCGTTATTACGTCACCATCGAGAGCCAGTTAAACCCTGGCATTGGTGCATATCTTCTTCACGTCATATGCTGCTATCAAATGACCCAAGTAACCGCACAGTATACCGCTAATCAACGTACAAATTACATATACATATATATCAGGGCTGGGCAACTTTGACGATGGAGAGGGCCACTATATTTCCACACTCACTCCAGAGGGCCATATATTATTGTCGTAGCAAAAATAGCCGATCTACAAGCTCAAAACGCGTCGCGCTGCGAAACGTTTTGAGCTTGTAGATAGGCTATTTTTGCTATATGAATATTTTATTTTCTATTTTTGAGTTTGAATCCTGAAAATTAACATTTTTATGTCATTTCAAATGCCTTTAATTATACGTGTGTTGAGCATTGAGCTACTAATTTAGACTGAAGTAAATAAAGCGGGTCATGTTTGCATGTTGTGGAATTCTAAACAGCTGAAACCAATATTATATCAGTATTCTGACGTTAACCTGAGGGCCACATTAAGTGAAGGTGGGGGCCGCATGTGGCCCCCGGGCCGCCAGTTGCCCACCCCTGATGTATATACATAGAGGCATTTCCTTTAATCCACCATCTTTATTACGTCACCATTGCGAGTCAGTTATAACCCGGCCCTCACTTACCGTAATAATTACATCATTACTTGTTATGCTTTGTAGTGCTTAATTGGTTGTTATTAATTACATAACCAGTCAAAAAAATATATGTATTTAGGTTTTTGTTATCGTGAGAACGATGGCTTCCATTTTTGCATTGCAACTTTTCAGGAATAGAAAGCCTATAGTTTCTATTAGCTTGGAGTCCCCATTGATGATGTCACTGGTGGACAGGTTTCTGAACTGCCCACAGCCCTCCTATGAGACACAGACTGGTTTCTGAACTGCCCACAGCCCTCCTATGAGACAGACTGGTTTCTGAACCGCCCACAGCCCTCCTATGAGACACAGACTGGTTTCTGAACTGCCCACATCCCTCCTATGAGACACAGACTGGTTTCTGAACTGCCCACAGCCCTCCTATGAGACACAGACTGGTTTCTGAACTGCCCACAGCCCTCCTATGAGACACAGACTGGTTTCTGAACTGCCCACAGCCCTCCTATGAGACACAGACTGAGTAGGACATTTTATCATGAACATTAGTGAGGACCAATTATGTGAAGATAGGTTGAAAAGTGGTGAAGAGGCCCTTTTAATAAAAACAATATAACTGCGGTTTAAGTAACAATAATGTGTACGTAGGGGAGCCTTGAAAACACAAAGTACTTCATGCAATATTCCTCGGCCAGGATTTAAAATATGTCCCTCATATAGAGCCCTCTATAGAGCGCCGCAGTCCCTCCCCCTTTCAGAAAAACGAGTGGCCCAGGAAATGAAAACCCAATGCATTCTCCCATCTGCACTTCTTATTTAATTTATTTAAAGACGGTTACGCCGCGGACAAAGCCAACTCGGATCGTGACAAATCATGACAATGAACACAATGTTTTGGGCCGATCAAATCATTAGAAAGAAGAAAAGAAAGTCAGGAGACAACACTATTTGTTTTGTTTTTCGTCTTATAAATTATTTGATCGGCCCAAAACATTGTGTTCATTGTCATGATTTGTCACGATCCGAGTTGGCTTTGTCCGCGGCGTAACCGTCTTTAAATAAATTAAATAAGAAGTGCCGATGGGAGAATGCATTGGGTTTTCATTTCCTGGGCCACTCGTTTTTCTGAAAGGGGGAGGGACTGCGGCACTCTATACCTCATCTGTGGCATAATGGTGGTAGTAGTAGTAGTAAAAATCACATGAATGAAGTGATGGGCGCTCATACCATCGTACATCATTCATGATCACAATTTGCGTCCTCACCTTTGTCATCAATGTTTGTGTTTTACACAAACACTCAAACACTTGTCATTTTCAATGGAATTGAATGTTTGTGTTAGGACTAGATTTGGCTTACACACACCAAAAACTGGATATAGGAGGGACTTTCGAGTTTCGACCCCTCAAAATATGAATTAGTTCAACAGGGCAGAACTGGACTACTGGTCAATCACAGCGCGTCCTTACCAGGTCTTCCATTTACTAACATTACTAACAAGTTGTTCTCTGCTGATGTTGCCTCCTCTCTCTCCTCCTCCTCCTAGGTCTCTCACTCCTTCCTGTGTCTGCAGAGGAGGAGATGAGTCCCATCCTGGTCCAGGTGAAACTAGAACCTCCACATATTATAGAGGAACAACAGGAGATGAGTCCCATTCTGGTCCAGGTGAAACTAGAACATCCACAGATTAAAGAGGAACAGCAGGAGGAGTTACTTCAAAGACCAGAGGATGGTACTGAAAACAGAGAGACAGAGCCTGTAGCCGGCACCTCAACTGAACACATGAAAACACAAGCTTACATAGAGTACTGGGTACGATCACAACCAACTGGTGACGACCAGCTCCTCTCTTCACACTGTTCTGACTCTGACATCACTGAGGACAGTGATGACTGGCCTTCACACTGTTCTGAATCTGATGCTGAAGACGGTGATGAGCGGGAGACCAGTGAACAGCAGTCAGATTTAAACACACTGGAATCACACAAGAGACAACATGTGGAAGGACAAGAAATGCCTTTGAGAAACAGGCAAGAAAATAAATCAAAATCGTTAAAACAAAAGCCGTCCATGAGGAGTGAAACAAAAAAGCAAAGCTTCTGTTGTACAGAGTGTGGAAAGGTCTATGGTTCCAAATATGCTTTGAAAAAACACATGAGGATTCATACAGGTGAAAAGCCCTTTTCTTGCACAGTGTGTACCAAATGCTTTAAAGACGCTGGAACTCTGAAAACGCACATGATGATCCATACAGGTGAAAGGCCTTTTGCTTGCACAGTATGTAGCAAATGCTTTACCACTAGTGGACAGATGAAGAATCACATGATGATTCATACAGGTGAAAGGCCCTTTGCTTGCACAGTATGCAGTCAAAGATTTATTCAAGCTTGCCATCTACAAAAACACATGAGGATTCATACTGGTGAAAAGCCCTTTGCTTGCACATTTTGTAGTCGACGCTTTAACCGAGATGACACTCTGAAAGAACACATCAGGATCCATACGGGTGAAAAGCCCTTTTCTTGTACAGTATGTAGCAAACGCTTTACCACTAGTGGGAAAAGGACGACACACATGAGGATGCTTCACGATGGTCGTGTGTTAACATTGAGTAATGGGTCAACGGTGAAGTCCCAGTAAGTGTTGTGCTCCAGGACCTGGTGAACTGCAAGTGTTGATTTTGTCGACTAAGGGCCGATTCATACTCCTATTTTAGAGCCGAATAAAAGTCGGTTCGGTGCTGAAGAGCCTACAATTTGACGTCATTTGAGGTTCGGGGGGTGGCGGGTACCGTCCTAAAGTCGGCTCTTCGGTGCTACTGAAAATTTCTGACGAGCCGAAATCATTTCGGCACTACAGCGCCGAAACAGCGGTAAAATAGGAGTATGAATCGGCCCTAAAACTGTGACGAAAAATGTTTGTCGACCACCTTTTTTCAGACGAAAACTAAATGGAAACTAAGCTATGATGATTAAGACTGATTACATTGACAATTTCATCGTCAAATAAAAACTAGACAAAAAATGTTAGGAAGTGAGTAGTGGACAAGAGATACAGTATAAAGTAATTTTACACTTGGTTGCATGCTGATAATAGCCGATCTACAATAGACTAGAATCTTATGATGTGTATTATTTAGTCAACTAAAACTAGACTAAAACTAAGACATTCCAGGTGACTAAAATATGATTTTTTTTGTTTGTTAGTCTTGTTTCGTATTGTAATGTATTGTCATGACTGTTTTGTTAAAACTCTTCCACTTGACTTCCTGCCTTCATTGGGACACACGTCGCTCCAATGAATTGCAGCGGCCAGTGAGGCATCTATTTCTTTTATAATATCTATGGTTATCTATATTTATGTTTATAATATCTATGGTTATCACCTCATAATCAACAGAATGTAGGTGATCAGCAGCTTAGAATTCAGCCAGAATGTGATAATAATCACACATACTGGGGAAACGTGGAAGTGAAACTATGGGAGCGTTTTCTTTTTGTGTCCATGACGAAGGTCTCTGGTGGCCTTGAGCCACGTGAGGCACCGCCCAGCGAGTCGCCGTGCCGAGCGTTGCGACGGCCACCAGAGCTGACTCAGCGCCGTTCGAGTTGCGTCCCGATAGGCAGAGAATAGTCAATATTACTAGTTTCCATGCCCTGACCATAGAGTGTCCCGATAGGCAGAGAATAGTAAATATTACTAGTTTCCATGTCCTGACCATAGTGTCCCGATAGGCAGAGAATAGTAAATATTCCATGTCCTGACCATAGAGTTGGAAACGACACGTCGAGCAGGGGGAGTCCTTGACCAGGCTATGTCTGCACCACCCTGCAGTCCAGGTGAACACAGCCAAACGTCTAGAATGCCAGTTTGGCCGGCCATATTATAGCCATATTCCAACGTCCTGATAACGGTTGATTTGTGTATTTAATGCAGTGAAAAAGAGAACATGAAAATGTAAATCTAATCTAATGTAAATTAAAAAGAAGCACAACAAATTCACAATCAAAATCTGGATGTAACCATAAGTGCCATAAGTTTAATTCCTGTCTCATCTGTGTCACATCTTCATTTATAATGTTTTAATCAAAGCTTTGATTGATTGAAGTATTTATTAAATTCCCATTGAAAATGTTTTTACGTCATAGTGTCTGTTTTACGTCATGATGATGTATGATGATTTTTAGGTAGCTACCACCAGGTACATTTTGAATTGCTGTTACATTTAACACTGATTAGTACACATGCACATGCATGCACAGCACACACACACACACACACACACACAGTCAGCTAAAATAATGTTTCGTCACAGAAGGAAACACTTACCTTAGGATAGAGACCGGTGCACTGCCGTCATTCCGTGAACAGCGTTTAAACTAAATTAACGAAATAGTTAAACAATTCCGCATTTGCGGCACCCCCTATGGATGCAAATGGAATTGCTTTGGGCTCCGTTGATTAAACATTAAACATAAATTGACATGTGAAATTTGGGGTGGATTGCACATTCCATTCGTGATTTGTGTCATTTTGTATGAAACGGGCCCCTCCCACAACTTTGGACGCCGATTACAGCCGAACGATGCGGACTAAATGCTAAATGCTGCCTGTGGTGTTTTAATCAGATAGGTCCAGAGATCATTTGTACCGATTCTTGTGAGATTTGCACAAAAGCTGTAGGTGGAAGAGCAAAAAGTGTGTTTTGAAGAAAAGTAAAAATGGCGGAAGATCTATCTGCCGCAACTGTGCGTGGCCTATATGGGGAGATGCGGCCCAAGGAATCCAGGGAAAGTGAAAATTTGATTTTACGACCTACGGTCCAAGAGATATAAGGCAAACTGTAAAGTGGGATGTTATAGCGCCACCATGTGTGTGTGATGAATTGAACATGGTGGACCCTAACCTCGCATTACCAGGCTTTCCACCGCCTCGGAGGAAAGCCTGGTCTCTGTTTCACAAGTCTGTATGATCCGGGCTGGGGCCGGATGATGTGGTTACGTCATGTTGTAGTATTGTTTTGTAGTCGCCAGAGAGCTTTTATTGAGAGGGAAAAGGAAGTTTCCGCTTCCGCTTCTTCCTGTTTGTTATAGGCAAACCATTGCCTACAACATGACGTAAGCATATCATCCGGCTCCAGCCCGGATCATATACCGAAATGAAATGGTGCCCAGGCTAGGTGGACCCTGTTGTAAACAAGTGTAAAGGTCATTACACACTGGCGAATTGGCGACGCGATTTATTTGTGCGAAAGAAGACCATACAAACATTTTAAATAGCTGACCCTAACCTAACTCAGTAAAACTATACCTAACCTAACCTTGACCCTAAACCAGTAAAACTATGTTAAACTTATACCTCTGGTGATAAACCCGCCCCACATTCGCATACTTTGATGAATTGAACAATGTGGACCCTGTTGTAAACAAGTGTAATGCTTAATTGGGTCGTCCACAGTTAACAGTCTTTGTATTGAGTTTGTGCTTGAAATGTACTGTAATTCTAAAAACTGTTAATAAATATTTCAATCAATCAATAAAAAAGTGTGTGATGTAACATCCGCCCGATCATAATTTGTATTATGTAATAGTGAATGAACACGATGGCCTGAATCACATAATCAATATCATCATATTATTAATTCAACAAAATGGTCATGCCACTTCGGTTGCCAAACATGAATGAAAAAGACGCATAGAATCAGCCTTCTGAAATCTGAATAGCGAGCAAAATACGGAGAAATGTGCGCTTGAGTAGTCTATTGAAAGCCCTGATTGAACATGATTTTTCCCCCGTTTCTATACACTGATTCCGTTCGAATGCAGCACGTCCTGTCAACGTCGTATGGACGTCATATGGACGTCTTTTTGCAACGGACTGAATCCTGAGTTTGACTGTCACGTCGTGTCGAAGATGTTGTTTGGACGTCGTATGGACGTCTGGCTGGGACGGCCGGCGACCTGGACGTTCTGGGTTGGTGGTGGTTACAGAGAGGTCTGTTTGACGTCGTATGGACGTCCCGTTGGTTATGTGCTCAGGACGTCGTTTTCTACGTTTTCTACGTTTTGGGGTTGGCGTTTACCGAGAGGTCTGTTTGACGTCGTATGGACGTCGTATGGACGTTGGTTATGCGCTCAGTGAGGCAGAGAGATGGAGATCTGTTGAAAAGATGTCACTATAAATGTCTTTAAGCACAACTCAAAAACTGTTAACTGTGAGTGGACGACACCATAAAGCACTTGTTTACAAGAGGGTCCACCTTGTTCAATTCATCATAACATTTAGGCCCCTTTTCCACTATGGGGTGGAACCAGAACCAGAACCAGAACTTTCCAGGACCCAGAACTACCAAGAACCATGTGTAGTTCCAGAACCAAGTTCTGCTTCCGTTTCCATATAACCAGAACCCAGAACCTGTTAAGTCTGCCCCCCCCCCCCCCCCCCCCCCTATTCCCCCACTGCTGAGTAGCTCGGCCGGCAGGGCCCCCTCCCCCTTGGCACGGCCGGGGGGGTCCCGGAATACAGAGATATTCATGTTTAAATAATGACTGGTTATTATTCAACAGTGGTGGAAAGTAGCTGTATATAGTATTCTACTTAAATACATTTCGGCCATTTGAAAATAGACAAACTACAAGCTCGATGAGACACGTGAGCTTGTAGATTGTCTATTTTCAAATTTATTTGCTTTATTGTACTTTTTTAAACCAATAATATGAACATATTTTTATATGCCACATGTGCCACAGCTGTGGCAGCCACATGCCACAGCTGTCACATATATTTCCTATACATAATAGATATACTGTATATGCACATACTGTAGTTTATATGAACATGGATATATGCAGCATACATTATATATAGGCTATATTTGCCGATATGGATTTCCTTTCCATGTGGGGAGTGGGACAACAGTAAAACACCCGTTTTAAATGCATTCGACCAGTTGTTCTCCAACCTTTACCTGTCTACAATATGTTGCTTAAACTGCAAGAGAAAAATATATATCATATAGGCTATAGCTCATATGATAAATGATAACCCACCTTTTGAATATAGCATTTAACATTGTGTGGGTTGCAATTATAGTGCCTCTTGAGCAAATTGAGCAAATTGTGCCATAACATCCAGTCCAGTTGTAATGTCAATATCAAGAAATGTGCAAATACAAATCATTTAACCGTTGTGCTAGTTGAATTTAATTCTTCCAATGTGTAGTATTGTGTACAGCACATTTCTAGTAATGATATGCCTAATGCCTTGCCCTGAAAAAGAAAGAAAATTCTGTTCTGGCAATTTAGAATAGATTATATGGCGCTCTCGCGCGCGAGCACACGCACGCAAACACATACACGCACGCAAACACATACGCACACGCACACACACACATCTGCAGTTAGCCTAGCTGTTAGCTGTAGTGTAGAACAACAACTGCAAGCAAACAACTCGTCGCGACAGCTTTATGGCTCTCTCTCTCTCTCTCTCTCTCCCTCACGCACACACAAGCTCTGTCTCTCCCTCTCTCGTGGCCATAGTGTTTCTGTGTGCTTTTCCAGGTTATTTTTATGTGTGTCCGCTGTCGCTGTGTCGCACTTAGGAAAAGGGGCCTAAGGCCCCTTTTCCACTATGGGGTGGAACCAGAACTATCCAGAACCTGAACCTATTTTTTTTAGTTCTGGGTTTGTTTCCACAGCGCACAGCGCGGTACGGCACGGTTTCAGACCAGGTTCTCAGAACCTTTTTTCGGCCCTGCTTTTGAGGTAGTACTAACGCTGAGTTCTGGGAACCTATGGGCGGGGCCAGCAGCGCTGCTGCTCTCGATTGGTCGAGCTGAGGTGACAGCACTCTGAGCACTGAGGAGACCGGAGCGAGGAGAAGCGCACACAACACAACAGCGCACATTTTAAACTCCTAAGTGCGACACAGCGACAGCGGACACACATAAAAATAACCTGGAAAAGCACACAGAAACACTATGGCCACGAGAGAGGGAGAGACAGAGCTTGTGTGTGCGTGAGGGAGAGAGAGAGAGAGCCATAAAGCTGTCGCGACGAGTTGTTTGCTTGCAGTTGTTGTTCTACACTACAGCTAACAGCTAGGCTAACTGCAGATGTGTGTGTGTGTGTGCGTGTGCGTGTGTGTGTGTGTATGTGTATGTGTTTGCGTGCGTGTATGTGTTTGCGTGCGTGTGCTCGCGCGCGAGAGCGCCATATAATCTATTCTAAATTGCCAGAACAGAATTTTCTTTCTTTTTCAGGGCAAGGCATTAGGCATATCATTACTAGAAATGTGCTGTACACAATACTACACATTGGAAGAATTAAATTCAACTAGCACAACGGTTAAATGATTTTTATTTGCACATTTCTTGATATTGACATTACAACTGGACTGGATGTTATGGCACAATTTGCTCAATCTGCTCAAGAGGCACTATAATTGCAACCCACACAATGTTAAATGCTATATTCAAAAGGTGGGTTATCATTTATCATATGAGCTATAGCCTATATGATATATATTTTTCTCTTGCAGTTTAAGCAAAATATTGTAGACAGACAGGTAAAGGTTGGAGAACAACTGGTCGAATGCATTTAAAACGGGTGTTTTACTGTTGTCCCACTCCCCACATGGAAAGGAAATCCATATCGGCAAATATAGCCTATATATAATGTATGCTGCATATATCCATGTTCATATAAACTACAGTATGTGCATATACAGTATATGTATTATGTATAGGAAATATATGTGACAGCTGTGGCATGTGGCTGCCACAGCTGTGGCACATGTGGCATATAAAAATATGTTCATATTATTGGTTTAAAAAAGTACAATAAAGCAAATAAATTTGAAAATAGACAATCTACAAGCTCACGTGTCTCATCGAGCTTGTAGTTTGTCTATTTTCAAATGGCCGAAATGTATTTAAGTAGAATACTATATACAGCTACTTTCCACCACTGTTGAATAATAACCAGTCATTATTTAAACATGAATATCTCTGTATTCCGGGACCCCCCGGCCGTGCCAAGGGGGAGGGGGCCCTGCCGGCCGAGCTACTCAGCAGTGGGGGAATAGGGGGGGGGGGGCAGACTTAACAGGTTCTGGGTTCTGGTTATATGGAAACGGAAGCAGAACTTGGTTCTGGAACTACACATGGTTCTTGGTAGTTCTGGGTCCTGGAAAGTTCTGGTTCTGGTTCTGGTTCCACCCCATAGTGGAAAAGGGGCCTTAGAGACGTACAAATAGACACGCCGGCTTCATCATACATCCGTCCTGTGAAAGATTAAAAGTATCATAGAATCTGTGATCTGCTTGTTGAGTCTCTTTGATCATCGATTGCTCTCCCCTGCAGAGGAAGAGGAGTCTGATGCTAATGCTAATGCTAACGCTGCACAACAACACCTGGTCTGCGGGGTTGTTTACGTTGCGTAACCATGGTGATTATTAATTATATTCTGCACTAAGCGGTGAGTCAAAGCTGTGTTTATTATTATTGTCCATTCGGTTGATAAGAATGTTTGTTTGTGTGTTTTTCTCCGTTAGCCACCGTTAGCATGCTAACGCTAGAACGGTGTTAGCATGTTAGCCCTGACTAGAGCGACATTGAGGGGTCAGAAAACAGCATGGCGGTCACGTGGTTCATGTGGTCGCGCGAGCCCATAGACTCCAATGCATTCCGTAAACTTCCGGTTGTCCCTTTTTGAAGCCTTCAAATCTACTCTGGGACAAACCAACAGAAGTCTGTGTAGAAGAGAAGAGCCGCCATTGGACTGAAGCCCCATGACGTTTTTGATTACAGTGTTTATTAACAGTTTGCAGAATTACAGTACATTTCAATTTCAAGCACAACTCAATACAAAGACTGTGAGTGGACGACACCATAAACTCATAAATCATTACACTTGTTTACAATGTAAACAAACCACTTGCCCACTTGTTTACAATGTAAACAAGTGTTTACAATGTAAACAAGTGTAATACAACTTACAAGTGTTATACTTTACAACATTAGGGTCCACCTAGCCCCTCTCGGAACCCTACATAAAGCTTTTCTGAAATTTGGTTGAGTTTTATGTAGGGTCCCTGTTCATGACTATATTTTCGTATGGGAATTCTGGAACGCGGACATAAACATGCTCTCTAAGATCGAATCTGCGGCGTTTGACGGCTTTTTTTTGTTTGCGTTATTCTGAATTCGGGAACTTTAAGTACCTATACATTCCGCTGCGAACATCTCCTGTGGCGCGGAAGCCGTTAAGTATTTTTAATCTTTGTTTGACCGATTTGGTCGCTTTATTTCTTCTTGTTTGTTTACCGTCTATTGTACCGCCTCCCGGTGTGCGGTTGGCTTGTGCCGGCTACGTTCCTGCCCCTGATCTGCTCTGTCATAGCTATAGCGCCACTAGCTAGCCAGATAGGCGGTACAATGAGGTGTCAATAAACAAGGAAGGAAGAGAAGAATCAAAGCGACCAAATCGGTCAAACAAAGATTAAAAATACTTAACGGCTTCCGCGCCACAGGAGATATTCGCAGCGGCATGTATGGGTAGCCTACTTATACTTCACATATTCAGAAACCCTCACACGAAAAAATGTCGTCAAAGAGCGCAGACAGGCGTTATCCATGTTGTTTATGTTTTATGTATGTCCGCGTACCAGGTGGCAGGATACTGCTGGAACAGGACCCAATGCACTGGGTCTAACAAATGTCAGAAACTTCAGTAGCATTGGGTTCTGCTTGGAGGGCTAGGGTCCACCTAGCCATGGTTCATGACTCTCGTATTCATACGAGAGTCATGAAGTAACTGCACCCTGTTTTTGGCACTCGCTACATTTACAACTTTTACGTATATATAAACATTCTGATTTCAAATATAAAGTACTCACAATTTGTCCCACGGGTGTTAGTTAGTTGCAGCACCAGCGATTAGAATTTCTGCATCCCGCGTTGTTTAATAAAAAGCATTTTTATCCGAGCTGTTATTTTGCCATTGGCTTTTAACTATGCGCCCCTATCCGTCGGGAGGAGGGTGGCACTCGGTGTGTTCGATATAGGCACGCTGACCGCCCTGCCAATACAGACTAATAGGCGAGTGCGCTCCCGGTGTGCAACTGGATTTCCCAAACGAACCCCGTTTGAAAAAAGTAGCCGGGGCGCTCGGATAAAAATGCTTTTTATTAAACAACACGGGATGCAGCAATTCTAATCGCTGGTGCTGCAACTAACTAACACCCGTGGGTCAAATTGTGAGTACTTTATATTTGAAATCTGAATGTTTATTTATACGGAAAAGTTGTAAATGTAGCGAGCGCCAAAAACGGGGTGCAGTTGCGTCATGACTGTCATGATAATCATCATGGCAGTCATGTTTCAGGGCTAGGGTCCATCTATTCATCTTTTATGTATAGCACCTTTCATGACATGAAATGCAGCTCAAAGTGCTTTACAGAACAATGGAGAATAAAAGAAAAGCAAGACAACGACATTAAAAAACAAGCAGTAATGCAGTACAGTGAGGACATGAAAAATAAAAAATACAAGATCAATTAAAGGCAATGTTGTAGAAGTGGGTCTTGAGCTGAGCTTTAAAAATGTCTACAGAGGCTGCCTGACGAAGGTACAGGTAGGATTGCATCCAGCTCACTGATGTGCTATCAAAACCAATAAATCAATTCTTGCTTACTGTAAATCGCTCTGGATTAAATGGGCATTCCACTAATTTTCAACATTTTACTATGTCATTAATATACCTTAGAGGTGTTGTGTGGAAATAATAAAAATGTCCCCCCTTGAAAATGTTCCTTGAACTGTAGGTCTGAAAAAAAACATGGTGAATCACATCAAGATGATCACTCAGTAAAATAAACATCCTGATTTTTGGCGAATGGCCTGAATACTGTTAGCCCATCTGAATAGTTTAGGTGTGCATAATAAAGAATAGCAGAATAATAATAAATTACTATCCAAAATAAATTAGAAGTTTTATCTAGTCTTTGGACGATGCAAAAACGCTAATCCACGCCTTTGTTTTTTCTCGGCTTGATTACTGCAATGCAGTTTTTTCAGGACTGCCTAAGAAAACAACTGACAGATTACAACTTGTCCAAAATGCAGCAGCCAGAGTTTTAACTAGAACTAAGATGAGAGAACATATTACTCCAGTTTTGGCTTCACTGCACTGGCTTCCGGTTGTTTTTAGGATTGATTTTAAAAATATTTTACTTGTGTATAAAGCTCTCAATGGTCTCGCACCTTCCTACCTACATGACTGCCTGCCTAAATATGTCCCAAACCTAAGTTCTTCCACTGCTGGCCTGCTCGCTTTGCCTAAAAAAATGGCAACTAAAAAATACGGGGAAGCAGCTTTCTGCTTCTACGGGCCGTCGGCATGGAACAATAAGGTCCCACTGTACCTTCGTCAGGCAGCCTCTGTAGACATTTTTAAAGCTCAGCTCAAGACCCACTTCTACAACATTGCTTTTAATTGATCTTTTATTTTTTGTTATTCATGTCCTCACTGTATTGCATTACTGCTTGTTTTTTAATGTCGTTGCCTTGCTTTTCTTTTTAATTCTCCATTGTTCTGTAAAGCACTTTGAGCTGCATTTCATGTCATGAAAGGTGCTATACAAATTTTATTATTATTTTATCAACTCTCCAGTTTCACATAAATTACAAACTTATACAAAAAAGGCCTAAACATCTATATAATGATGTGCTTCATTGTCATGAACAGAACTGCAGCCTTCTATGAATCTCTAATCTGTTACAGTAAAAAACTGACCTGAATTTATTCCTGCTTTTTTTCCTGTCAACACCAAAGCTCTTTACCAAAAATAGCAGATCTACAAGCTCACAATGCGTTACAGCCCGACAAGGTGTGAGCTTGTAGATCGGCTATTTTGGACTTACCCCCCCCCCCCCCAGAATAAGCATAGCGGGGGTTCATCATGTGTTTAATGCTATTCATAATAATGCAATTATGTTTTGATATTTGTCAAGGTGGTGCACTAATGTTTTCATATTTGTTGAACATCCTGCAATTTCCCAAACGTTCATCCCCAAATTGACACTAATTTGCCCGCGGACCCCCATTTGAAAAGATATGCCAGGCAGATTTTCCCTGGGACCCTGATGTAAATCAATGTTAATTTAACTCTGAGAGTGTATAAATGTAACCAAATGGACCCTAAAGGGGTACACTCTCGTGTGTGTGTGTGTGTGTGTGTGTGTGTGTGTGTGTGTGTGTGTGTGTGTGTGTGTGTGTGTGTGTGTGTGTGTGTGTGTGTGTGTGTGTGTGTGTGTGTGTGTGTGTGTGTGTGTGTGTGTGTGTGTGTGTGTGTGTGTGTGTGTGTGTGTGTGTGTGTGTGTGTGTGTGTGTGTGCGTGCGTGCGTGCGTGCGTGCGAACCATTTGCTTTAGGTTCAGGAGTATGTGTTCTGTCTTAAGGCCCATTCATAGTCTGGATTTTCGGTGGTGAGGTGACCACCGAGCTGAAATAACGTTGAGCGGTGGTGAGTAAAAACAGAGAAGGGCTGGTGCGGTGGCGGTGGTTTGCTCTTCACCGCGGCTCAGTGACGTCATGTTGTAGTTCGGTGGTCACCTCAGTGACGTCATGTTGTAGTTCGGTGGTCACCTCAGTGACGTCATGTTGTAGTTCGGTGGTCACCTCACCACCGAAAATCCAGACTATGAATGAGCCTATATGGTCTGAATTAAAACAATTAAGCACTGATGGCAAGAAAGGATGCTGTGAGACCCTTTTTAGTCCAAATATCTAAGCCAATGCTTATTTTGCGTCGTTGTTTGAATTTGTCCTTTTCGTCCAGGTAGATTTTGTCCACTGTGTTTGTTTGTTTTTGTTCTTTTTGGCACAGTGACTCTTCTATTCATCCTCTCAATCGTTTTGGCAAAATCCTCATCTTCCGCTATGCGTGAACGGAGACCTGTACGGGCTATCCACAGTGCTACACCTTCCTCTTTGAACTGTTGCTCTAGAGTCAGCTTTGTATTTGGTGTGGGCCAGTAAAGACCCTTGTATAGCTGGCCTGCTGTCGTCCTTTTTGGGTGGTTTGTTTGGTGGTTGTAGCCGGTGCTTCTGAAATGTCATTCCAATCTGTTTTTTGCAGGCATGTCGTTTGCATCCATGTATAGCTTCCCATGTGTTTTGTGCACACTGACTGGGTTGTTTACAAGTTACTATAATAGTTTGCTTGCTGTAGTGCTATTAGGTCTGCTTTAAATAGGCTAAACTTGCAATCCAACTGAAACCATAGTTGCCCCACCAGTATAATGTATCTTCAATTGGATACATTGGACTGAAGCCCCATGAAGTGAACGGAGTTTACGTAACTGTCTTACTCTATGGCTCTCAGTTAGGGTAGGTTTTATTGTAGTAACATTAAGCCGACAGTACATTCAACAACACAACGTTGATTTAATGTTATGTTCTACTTGCAAACAACCAGCAGCATACTTTTTGTTAACTTACCTTGATGTGTGCTTTCGTATTCGTATCGTCTTTGTTCGTGAACTAAAATGACCATAGATTTTAGCAGTCTTTATTTTGTTTCTACATTTTTACAAAAAATTGGCGTTGACGAACACATATAGTTTTCGATTACCATTGTAATAGCAATAATTAAATGACCACAAAAATAAACAATTCATATAGCAGGCAATAAATTGCAGATTAAATACAAATAATCATAAATAGAAAATGGCTCTAACATCATCTGTGGCATAATGGTGGTAGTATTAGTACAAGAAATCACACCCGTGTGAAGTGAGGGGCGCTCATACCATCGTACATCATCTCATTCCGGCAAATCACAATTTACGTCCTCACCTTTGTCATCAATGTTTGTGTTTACACAAACACTCAATCACTTGTCCATTCATTGTCAATGGCATTTCATGTTTGCGTTAGGACAATACTTGGCTTACACACACACCAAAAGCTGGAATTAGTTACTGGTCAATCACAGTGCGTCCTTACCAGGTCTTGCAATGCACTAGCATTACTAACAGGGAGGCGTACTATCATCCGACAGAGCATTGCTCCGAAGGAACAATGCTCCGAGGTGCGCTGCGGGTCGGGAGGGGGTTGCGGTTAGGTTTAGGTGTCTGCCCCGGGGGAGGTTAGGGTTAGGGTGAGGGAGGAGGTAGGTTGTCGTTCGGACCAATGCTCCGTCGGATGAAAGGCATGCACTCTTACTAACAAGCTGATGTTGCCTCCTCTCTCTCTCCTCCTCCTAGGTCTCTCACTCCTGCCAGTGTGTGAAGAGGAGGAGATGAGTCCCAGTCTGGTCCAGGTGAAACTAGAACCTCCACAGATTAAAGGGGAACAGCAGGAGATGAGTCCCATTCTGGTCCAGGTGAAACTAGAACCTCCACAGATTAAAGAAGAACAGCAGGAGATGAGTCCCATTCTGGTCCAGGTGAAACTAGAACATCCACAGATTAAAGAGGAACAGCAGGAGGAGTTACTTCAAAGACCAGAGGATGGCACTGAAAACAGAGAGACAGAGCCTGTAGCCGGCACCTCAACTGAACACATGAAAACACAAGCTTACATAGAGTACTGGGTACGATCACAACCAACTGGTGACGAGCAGCTCCTCTCTTCACACCGTTCTGACTCTGACATCACTGAGGACAGTGATGACTGGCCTTCACACTGTTCTGAATCTGATGCTGAAGACGGTGATGAGCGGGAGAGCAGTGAACACCAGTCAGATTTAAACACACTGGAATCACACAAGAAACAACATGTGGAAGGACAAAAAATGCCTTTGAGAAACGGGCAAGAAAATGAATCAAAATCCTTAAAACAAAAGTCATCCATGAGGAGTGAAACAAAAAAGCAAAGCTTCTGTTGTACAGAGTGTGGAAAGGTCTATGGTTCCAAATATGCTTTGAAAAAACACATGAGGATTCATACAGGTGAAAATCCCTTTTCTTGCACAGTGTGTAGCAAATGCTTTAAAGACGCTGGAACTCTGAAAACACACATGATGATCCATACAGGTGAAAGGCCCTTTGCTTGCACAGTGTGTAGCAAAAGCTTTACCACTAGTGGACAGATGAAGAATCACATGATGATTCATACAGGTGAAAGGCCATTTGCTTGCACAGTATGCAGTCAAAGATTTATTCAAGCTTGCAATCTACAAAAACACATGAGGATTCATACTGGTGAAAAGCCCTTTTCTTGCACATTTTGTAGTCGATGCTTTAACCGAGATGACACTCTGAAAGAACACATCAGGATCCATACCGGTGAAAAGCCCTTTTCTTGTACAGTATGTAGCAAACGCTTTACCACTAGTGGAAAAAGGACGACACACATGAAGTTGCTTCATGATCGCCAAAAGCCACAGGAAAAAGAAAAGCCAGAGAAACAAAAGCCGTCCATGAGGAGCCAAACAAAAAAGAAAAGCTTCTGTTGTACAGAGTGTGGAAAGATCTATGGTTCCAATGCTGTTCTGAAAAAACACATGAGCATTCATACAGGTGAAAAGCCCTTTTCTTGCACAGTGTGTAGCAAATGCTTTAACCATTCTGGAACTCTTAAAACGCACATGATGATCCATACAGGTGAAAAGCCCTTTGCTTGCACAGCATGTAGCAAATGCTTTATCACTACTGGACAGATGAAGAATCACATGATGAAACATACAGGTGAAAGGCCCTTTGCTTGCACAGTATGCAGCATAAGCTTTACCACTGGTGGAGCATTAAAGACGCACATGATGATTCATACTGGTGAAAAGCCCTTGGCTTGCACAGCATGTAGCAAATGCTTTAAACACGCTGGCTCTCTGAAAAGACACATGAGCGACGTTCATACCGATGAAAAGCCCTTTGCTTGCACAGTATGCAGTCACAGCTTTAAACAATCTCACAATCTAAAAAAACACATGAGGATTCATACAGGTGAAAAGCCCTTTTCTTGCACATTTTGTAGTCGATGCTTTAACCGAGATGACACTCTGAAAGAACACATCAGGATCCATACGGGTGAAAAGCCCTTTTCTTGTACAGTATGTAGCAAACGCTTTACCACTAGTGGAAAAAGGACGACACACATGAGGATGCTTCACGATGGTCGTGTGTTAACATTGAGTAATGGGTCAACGGTGAAGTCCCAGTAAGTGTTGTGCTCCAGGACCTGGTGAACTGCAAGTGTTGATCTTGTCGACTAAAACTGTGATAAAAAAATGTTCGTCGAAAATTGCCGATCTACAAGCTCACAATGCGTGTAGATCGGCTATTTTCAGCATGCGTAAAATCAGCCATTACGACGGCATTAAGGCCCGCCAAAATGGATTTCAGTCGACTAAATCAACTGTAGATTTAGTCGACTAGAATCTTATGATGTTTATTATTTAGTCGACTAAAACTAGACTTTTTTTGTCACCCGCAACCGCAAATTCATTATCCGCCCGCTGCCCAACCGCATTAATGATATCATCATATGTATATTAACCGCCATCCGCCATCCGCAGGTCTCTAATAGATATACAAACATAGACGCCCCAGCGTGCCTTCAGCAAACGCCTTCAGCACTTCGAAAATAAGAAAGCTGCGGAGAACTGTTGCTTTGTTGTTCATTCTTTAATGTTTTCTGTTAGTAATCTAATCCTCCCTGGCTCTGATGTTGTATTGTTGTATTAATAACTTTGTTTGTGTTTTTTTTTGTTTTGTTTGTCTTGTTTCGTATTGTAATGTAGTGTATTGTCATGACTCTTATAAAGATTTGTTTAAAGAAAAAGTCTTCCGCTTGACTTCCTGCCTTCATTGGGACCCACGTCGCTCCAATGAACTGCAGCAGCCAGTGAGGCATCTATTTTTTATAATATTATATATTATATAATTATATATATAATATTATCTCAGCCCCCACTCTGTGGAACAAAATTCCCCTCGCGGTTAGGTCTGCGCCCTCCGTTGCGTCTTTTAAATCTCAACTTAAAACATTTTTATATTCACAAGCCTTTGCATCACCGACATGATCCTGCACCTTTCCTTTTAGATTATTTATTCTGTCCTATATGCCTGTTGTTTTATTATTGACGTCTTCTGCACTGTATTGTATTGTATTGTATTGCATTTGTGAAGCACTTTGGTACAATGAGATTTGTTTTTAAATGTGCTATATAAATTAATTAGATTAGATTTGATCCCTTACATAATCAAGAGAATGTAGGCGATCAGCAGATTAGAATTCAGCCAGAATGTGATAATAATCACACATCCTGGGGAAACGCGGAGGTTAAACTTTATGTGTCCACGATGAAGGTCTCTGGTGGCGTTGAGCCACGTGAGGCACCGCTGATCGAGGCGCTAGCCGAGCGAGTCGCCGTGCCGAGCGTTGCGACGGCCACCAGAGCGGACTCAGCGTCCCGATAGGCAGAGAATATTAAATATTACTAGCTTCCATGTCCTGACCATAGAGTTGGCCCTGACTGACACATCCAGCAGGGGGAGTGGTTTAGCCGGCTATGTCTGCACCACCCTGCATGCGTGCAGTCCAGGTGAACACAGCCAAACGCCACAACGTCCTGATAACGGTTGATTTGTGTATTTACTATTTAATGCAGTGAAAAAATGAAAATGTAAATCTAATTTAAATGAAAAAGAAGCACAATAAATTCACAATCAAAATCTGGATGTAACCATGAGTGCCATAAGTTTAATTCCTGTCTCATCTGTGTCACATTATCTTTCATTTTTAATGTTTTAATCAAAGCTTTGATTGATTGAAGTATTTATTAATTTCCCATTGACAATGAATAGAGTTTTATGTCATAGTGTCTGTTTTACGTCATGATGACCAGAGCATCATCACTTCACACAGGTGTGACTTTTAGGTAGGTACCAGGTAAAGTTTGAATTACTGTTACATTTAATGCACGCACACACACAGTCACATTAGCTTTGCGGCAAAAATAATGTTTGTCACAGAAGGAAAACCGTACTGTAACGGCAATCCTTCACCTTCCAATGTATATTTGGTAAATGTATACTTCACAGGTGCTGGCAGTGCCGGATTAACCCCTGTCAAGGCCCTGGCGCTTCATCAAATCAAAGGGCCCTATATGTGATTCAGCGAATTAATTAATTAACATGTGTGCGCTCAGCGCACCGCCGCACACGTATCCGCACCACTGCTGCTGCACTGCCCTCTGACATACAAGACACAGCCAGGCACTATGCACTCACTGTGACTATCATTTTACAAATTACAATTTAAGGACTAGAAGATTACTGTATGGTTATTAGTACAGACAACAAGAAACAACAGTTAACAAGAAAACTCATGGCAAATTTGACAATGATGAGATGGGGGGGAAAAGATTATGCCGTTTCATGTCATTGTCAATTTTATTTTGTATAATGTATTCAGTCAAACAGCTGATTGCACCGCATATCAAATTGAAGTTACAAAATACAACATATGATTTAAAGTGCAAGACCAAAAGGCCCATATAAATCTTCGTTACACACCGAAGACAGAATCAAATTGTAAAAAATAAATAAAAGTGTTTACTGCAAAGTGCAAGTCAGAGCAAAATCAGACCAAAAGGCCAGGATTAGAAAATAACAATTTAACACAAAATATGAAAATACAGTGCAGTATAATAAACATTTACACTAAAACTTAGCAAATCCAGACCTTTTAGTCTAAGACAAATGTCTTCTTCCTGGATTTGCGCACAGAGAAATCCTTTACAATATCGGCAAAATCCAGTTTTCGAACAATGTCACTCTCCATTGACATGCGAGAGAGATCGTATAGTCTCATAATATAGATATTACACTGTTACTTTCTTAGCTTACGCATGTTTCATGATAAATGCTTTTTTGTGATGTATTCCCATGCTTTTTGTTCTTGCTTAATGTAAATCGCTCTGGATTAAGAGCGTCTGCTAAATGCCTAAATTGTAAATTGTAATCAACAAACATTAAAGTCCATATTGGGACGGGGAATTCATGATTAGGCTTTAAACAAACAAAGTCCATAGACTCGCCTGGCCTATGATAACTGTGCATGGTGGTGCATGGCTGCATGCTTAACAAGAACAAGCTAACATATCCTGTCATATCTGAATAATGTCAAATCTGGGAATACATTTCTTACCAAGAATTTTCTTCACCAATGTGTGTGTAAAGGTGTCTATTAACATATCCCACATTGTCCAGCAGGGGGAGTGGTTCTACCAGGCTATGTGTAAAGGTGTCTACTAACATATCCCACATTGGTTTCTATTCAGCCAGATATTTTAGCACCCGTGCTCTTTTTTCCCTTTTTTCCCTTTGTGACACTTTTGCCGAAGTTACTGTCATGTGAATAGGCCTACAATCTACAATCTGCACAGTATGACATAATTCTCACATCTAATTAACCTTTTAACCTATACATATTGCCTATATGAAATGAGCAGATATACAAGATCACAACATTGTGAGCTAGCAGATCTGCTGTAATAAATAGGTCTACTGACCGACTGACTATCTATAGCTCAGTTATGTTTAGAAAGCCACAATAATCATTTCTGGGAAAATATAATTAATATGTTCTCCAGACCAGTTCTCCAAAGTATGTTCTCCAAACTGTTTCATGCCAAGGACCCCCAAATTGATACTTATCATTCATGCGGATTTGAAAAGATATGCCAGGGACCCCCATTTGAAAAGATATGCCAGGGACCCCCATTTGAAAAGATATGCCAGGGACCCCCATTTGAAAAGATATGCCAGGGACCCCCATTTGAAAAGATATGCCAGGGACCCCCATTTGAAAAGATATGCCAGGGGCCCCCATAAGAGAACATGTTCAGGTTCTAGCAGTGATTCTAAAGATATGCCAGGGACCCCCATAAGAGAACATGTTCATGGTTCTAGCAGTGATTCTAAAGATATGCCAGGGACCCCCATAAGAGAACATGTTCAGGTTCTAGCAGTGATTCTAAAGATATGCCAGGGACCCCCATAAGAGAACATGTTCATGGTTCTAGCAGTGATTCTAAAGATATGCCAGGGACCCCCATAAGAGAACATGTTCAGGTTCTAGCAGTGATTCTAAAGATATGCCAGGGACCCCCATAAGAGAACATGTTCATGGTTCTAGCAGTGATTCTAAAGATATGCCAGGGACCCCCATAAGATATACATATGTGTGTGTCAACTCATTTTATGAAGCAGCTATTTGACTGGCCCTGGCCAACACTATTATCCACTCAGATTTCACACGCCTATTGTTTTAAACATTTGATTGATTGATTGAAATATGTATTAACAGTTTGCAGGATTACAGTACATTTCAAGCACAAACTCAATAGCCTACAAAGACTGTTAACTGTGAGTGGACGACCCAATTAAGCATTACACTGGTTTACAAGAGGGTACACAATGTTCAATTCATCAAAACAGACCCTTGAACAAGATGTAAACAAGGCAGAGCTTTATTGCTGTTTGTCTATTAGCTCCTATTTCTTTCATCAGATGAACATACCATAGAGCATATTAAACACACAGCATACATCTGTGACGTCATGTTATAGATTACCTCTGTGCTGTAAAACTGCTGTTTTGTACCGTGGTTCAATAAAGTTAGTAAGAAACGGATGACGTCAGTGTAGTGCGCGCAGGACCCGAAGACATTTTGCAGCCGAGCCAAGAGATCTGGTACCCACAGCTGTCAACGTCGTATGGACGTCATATGGACGTCTTTTTGCAACGGACTGAGTCTGCAGGTCGTACGTATCCTGAGTTTGACTGTCACGTCGTGTCGAAGACGTTGTTTGGACGTCGTATGGACGTCTGGCTGGGACGGCCGGCGACCTGGACGTTCTGGGTTGGTGGTGGTTACAGAGAGGTCTGTTTGACGTCGTATGGACGTCGTATGGACGTCCCGTTGGTTATGCGCTCAGGACGTCGTTATTGTACGTTTTGGGTTTGGCGTTTACCGAGAGGTCTGTTTGACGTCGTATAGACGTCGTATGGACGTCCCGTTGGTTATGCGCTCAGTGAGGCAGTCAGAGAGATGGAGATCTGTTGAAAAGATGTCACTATAAATGTCTTTGTGCAAATTTAATTGTAGATTTGATGACGTCTTAAGATACATCATTTGTAAATGAGTTGTAGAAAATGTAATGAAAATGAAAATAAATCCTATGAAATCACAAACAGCTTCGTGATAACAAATGAATGTACACATATATATATATATATATATATATATATATATATACTACAGTCTACATCCGTCCTGTGAAAGATTAAAAGTATCATAGAATCTGTGATCTGCTTGTTGAGTCTCTTTGATCATCGATTGCTCTCCCCTGCAGAGGAAGAGGAGTCTGATGCTAATGCTAATGCTAACGCTGCACAACACCTGGTCTGCGGGGTTGTTTACGTTGCGTAACCATGGTGATTATTAATGTATATTCTGCTCTAAGCGGTGAGTCAAAGCTGTGTTTATTATTATTGTCCATTTGGTCAAAGCTGTGTTTATTATTATTGTCCATTTGGTTGATACATTAATAATGTTTGTTTATTGTGTGTTTTATTGTCGCTCCTTTAGCTCTGAACTTCTAAAGCTAGCCATGCGCTTCGACAGTGGTCTCCAAACCCAACGTAACCAGCTAAAGAAACATTGTAACTACCTTGCTGGACCAAATCCGCAAAAAGCAACTTTATCAATGATAAAGCCGAGGAAAACAAAAACAATCTTCTTGAGCTCTGGAAGCTATAAACAATCAACTAGGCTGCTGTCAGAAACTAATAGCCAGGTTTACAAACATAAACATCAAATCGAACGACACCCTCATCACTGACGACAAGGCAAGCTAGATAAACATCTTCTTTACAAACATAAACTTTATATTATGATGAATTGAACATGGTGGACCCTCTTGTAAACAAGTGTAATGATGGTGTCGTCCAGTCTTTGTTTTGAGTTGTGCTTGAAATGTACTCTAATTCTGCAATCTGTTAATACATACTTCAATCAATCAATCAATCAATCAATCAATCAATCAAACTTGTTTACAACAGGGTCCACCATGTTCAATTCACCATAATATTTAGAAACTTACAAATAAGCACTTCTATAGAGCCAAAAACAAGAGGAGGTACTAAGGCAGCTCTGGTCCATAGCCCTAATGCTCTGGTCCATAGCCCTAATGCTCTGGTCCATAGCCCTAATGCTCTGGTCCATCATCATCATCATACTATAATTGAGCGAATGTCTGAATGTCTGTCTGAATGTCAGAAACACCACCTTATCTCCTCATTGCCTGCACCAATCGCTCCCACACTATTAGCACACATCTCTCCATGCCAAAAAAAATCTGCACGCTCCCAGAATCCAGCTAGGCTACATTTTACCGACGCTACTGTCATATTTACTGTACAGATATTGTTTTTACATCACCACACGATCCCACGGGCAAAGTTGTTGTGACGTCATAATCCTCACACTTCTCCACCAGCACAGAGGCCAGCCATCCGAAGGATCCTCCCCCTTTCACTGCTCCTGTGTGTGATGTGACCTGTGAACTACTCTACACTGTCTGACTCGCCCACTCCACCAACAACCAACAACAGTTACTACACCGACTCATGCTTGGACTGGAATACTCTGGCATCACCCCCCAAAAAACGCATCATGCCAAAAAGAAAACGCACCGCACTTTCTGAACGCACGCGTGACGCCAAACATTTGCGAGCCAGTCGCGCAAACGAAACCGAAGCAGGTAAGCATATCTGAACACATTTAATCGTTTGCACGGCCGGGCCGTGCATCATTGCTTCTTTATGTGCTTGCTGCGTGTGCATTTCCCAACTCTGTGATTTATCCATACATCGGTGTGTGTGTGTGTGTGTGTGTGTGTGTGTGTGTGTGTGTGTGTGTGTGTGTGTGTGTGTCGCGTCGCGTCGCCCTCCAGCTGCAATTGCGAGTGTGCGCCTGTGTGTGTGTGTGTCGCGTCGCCCTCCAGCTGCAATTGCGAGTGTGCGCTGAACGCACACTCACGCAGTAATCCATCCCATGCACATTATTATTCGCCTATATTTACTACAGTACGCCTACACGCTGGGCCCAGTGTGTGTGTGTGTGTGTGTGTGTGTGTGTGTGTGTGTGTGCGCCCTCCCTCCCCCCCCCCCCATGGCGCTGGTGCCGTGGAATGTAAAAAGGAACAGTAGGCTACTCTTTGAACCTCACGACGGCCATTTACACAAAGCACGACCGTTCACTTGACTTACTCAATTAAGACATCTGTTCAAAACGTTTTTTAATTGTTCCAGCCTACACAGATCTATTCAGGCCCATTCAATTAATCTATCTCTACATTAGTTGCCTGTTCAAAACTATTTTAACATTCACCTCAACTACGCTCGCAGCCTACACAGATCTATTCAGGCCCATTCAATTAATCTATCACTACATTAGTCATGATTAGTTGCCAATCACTCAGCAACTCCATAACCACTAATCAATGAATTGGAGCAGCCTTGGCACATAAACACAGATTACATGGACATTCAGAATTTCTACAGAACAGACATTTGATGGGGATGCCATTGTTGCACCTTCAGCTTTGTCAATGTATGCTTTCTCATTCCTATACAGCCCATTGCATTGTTTGGTGTGTGCGTGTGACACACAGAGAGTGACACCTCCCCCCTGCTCACAGTATGTGTGTGTGTGTGTGTGTGTGTGTGTGTGTGTGTGTGTGTGTGTGTGTGTGTGTGTGTGTGTGTGTGTGTGTGTGTGTGTGTGTGTGTGTGTGTGTGTGTGTGTGTGTGTGTGTGCGCGTGTGTGCATCTATGTTAAATTATGTATGCACTACTGATATTATGCTGTCATAGTAACACACACAGCAAAACAATACATACACACACACACACCAACCACACAACCCTGACCACTAACACAGCTTTCTCACTTCTCAGCTAGGCAGAGCCGCCATGCCCAAGATCGCCAGAGACACAGTCACACCAGATCCATGGAGCAGCCTCTGGCCACAGGTACCTACTCTTCTTCTACCAGTCATATTGTATCTACTACATTTACATTTAATTGCACATCATTTCTGTACCAACAGCAATAACACATTAACTTTGGACCACATATGCAACAACTGGATGCATTACTGACATACAGTTTATCATTACTTCGCATAACCCAATATCTACATTTTTCCTCTACCATCTCAGCACAGCAGCATGACGACAGGCACCAAACACGGACACATACCTGTTCATTGGAAATGCCTCTGGCCACAGGTAACACACTAATATCATTACCCACATGGTAGTACCAACTTCACAAAAATTTAATGTCTGTCTGAATGTCTGTCTGAATGTCAGAAACACCACCTTATCTCCTCATTGCCTGCACCAATCGCTCCCACTTTTCACACAGGCATTGACCATAATAATATGGAGGTCTTAACGAAGCCATTTTTCCAATAAGATTCATAATGAATTTATTAGTGAATAAAAACCCGTTTATTTGTCCGTGGTCTATCTCCGACCGAGCCACACTATTAGCACACATCTCTCCATGCCAAAAAAAATCTGCACGCTCCCAGAATCCAGCTAGGCTACATTTTACAGACGCTACTGTCATATTTACTGTACAGATATTGTTTTTACATCACCACACAATCCCACGGGCAAAGTTGCGCTGATCTGCTCCACAGTACACCACCTCAGGCCCCTCCCCCTTTGCACAGACAGGCGATTGACGATTCAAACCACACACGGGTAAAAGCAGGCAGGCACCATTGTGGCAGACAGGCAGCTGTTACACACGGCGCATAGCCTACTAAGGTTATTTAACCACTTTGCAATGCAATGTTTGAACGTCACTTCATATTATAACTTCAAACCAAACGCGGGTGACACGCCTGGTCACTGACGACGCGCGTCGCGCAGTTACAGATCTCATCTTTCCTGCACCTAATGTGAAACATTGAACAACACGGCCACGATCACAACGGAATGATTATCTATCGGGGTGGCTCTGTTGGATCACTTGATATAACTTTTAACCAAACGTGGGTGAAACAGCGTGCAGCCGCGCACGTAAAGAGTGCACGTGCGCACGCACATGGAGTTGACGGATTGATTGAACAACCCTTGCTTAGCACCTCGCTAAAAGCGTGTGCGCAGGCTACTCTGAGGTGGGCAACTACTGGGCACCCACTGTCGTTATAATAGGAACCTTCTACCCTTGCCTGGCTGGATTAGTGTGTGTGTGTGTGTGTGTGTGTGTGTGTGTGCGTGTGTGTGCAGACTACTTTCGCTGTGAGCGTGTGTGTAAACTACTTAAGCTGTGTGTGCGCACGTGCGTATGTTTGCGCGTGCGTCATCGCGTGGCCGTTTTCAGTTCGCTATAAACACAACACGAGATACAACTGTCTTGAACATTATAAACCACACACACACACAGCGTGAAGTGGCTACAGCGCACGCTCCGTGAAAACAGCTAATCTACAAGCTCACAACATCACAGGTTGCAAAAGCCATGAGTTCTCTCAAGCCAAAGCTCACAATTGAGACCGTTTTGGACGCAAATCCACCTGCAAATTGGATCTGTGCGACTGTCCATATGTGCATGCTCTTGCCATGAAAACGTTTCCCTACCATGCATTTGTAAGAATACTTTCATGTTATACTGCTGTTTTTATTCATAAAAAACACACACACACACACACACACACACACACACACACACAAATATATTATACAAGTTGAAATATATCAGAACGGGTAAGGACTAGTAGAAATAATATAACGTATTCACTTCAAAATGATGTCCTGGTGTGATTTTCATCTTGAACAAGCGATCCAGTACCAATTGTGGTTTTGGCATTGATAATTGGAACATTATGAATAGAAATTACATTTTCTGTTTGGCTTTTAGGCTTCGTAATAAAAACCTGCACGGGTCAGATATGACATTATCACTATCATTACTGCCATTTTTATAAATGTTATACAAAATAGCAGAAAGAGCTGATTTTCCATGTCAACGGCATGCATTCTGTTCCTTCATTCCAGAGCTCCAAGACCGCTCTATGGAGTCCAGCCTGCAGGTGAAGATCAGTTCCCCAGAGCTCCCAGCTGCAGGACGGGAGAAGAGATGGAGACGATTACCACAGCACTTCCACAACTTTTACCTGGGTGTGTGTGGTTTTTACTGGGGACTCTGGGTGGATGGGGATTGGATGGATCCCCTCATGGGGGACTCTGGGTGGATGGGGATTGGATGGATCCACTCATGGGGACTCTGGGTGGATTCCGCGTGCGGTTAGGGAAAGGGTTAGTAATATTGGGCGAGTCGGAATGGCGAGGGAACAAGGTTCTCTCGTCAAACCACGTGACTCCCATTGGAAATGCACTGCGAGCCGTGAGACACAGAGGAGACAGCTGTCTGTCAGGTGTCTCCGGGTGAGTGACAGTCTGGCATGTTTCCTCCTAACATTATTTTGTCTTTTTACAGTGAGAGTTAAACAGGAAGTGAACCAGGAAGACCACACCCACAGCCGGCCATATGTGGACATATATGGTAAATACTGACACAACTATTGTTGTTGTCCTGATAACCTGCTGTTTAGATGTTGTTGCCCTTATAAGCTGCTGATAACCTGCTGTTTAGTTGTTGTTGCCCTTATAACCTGCTGATAACCTGCTGATAACCTGCTGTTTAGATGTTGCTAAAGGGTACCGGCTTTAGTTTAGACACCCTATTGGTCAGACTGTCATTAGACGACAACACAGAACACACCACCAGGCCAATCACAACCCCGAACACACCACCACCAGGCCAATCACAACCCCAAACACACCACCAGGCCAATCACAACACAGAACACACCACCACCAGGCCAATCACAACCCCGAACACACCACCAGGCCAATCACAACCCCGAACACACCACCAGGCCAATCACAACCCTGAACACACCACCAGGCCAATCACAACACAGAACACACCACCAGGCCAATCACAATGTGTCTCTCGATAATTATTTCCTCATCAGTTAATGTGATGGTCTCTTCGCAGCTGAACACAGAAGTGTGCAGAGCCGTTCGCTGGACACGCCTGACACCTCAGACATGCCTGACACCTCAGACATGCCTGACACCTCAGGTAATTACTCACTCTGACCTCATAGCCTTCCTCCAATGACCTTTGACCTCATAGCCTTCCTCCATTGCATCCACCAGAGCCATCTAATAGAAGAGTTCGGACATCGAGGGGGCAGAAACCGAACGCTGTTCATGCAGCCTGAACGGAGACAAGCTGGAGTTGGAAATACATTAGGGACTTTCAGCAACGACGGTTTTCAGGACAGCTCCACTAGGCGGAAGTACGGCGGCTATGACGCCGTCACCGTAGCTGTATCTCCTATTCCTTGTCCCAGATGGCATTTTTGGTCAAAACAGCGTTTCTTTGACGGCACAGAGCCGACGCTGTGGAGCTCCCCAGAGCTCCGGTCTGGATTCAGATTGTCAACAAGGCTGGCCCAGCTCCGTCTAGTTTCCAAATGTAGGTCTACTGCGAACTGACCGGAAATGGCGACTTTTCAAAATAAGAGCTCAAATTAAAAAAATGCTGGCGTGAATTAGGTCCTAATT
Source organism: Protomyctophum parallelum (assembly GCF_964188405.1). Lineage (NCBI taxonomy): Eukaryota > Metazoa > Chordata > Actinopteri > Myctophiformes > Myctophidae > Protomyctophum > Protomyctophum parallelum. The sequence continues at coordinate 9,375,226 of NC_139703.1, forward strand.
TTTCAATAAATTATACCAGTAAATGGGTTAAAGTCCCTATTGTTTTCAACGAGGCCGGCGCAAATAAGAGCTATTTTAAGCATGTGTACAACATGACAACTCTTTTAAAGTATTGTACAGTAACAACTAAAGTCTCTTTAATGTTTATGTTGTACTATTACTATAAAGGGATCTAAAATAAAGGGATTTAAGATCATGAAAGCTGGGCTGTTGCCTGAGTCATTTCTGCCTACTAAGCTATAAGCTATTTACCAATTGATATGTATATCGAATCGGCACAATTTACAATTTAGGCATTTAGCAGACGCTCTTAATCCAGAGCGACTTACATTAAGCAAGAACAAAAAAGCATGGGAATACATCACATAAAAACATTTATCATGATACATGCGTAAGCTAAGAAAGTAACAGTGGAATATCTATATAATGAAACTATACATATAAACTATACATATATACTACTATGCTATACATATGTACTATGACGTGCTGTGGCTACATGCAATGCAATTATAGTGCTGTCTACATAACATGCTATAAGTCTTTATCAAATGCTATCTAAGTCTACATAAATGCTATCTAAGGGGGTGGGGTAAGAGAATTATAATTGATAGGTATCGGATCAAATCTGGAGGTAAGTGAATCGACCCACCCCTAACACTAACTACTCACCCACCTCTAACACTAACTACTCACCCACCCCTAACACTAACTACTCACCCACCCCTAACACTAACTACTCACCCACCCCTAACACTAACTACTCACCCACCCCTAACACTAACTACTCACCCACCCCTAACACTAACTACTCAGCCACCCCTAACACTAACTTCTCACCCAACCATAACACTAACTTCTCACCCACCCATAACACCAACTACTCACCCACCCCTAACTCCAACTACTCACCCACCCATAACACTAACTACTCACCCACCCATAACACTAACTACTCACCCACCCCTAACACTAACTACTCACCCACCCCTAACACTAACTTCTCACCCACCCATAACACTAACTTCTCACCCACCCATAACACCAACTACTCACCCACCCCTAACTCCAACTACTCACCCACCCATAACACCAACTACTCACCCACCCATAACACCAACTACTCACCCACCCATAACACCAACTACTCACCCACCCCTAACACTAACTACTCACCCACCCCTAACACTAACTACTCACCTACCCATAACACCAACTACTCACCCACCCCTAACACTAACTACTCACCCACCCCTAACACTAACTACTCACCCACCCCTAACGCCAACTACTCATGTTCTTCCATTCATGTTACACTGAAGATAACAATTACACTGTGAAAAACACCATGCTCATTTATTACATTACTTTACATACAAATTACACACACACACACACACACACACACACACACACACAATGGCACAGAGGTAACTCCTCAGGTTTCTGATTAATGAGGGGAAAGGAACTGGTTGGAATAACAAATAAATAATAAAACATGTTCCTTCCACGCGTTACGTCCGGCCGGAGAAACTCCCCACTGTCAGGTGAAAAGAAGCAGCTTGGACTCCTCATGCAACATCACAATGTTCTCTAACCTAAACCCTAACCCTTACAATGTTCTCTGCTTTCTTCCCAGATCTTGCTGTCTTTAAAGGCAACCCTGACCCGTCAACATCCATCGCTGCGGCTCCTTCGCCTGCCCCCAAAAGTGAATCACTTGACGTGCAAAGGCTTGCTAACACAGACGCACATCGACTAGCACGTGCACCGGAAACGCCTGCCCAACGTAAAGGACGACGGCGTGCTGCCCGCGCAGCTGCCTGCGCAGCTAGACGTGCGGGGGAAACGCCTGCTCAACGTGAACGACAACGATGCGATGACGCTACTAGAAAAGCTGCTATGCGCGCAGCGGAAACGCCTGCCCAACGTGAAGGACGACGGCATGCTGCCCGCGCAGCTGCCCGCGCAGCTCGCGCTGTTGCTCAGCGAGCTAGACGTGCGGGGGAGACGCCTGCTCAACGTGAGCGACGACGATGCGATGACGCTACTAGAAAAGCTGCTATGCGCGCAGCGGAAACGCCTGCTGAACGTGAAAGACGACAACGTGCTGACACTACTAGAAGAGCTGCTGCGCGCGCACACCAGTGTGACCAATGTGGTAAAATGTTCAGGCAACTGGTCAATTTACAGTCACACCTACGAATTCACACGGGAGAGAAGCCCTACCACTGTGACCAGTGTGGAAAGAGTTGCCGTACTACTGGGAACTTAGCGTATCACAAGAGAAATCACACTGTAGAGAAACGCTTCGTATGTGATCAGTGTGGGAAGAGATTTCAGTCGATGTCTAATCTCAGAGTTCACCAGAGATGTCATACAGGGGAGAAACCCTACCAGTGTCAATGTGGTAAAATGTTCAGTCAACTAGGCAGTTTCAAGTCACACCTACGAATTCACACGGGAGAGAAGCCCTACCACTGTGACCAGTGTGGAAAGAGTTACCGCAATAGAGAGACGTTAACGCAACATCACCGAAGGCACACTGGAGAGAAGCCAGTTCGTTGTCCTTTATGTGGAAAACGTTTTGGAACTTCTCAGGAATTAAAACTTCATACGCGTAACCATACAGGAGAGAAACCTTTCGAATGCAAACAATGTGGGAAAACTTTTAGATGGACACAAAATTTCAGAACTCATCGGTGCAACTGAACGAGACAAACCTTAGTTAGATAGATAGATACTTTATTTGTCCTTTCGGAAATTTGTTTTGTGCACAGCAGTCTCTCAGGATATACATAAAACATATATGCGAACAAACAGATCACACGGTACATGGACAATAAAGAAACAATGCCAACAGAAGGCCACCAGTCATGGTTCCAAGAAGCATCACATCACACTTTATGCACCGAACTGAGATGGGGCCTGTTTGTTCATAAGTCCTATACTTATGGGAACAAACGATCTTGAGGCCCTAGCCTGCAGGGAAGGTACCCTGTACCGTCGCCCTGATGGTAAAAGATGGTATTGGCTGTGTAACGGGTGTGTGTTGTCCCTAGTAATAGCTTTCCCCTTCCTGAGTACCCAATGGGTCTCATACATTGAGGTCATACTCTCAAATCGTACCCCAGATATTTTGCTGGACACGTTGATGATTTTATGGAGTTTGTTCTTATTAACCAATGATAATGAGCCATACCATGAAACAACAAACAAGGATCGATGAAAAAGTGCCATAACATTCTTTTCAACGTTATACTGTCTCAGTCTGCGCACAAAATGCAGCCTCTGCTGACCTTTCTTATAGTTGGAATGAGTGTTGGAATTCCATGTCAGCTTGGAATCAATCGTTGTACCCTATAGTACCTGTATTCCTCCACAATCACTACCCCATCCCCACCAATGATATTTTTAATTAGCAATGTTGTCAAGGCAACTGGCCGATAGTCGTTAAGGACTTTGGGATTAGACATTTTCGGCACTGGAACTATAAGCGAGGTCTTCCACGCTTTTGGAATATAGTGTGTATCTATCCATTTTTTTCTACTCAGTCTGTGTCTCATAGGAGGGCTGTGGGCAGTTCAGAAACCGTCTTCCAGTGACATCATCGATGGGGAATACAAGCTAATAAAAACGGCAGGCTTTCTATTCCTGAAAAGTTGCAATGCGAAAAAGGAAGCCATCGTTCGATAATGAAAATCTAAACATTTGTGTATAAGAATCTTGTTAAATAATCTGCCTAATGATGATGTCACTGGGAGACGGTTTCTAAACTGCCCACAGCCCTCCTATGAGACACAGACTGAGTAGAAAAATCGTGATTATTAGTGAGGACCTATTATATGAAGATAGGTTGAAAAGTGGTGAAGTGGTCCTTTAACAGATTGCGTTCAGTGGAAAAATCAAATCTGCCATAAAAGGTATTTAGCTCATTGGCAAAAGACATATCATCACTAGTGTTGATGACCTCTTTCTTTTCCTTTACAACTTACAACCGTAACTAAGTTAAACCTTAGTTACAACCGTAACTAAGTTAAACCTTAGTTACAACCGTAACTAAGTTAAACCTTAGTTACAACCGTAACTAAGTTAAACCTTAGTTACAACCATAACTAAGTTAAACCTTAGTTACAACCGTAACTAAGTTAAACCTTAGTTACAACCGTAACTAAGTTAAACCTTAGTTACAACCATGAACCACATTGGGTTTCAAAGCTTTCATGCAAAGTCCCACCTCAAACTATGCTATGCTGTAAAGATACTTAAAGGAGCATTCAGTGAAAAAACCCCAGTCCACCCGGTAACAGAATGTGCACATGCACCCACTACAGTGGGGGGGGGGGGGGGGGGTTAGTGTTAGGGTTAGTGTTAGTCTAGTTTTAGTCGACTAAATGTCATGACATTTTAGTCGACTAAATCTACAGTTGATTTACTCGACTAAAATGTATTTTGGTGGGCACTGATGCCGTCGTAAGGGCTGTTTTTACACTTGCTGAAAATAGCCGATCTACAAGCTCACAACGCGTCGCGCGCTTGTAGATCGGCTATTTTCAGCATGTAAGTGTAAGTGTAAAATGACTTATACTGGATCTCTTGTCCACTAGTCCCTTCCTAACATTTTAGCCTAGTTTTTATTTGTTGACGAAATTGTCAGCATATTTAGTCTTAGTTTTAGTCATCATAGCACAGTTTTCATTTCGTTTCCATTTCGTTTTCTTCAGTGGAAAAAGGTAGTCGACGAACATTTTTCGTCTTAGTTTTAGTCGACGAAAACAACACTGGCACTGGCACACACACACTTCCTGATGCTACACAAGAATACGCACATTTAATTCTATCCCTCAATAATAATGTTTCTTGGAATTCTTTGGAAATGTAAGACTGATTATGGATGGTGATTCCAGGACCCTCGGCTAAGCTTCATCGTCACGATGAAGTTTAGCCGAGGGTCCTGGAATCGCCATCCATGAATGACCTGAACAGTACTGAACTTGTTCTGGTTAAGATGCCACTGGAGACGATGGCGATCTACGGCGGGTTTCAGGGCAATCTGAAAGAACTAAAATATACTCTTTTATCAGGTTGAAACAGATTTACTGAATTGTATTTCTATGTTCTATGTTAATTTTGTTATGTCTCTGGCTGTGTTTGTATCTATGCCTCTTGTTTTGCTTCATATAGTCTTAAAGGGGATAAAACAAGATGTTGTGCCTTCATAGGGAACCACTGCTTTGTGTCTCCATATAGGGAACCACTGTTTTGTGTCTCCATAGGGAACCATGCACTGCTGGTCATCAAATTGTAATAATAGTAATGAAACCTGTTTCGCGGACACTGATGAAAGAAGTGGGACACCTTTTAGACTTAGAGAGAGAGAGAGAGCACACTTGTTTAACTCTCAAACAGAAAGAGTCTGTTGATTGGTTGAGCTCGCCTCAATAATAATAATATAATAATAATCATACACAAAGGTTCTTTTCTGCAGTGTGTAGGCGTACAGCACCACCTGGCGGCCGTTGACTGTAACAGCAAAATGTAACATTGACAAGTTGTCTGACGAATGAATGACAGGTAGACAAATCATAAATGTGATGTGAAAACATTATAAATGATTAAATACAAATCTTATGCTGCTGGTTTGGCTTGTATAGTATCTTCATTTACAATAATGTTAACGTCACAGAATATAATATATATATATTATCTATTATTCAGTGTACAACATGTCGGCAAACTGTGGAACAACCGTCCAATCAGAGGCTCCCTGCGAAAATAGCAGATGTACAAGCTCACGACGTGCAGCGGATGTGACGCGCTGTGAGCTTGTAGATCGGCCGTTTTCGATCAATGCGCGACACCGACCTACGGACGGCCATCTATGACGCGCGGGCATGGAGGAGGCGGGGCTGTAAATCTGATCCACCAATCACGGGCCGACGCTGCCTCCTCTCGGGGTTACTACCCAGCATGCCTCGAGGAATATCATTATTTTGTATTCATGACAAACAACAATACCGTTTTACAACAACAACACAAACACGGCATGAAATAAAAATGTTATGCAACAAAAACATAAAATGTAAATCAAGACATTTTTAAATGAATGATTTACACCATGACACTATATGCTGTCTCCACCAAGACCTATAAATATCTCCCCCAGCGGTCCGTCCTATGTGTCAGCATCACTGCTACACACATACTAAAATTGGAACGATACAGAGAAGATTAGCATGGCTCACTCGCGCAGAGATGACACGCACAATCGTGAAGCGTTCTCAATTTTTGATTATTATACAGACCTGTTATGGTCATTCAGAGCTACAGACCTGTTATGGTCATTCAGAGCTACAGACCTGTTATGGTCATTCAGAGCTACAGACCTGTTATGGTCATTCAGAGCTACAGACCTGTTATGGTCATTCAGAGCTACAGACCTGTTATGGTCATTCAGAGTTACAGACCTGTTATATGGTCATTCAGAGTTACAGACCTGTTATGGTCATTCAGAGTTACAGACCTGTTATTGTCACTCAGGGCTACAGATAAATACAAATAAATCATCAAATACACAGTTAGAAAATGAAGTATGCGATCAATAATAATTGTAGTACATTGAAGACTTTTTGATTTGATTGATTGAAATATTTATTAACAGTTTGCAGAATTACAGTAGGCTACATTTCAAGCACAAACTCAATACAAAGACTGTTAACTGTGAGTGGACGACCCAATTAAGCATTACACTTGTTTACAACAGGGTCCACATTGTTCAATTCATCAAAACATTTAGAGACATACAAATAGACACTTCTATGTAGTTAAAGAACAGAACAGGAATTCATCACTTGCATGTCATTATTAAAATTGTAGTTGCATAATGTGTGTGTCTGCGGTTGTAAATAATTCCTCCTGAACTTATATTAAGATAAAGTAATGTTTATTTTGTTCAGTTTTAGGCCTATATGTATTTTTTTTTAATAATCGGAACGCATTCACAAAGAGAGGTGCAGTGACTGTTCATGTCCTGTAGAGGGCAGCAGGCTGCCATGGAATGAAATGCTGCTGGTCTGCTGCTTATTGTTCTCAGTAGGAGAATGTAAACAACAGCGTTAGCATGCTAGGCTAGCAGAGAACACACGCACGCACGCACGCACACGAACACACCATTAGCATGCTGCTAGCAGAGAGAACAGAGAGAGCTGGTTTATTGACAAACAGACATAATGTTTTAATTCCTGCTATTTGATGGCCTCTATGATGACGCCGACAGCCTGCAGCAGCATGTCTGCTGGTCAGGAGACAGAAGAAGAGTTTAAACAGGAGGAGAAACCTCTCCATTGTTCAGTTTCTGTAGCCTCCAGGTCAGTGTTGTTATTATTATTATAAATAATGTTCTGTAGCCTCCAGGTCAGTATTGTTATTATAAATAATGTTCTGTAGCCTCCAGGTCAGTGTTGTTATAAATAATGTTCTGTAGCCTCCAGGTCAGGACTTCGGATCTATGGGTAGTTCCCCAGGGTCCATTTTCAATTCATCAGAACATAATTGTAAAGACATACAAATATAGACTTCTATGCAAAAAATAATAATAAATCACTGCAGCGTTGACAATGAATGGAGAATGTATGTCATGTGGATGAGCAAATCCACATGTCACGCCATGATGATAAGAGCGCCCCTCACGTCACACGGGTGTGATTCTTCGTGTAGAACATGTCAAATGTACAAGCTCACACTGTGCCGCATTGCGGCACAGTGTGAGCTTGTAGATCTGAGCTTGCTTGCTATGTTTCCATAGACCCATGTTTGATAATCTTCCACGTCAAGTCCTAGAATGAGCCAATGCCCTAGAAAAACGTTAAAAAAGGACCATAATGTCTCAGCGTCTTCTTGGTTACTGCTCTGTTCCTCCTTCAGGTTCCTCAGAGGTCTTATAGCTCTGTTCTCCTCAGGTTCCTCAGAGGTCTTATAGCTCTGTTCTCCTCAGGTTCCTCAGAGGTCTTATAGCTCTGTTCTCCTCAGGTTCCTCAGAGGTCTTATAGCTCTGTTCTCCTCAGGTTCCTCAGAGGTCTTGTAGCTCTGTTCTCCTCAGGTTCCTCAGAGGTCTCATAGCTCTGTTCTCCTCAGGTTCCTCAGAGGTCTTATAGCTCTGTTCTCCTCAGGTTCCTCAGAGGTCTCATAGCTCTGTTCTCCTCAGGTTCCTCAGAGGTCTTATAGCTCTGTTCTTCCTCAGAGGTCTTCTAGCTCTGTTCTCCTCAGGTTCCTCAGAGGTCTTATAGCTCTGTTCCTCCTCAGAGGTCTTATAGCTCTGTTCTCCTCAGAGGTCTTATAGCTCTGTTCCTCCTCAGAGGTCTTATTGATCTGTTCCTCCTCAGAGGTCTTATAGCTCTGTTCCTCCTCAGAGGTCTTATAGCTCTGTTCTCCTCAGAGGTCTTACAGCTCTGTTCTCCTCAGAGGTCTTATAGCTCTGTTCCTCCTCAGAGGTCTTATAGCTCTGTTCCTCCTCAGAGGTCTTATAGCTCTGTTCCTCCTCAGAGGTCTTATTGATCTGTTCCTCCTCAGAGGTCTTATTGCTCTGTTCCTCTCAGGTTCCTCAGAGGTCTTATAGCTCTGTTCCTCCTCAGAGGTCTTATAGCTCTGTTCTCCTCAGAGGTCTTATAGCTCTGTTCCTCCTCAGAGGTCTTATAGCTCTGTTCCTCCTCAGAGGTCTTATAGCTCTGTTCCTCCTCAGAGGTCTTATTGATCTGTTCCTCCTCAGAGGTCTTATTGCTCTGTTCCTCTCAGGTTCCTCAGAGGTCTTATAGCTCTGTTCCTCCTCAGAGGTCTTATAGCTCTGTTCTCCTCAGAGGTCTTATAGCTCTGTTCTCCTCAGAGGTCTTACAGCTCTGTTCCTCCTCAGAGGTCTTATAGCTCTGTTCCTCCTCAGAGGTCTTATTGATCTGTTCCTCCTCAGAGGTCTTACAGCTCTGTTCTCCTCAGAGGTCTTATAGCTCTGTTCTCCTCAGAGGTCTTATAGCTCTGTTCCTCCTCAGAGGTCTTATAGCTCTGTTCCTCCTCAGAGGTCTTATAGCTCTGTTCCTCCTCAGAGGTCTTACAGCTCTGTTCTCCTCAGGTTCCTGCAGGTGGAGTTGGAGCTGAACGTCCTCCTCAGAGGCGTGGCCGTGGGCGAGCCGGTCAGACACGTCTACAACCCGTTGGAGTACGCCTGGGAGCCTCACCGCCGCTACGTGGAGACCTACTGCCACGCCGGGCAGAGTGTCCTGTTCCTGGGGATGAACCCTGGACCCTTCGGCATGGCCCAGACAGGGGTGAGCATGGAGGGGTGAGAGGATGGAGGGGTGGGGGCATGGAGGGATGAGAGGATGGAGGGGTGAGAGGAGGGAGGGGTGAGAGGATGGAGTGTGAGAGGATGGAGGGGTGAGAGGAGGGAGGGGTGAGAGGATGGAGAGGTGAGAGGATGGAGGGGTGGGGGCATGGAGGGGTGAGAGAATGGAGGGTGAGGGCATGGAGGGGTGAGAGGATGGAGGGTGAGGGCATGGAGGGGTGAGAGGATGGCCCAGACAGGGGCTCCTCAAGGTTCCACTGACTAAGCCAAAGTCAAAAGGTGACCGAGCGTTTTCGGTCGCCGCATCAAACCTGTAGAACAGGGGTGTCAAAATATAGGCTAATAAGTAAGACTGCATGATATATCGAACATGTACCTTCATCAGAGTGGAGAATATAAGTATAAATCAAGTTGAGCAAAGCCACTCTTCTCTGCCCCTCTCTCTAACAGACACAGTTAACGATCGGTTGTCAAGTGCCTGCCAGACAGACAATCAGATGAAATGAAGGCAGGTGTAGAGTAGAGTGTATAGACTAAGGTTGGGCGATATGCCGATTTTTTTCAATCGCGCATCGTCTGTCCGAAAATCGGCGATTGACGATGTATTTGTGTCATAAAAGTAAAGTGAGAACAGCTCACTGCAGGTCGTTTTTGCAGCTCTGTTCGCTACGCGTTGAGAGCTTGTAGATCCGTCTGTTTTTGCAGCACAACTGCGCAGCCAGGGTAACAAAATAAGAAATAAGTTTAGATGAAGTGAAGTTGGAACGGACAAGCAGCTGTAAGCTAAGCTAACATCACAACCACTGGCTGGTGACAGTGTTATTTGTCGCAGGCAGCAACATGTAGCCTGCCCTAGTAACTTCTCCTGGAGAAGTCTTGCCTCCCCGCACCGGCGTCGGAGGCTCAGAGGGGCGCTAAGCTAACGATCCCCGAGCCTATACAGTATAGGCTCGGGGATCGTTAGCTTAGCGTGTAGCTACTGTTTCAACACACTGAACTTCATCTATACTAACAGCCTGTATGTTATTTTTTCCCCTGACTTCACGGGTGGCGCATTGGGATTGTGATGAGACACGAGACAGCAGTGTGCATTCTGTTGTGACTGTATATTATTAAACTGCATGGGTCTGGACTCCGGAGCGTAAACATGTAGGCTACAGTACAGTAACAGTAGCCTTCCTCGGCTCGCCGGTCCCTCGGCTCACAGAGACTCAGTGACAGTGAGTGAGCAACTGAGAATCAAGGCTGCGGGGACGGACCATAACATGAGGGGATTTCCACCCGGCCGCTGTTACTACTTCCCTGGCCCAAATTGATTCACATGTTGCTCACACTTTACAGGTTAAAACTCGTCCCGAAAAATCGCCTAATAAAAATATTCGGCGATTGGATTCGTATATTCGCGATTGACGATGTATTCATATCGTCACCCAACCCTAGTGTAGACTAGTGAACTGAACATGTTCTCTTTATATCAAGTACTTCATACCAGCCCCTTATGAAACTACTTCTCCCCAAATCCAAATGGATTTCATTTTCCATCCTGAATGGCAGTAACTAGCATACAATGAGAACTGAGAAGATCTCCACAAAGGTTTACTCATCAAAACTGATTATAAAACTGTAACCATCAAAGCATGCACTCAACATATAATGGTTATGTGACCATGGCATGAGCATAATATAAAATCTTATAAGTTTGATCTGATATTGATTAATTGTGTGTGAAGGGGGAGGGGCCGCATCGCGACTTGTTTCTGTTCAGAGAGAGAGAGAGAGAGAGAGAGCCCACAGATGTGTGGGCATGGGGAAATCATGGAATGGTTTGAACTAAGAAAATGTAAAAATAAGGCATTTTCCCATACAGTTTTCTGACTTTTTATTTGGCTGGGTCTGAGCACTATGTGTGTGGCTCTCTGGCTGGCTGGGTCTGAGCATACATAGATAGATAGATAGATAGATAGATAGATAGATAGATAGATAGATAGATAGATAGATATTATAGCAGTGACTGACTGAGACATCAAGCGTGCGTCCGCAACTGGTTGTGGCCCCCATCAAGTGACCTTTTTACCAATGCGTCCCTCGCCCCAAGTTGAGTTCGACACCCCTGCTGTAGAACAACCTACCTTTAATGATCAGATCTGCACCCTCTGTGGACACCTTTAAACCTGTGGAACAACCTACCTTTAATGATCAGATCTGCACCCTCTGTGGACACCTTTAAACCTGTGGAACAACCTACCTTTAATGATCAGATCTGCACCCTCTCTAGACACCTTTAAACCTGTAGAACAACCTACCTTTAATGATCAGATCTGCACCCTCTGTGGACACCTTTAAACCTGTGGAACAACCTACCTTTAATGATCAGATCTGCACATAAATAAAGATGTCCAGATTTTTTACCTTTAACACTTTTCAAATATAGCAGATCTGTCCTATCAGCTCCTATCTGCATCATATCAGGTCCTTTCCCTTCTCTGCATCCTATCAGGTCCCTCCTAATCTGAGTTCCCAGAAGTTCTATTTTTCGCCACTAGGCGGGCGAGAAAGACTTCTGTGAAAAAAGGACCGTATCCCTGTGAGGGAAGTACGTTGCGCTCAGAATCTGAGCGGACACTCCCCTTTCCGGTCTGAAGCACTGTGCATACCATGAAAATAGTCCGAAGGGAATCCAATTCCAAATTGAATTGTAGTAGGCCACCACCGCTCAAGGAGCAATTGTTTCCCTTCCGTCTTATTTAGATGTAGCGCCCACTCCATGTGGAACCCGAACCCGCCCCTGTCTATTGATTCACATTTCATTTGAAACGCAACCCACTGGGCCACGCCCCTGCTGCACAGGATCTGAGGCCAATTTTCCTAGACTAGGTCCCTCCTAATAATCAAACCCTCCCTTTCCCTTCTCTGCATCCTATCAGGTCAGTCCCATCAGGTCCCTCCTATCAGATCCCTCCTAATAATCAAACCCTCCCTTTCCCTTCTCTGCGTCCTATCAGGTCCCGTTCGGTGAAGTCAAGTCGGTTCGTGATTGGCTGAAGATCACGGGTGAAGTGGGTCACCCGCCTGACGAGCATCCCAAGCGGCCAATCACAGGGCTGGCCTGCACGCAGAGCGAAGTGAGCGGAGCGCGCTTCTGGGGATTCTTCAAGAAGGTACCTGTCGGTTTATGGTATACTGTATATACTGTACAATATACTGTATAATGATATACTGTATACTGTATTATACTGTATTGTCATTCCTCTCAACTTATAAATGAGTTGTTTTTGGCAGCAAGTTTTAGTTTTAGTCATAGTCTCTTGAATAGTTATCATTTAGTTGATGACTGAACCCCTCCCTCCAGGTGTGCGGGGAGCCCCAGGCGTTCTTCCGCCACTGCTTCGTGCACAACCTCTGCCCGCTGATGTTCCTGGGCGCCAGCGGCAAGAACCTGACGCCTCCGGAGCTGTGTCGCGGCGAGCGCGACGCGCTGCTGTCGCTGTGCGACGCGGCGCTGTGCCGCGCCGTGGAGGCGCTGGGCGTGACCACGGTGATCGGCGTGGGCCGGGTGGCGGAGCAGCGGGCGCGCCGGGCCCTCGCGGCGGCCGCGGGCTTCGGCCACGTGCGCGTGGAGGGCATCATGCACCCGTCCCCCAGGAACCCGCTGGCCAACCGGGGCTGGGAGGCCGTGGCCCGGGCCAAGCTGACGGAGCTGGGGGTGCTGGCACTGCTGGGGGTCCATGACGGAGCATAAACCTGGGGTTCAGTGTCTTGCCCAAGGACACTTCCACATGTAGACAGGAGGAGGGGCCGGGGTTTGAACCGCCGACCCACGGATCATTGGACGAGCTGCTCTACCTCCTGAGTCCTGAGCCACAGCCGCCCCTCAGTATGTGATTATTTAGTATTTCTGAGGTGATTATCACATACTGGGGGTATTTATAAAGGTGATTATCACATACTGGGGGTATTTATAAAGGTGATTATCACATACTGGTGGTATTTCTAAGGTGATTATCACATACTTGGGGTATTTCTGAGGTGATTATCACATACTGGGGGTATTTCTGAGGTGATTATCTCATACTGGGGGTATTTCTGAGGTGATTATCACAAACATTCTCTTGATTATCGGGTGATAACACCCCCATATATCTGTGACTTACTCCACGGTACCCATATGTTCCTAGAAGGTACCCATATGTTCCTAGAAGGTACCCATGTGTTCCTAGAAGGTACCCATGTGTTCCTAGAAGGTACCCATGTGTTCCTAGAAGGTACCCATGTGTTCCTAAAAACTAAAGGTGATCGTTGAGCCTTTGCTAGTTTTGACCTCCCAGGCTATGGGACGACCACCGGGACCACCCGAAATCTGTGGACCTTTTTTTAAAACATTCAAAGACCCACCTTTTCAGACAGGCCTTTGCAACATAGTATATTATATACAAGTAAGACGCACAAACGCGGGAAGCGAACGCAGCTTGTAAATTGCAATAACAACAATTAGAATACATTACGTACTTTTTTTTCCTTTTTTGTTAGTAATTTTCTACTGTGTGTGTGTGTGTGTGGTTTTACCAGTACGTTTGCGCTGTTTTTCATTTTCTTTGCCTTATTCTTATTATTTTTATTCAAATTATTAATATTACTATTGTTACTATTGACATGTTTTGCTTGTTTGATTGTTGTGAAGCACTTTGTGACTATATATTATGTCTGAAAGGTGCTCTAAAAATAAACTGTACTGTACTAAGCCTGTACTGTCGTTGAGGTTAGAGGACCAGATGGAGTCTTCAGATTAATGTTTACTAAGCCTGTACGTCGTTGAGGTTAGAGGACCAGATGGAGTCTTCAGATTAATGTTTACTAAGCCTGTACGTCGTTGAGGTTAGAGGACCAGATGGAGTCTTCAGATGAATGTTTACTAAGCCTGTACGTCGTTGAGGTTAGAGGACCAGATGGAGTCTTCAGATTAATGTTTACTATAAACCTGTACGTCGTTGAGGTTAGAGGACCAGATGGAGTCTTCAGATTAATGTTTACTATAAACCTGTACGTCGTTGAGGTTAGAGGACCAGATGGAGTCTTCAGATTAATGTTTACTATAAGCCTGTACGTCGTTGAGGTTAGAGGACCAGATGGAGTCTTCAGATTAATGTTTACTATAAGCCTGTAAGTCGTTGAGGTTAGAGGACCAGATGGAGTCTTCAGATTAATGTTTACTATAAACCTGTACGTCGTTGAGGTTAGAGGACCAGATGGTGTCTTCAGATTAATGTTTACTATAAGCCTGTACGTCGTTGAGGTTAGAGGACCAGATGGAGTCTTCAGATTAATGTTTACTATAAACCTGTACGTCGTTGAGGTTAGAGGACCAGATGGAGTCTTCAGATTAATTTTTACTATAAACCTGTACGTCGTTGAGGTTAGAGGACCAGATGGAGTCTTCAGATTAATGTTTACTAAGCCTGTACTGTCGTTGAGGTTAGAGGACCAGGTGGAGTCTTCAGATTAATGTTTACTATAATCCTGTACGTCGTTGAGGTTAGAGGACCAGGTGGTGTCTTCAGATTAATGTTTACTATAAGCCTGTACGTCGTTGAGGTTAGAGGACCAGGTGGTGTCTTCAGATTAATGTTTACTATAAGCCTGTACTGTCGTTGAGGTTAGAGGACCAGGTGGTGTCTTCAGATTAATCCATTCTGGACGGTCCGGAACCCCTTTTGGTGTTTTAAACATTATGTTATAATTTAGCCATTGATAAATAGCAGATCTACAAGCTCATAGCACGCCACCGAGTGCCGTGCTATGAACTTGTATAGGTCTGCTATTTTTTGAAAAATCGTAAAAATGTGGCGCAGATATTTTACATTTAATACATATTCTTTCAAAGTGAATGTTTTTAACTCAGGTCTAAATGGATTGATGCAAAACATGCCACGTTGCACACAGAATGGAGCTAATGTGGAGTTTGCATGTTCTCCCCGTGTCCCCTAGGGTAGGTACCCTCACAAAAACATGCAGTAATCCTGGTCTCTAAACTGCCTCCCCCTGGCCAGCCAGGGCGCCTGATGGAGGGGAAAGGAACTGGTCTCTACACTGCCTCCCCCTGGCCAGCCGGGGCGCCTGATGGAGGGGAAAGGAACTGGTTGGAATAACGTGTTCCTTCCACGCGCTACGTCCAACCAGGGAAACTCCCCCCTGTCAGGTGTAAAGGAGCAACTTGGACACTCAGGCATGAAGGAAGCATGAGTTCAAGTCCGTTGCTCTCCCCTTGTCCCCCATATATGGGGACTAGGTTGGTGGAGGGTGTGTAGAGCCCAGGATCACATTAGATGATTGACACAGGGGTGAAAAATGGGTTACAAAATCGTGGGATAAAAAATATAGTTAAAAAAAGAAAGAAAAAAGAATGGAGCTAAACCCTCATCTTCACATCTTACTGTGAAATGCTCTGACCCCCCCTCTCCCCCCCAGCCCCCCCCCCCCCCCCCCCCCCTGCAAGTCTTACTTACACCACACACACACACACACACACATTGCATCATCCTCCGATTTATCTCTCTTTCTAAGTAACCGACCTACAAGTTCTACACGTGTTGGATCGTGTTGAGTTGGAGACTCCAGTGGGCTTGTAGATCGAATGGCTATTTTGGTTCCATGACGACGCCAGTCCACAGGCCTGCAGTTAAAATGAGGAGGAGATCCAGTAACGACAACAAAGCAGCAACAGGCCTGTCTCTGAGAGAGCACACATAGTCTCTCATAGTCTCTCACCCCAAGTGAGGGAGCATACATAGGGCTGTATTTTGCGTGTCTTAAGTACCAGGTCTTATTCCCTAACTTGAGTAAACTAAAGACCTGGAGGCGTGGTCAATGCTCTTTGGCCACTCAGAATAGCCAAATGGCATTGATCACGCCTCCAGGTCTTTAGTTTACTCAAGTTAGGGAATAAGACCTGGTACTTAAGACACGCAAAATACCCATAGTCTCTCATAGTCTCTCACCCCAAGTGAGAGAGAGCATACATCGTCAGCCCTAGCTTTTCTCACACTGGAGTGGCTGCAAAAACAAATCCTAAAAACGCAACCATATTTTAAAATACAGAATATAATTTCTGCACGAATAGTGATGATGATGACTTAGTAATCAGGGACACCAATGAATTCCTGTTCCGATTAACCACCGTTAAAGGTTTTATGACATTCATTTTAATTTATTTTTGTTTTTGTTTTAGGTTTTATGACCTCAATTACACCCAAAAAACCTGAACTTTGAACATTCAGTGGATTTTCTGTGGTCTGAAGTTTTCTTTAGGGTTTGGAAGCCTTTTGAGCTACAATGAAAACAGGCAACACAGTGAAACAGTGACATCTGCTGGCAAATCCCATTGACATATATGGGATTTGCATCACAAACAGCCGGGGAAATCAGAGCACCTGTTTGAGCCAGAAAACCCCAGATCACAGAAAATCTACTGAATGTTAAAAGTTCATGTTTTTTGGGTGCAATTGAGATTAGAAAACCTTTTTTTTAATGTCACAATCCCTTTAAGAAAAAGATATCTGTGATGATTAGTTTATATTTAATAACAGTGTGTTTGAAAAAGATATCTGTGATGATTAGTTTATAATTAATAACATGTGCAGCTGGTGTGGAACACTTGGCAACGTTGGACGTGGTTGCATTTGACCCTGATTTATCCTTTGGCAGTACAACGGTGCCTCGCACCACAAATAGCCCGAGTTCCCTACCAGGAAAGTCCCCCCCCCCCCCCTCAGGGTGGCTGTGCCACCTTTGTACCACTGAGCATATGTTGGGCAGCAGAGCAGAGGTCGCTGGACATCCTGGCATTCCTCAGGGTAACTGACCCATATTCCATCTCGCTGCTGGTCAGCACTTACTTACACTGTAGGCATTCAGCAGACGCTGTGAATCCAGAGACACGTCCAGTATAAGCAAGGACAACACATGGTAATAATAGTCATCTATAAGGATCATCAAGCAGACCTAAACAACCTATCAATAGACTAACGGTAGAATATCGATACTCTGTTCCATTGAAACTAGGTGCTGCACGATTCTTGATCAAAATGTGAATCTCGATATTCCTCCGCAATAATTGAGTTCTCGATTCTCACACGATTCTCTTTTATTCTCCATGAAAATATGTGTTATCTTCAGTTTGTAGTTGCTGAACAACATTACTACATTAATTATATATAAATATGTATTGTCTTTAGTCTGTAGTTGCTGAACAACATTACTACATTAATTATATATAAATATGTATTGTCTTTAGTCTGTAGTTGCTGAACAACATTACTACATTAATTATATATAAATATGTATTGTCTTTAGTCTGTAGTTGCTGAACAACATTACTACATTAATTATATATAAATATGTATTGTCTTTAGTCTGTAGTTGCTGAACAACATTACTACATTAATTATACTAGTCCTTACCCGTTGTGAGATATTTGCCCCCCCCCTTGTGGCCGTGAAGGGTACTGCGCCCGGGTGCGTTTGTAATTGACTAATACATTAATTAATAATCATTAATGTGTCAAATCGGGCTTCGTTATGCCCTCCATATTCATATGGTCAATGCCTGTGTGAAAAGTGGGAGTGATTGGTGCAGGCAGTAAGGAGTTACGGCACTGTTTCTGACAGACACACACACACACACGGACACACACTCAGACATTCGGTTAATTATAGTATGATATAAATATGTATTGTCTTTAGTCTGTAGTTGCTGAACATTACTACGTTCAAAATGTGTCACCTGGAGCCATAATTGTCTACTGTCTTTAAACATCAAAGTGCTTAAAGACTTAAACCTCTTAAAGTCTCTCTATTGTAGCAAAACACGAGAGTAACTACAGACAACTGAACTAGTTCTGCACCGTTCTTCACAAAATGAGGTGTCATACAGTAGGTGTGTGAATCTAGAGCATTTTTTACATTAATTGTGCAGCACTAATTTAATCTATAAACATTATATAAAAGGAAAGGGACTATGTTTACCCAGGGTAACTGGACTAAGGAAAGGAAAGGTACTATGTTTACCCAGGGTAACTGGACTAAGGAAAGGAAAGGTACTATGTTTACCCAGGGTAACTGGACTAAGCTCAAGAACTTGTTTACAGCCAGGCCCTGCTCATAGAACATTTCATGGTAGGGGTTCAATGCCTTGTCCAAGGGCACTTCAGCTGTGGTAATTTTAACGTGCCGGTCCGGGGATACGAACTATAGCGACCTTCACGATATCAAGACCGCTCCGCAAACCGTTCGGCCACCGCTGCCCTATGATGCCAACAATGACCTAGCATCTGTCTACATAGCATGCTATCTAGTCAACATGTTACCATCTGTCTACGTATACTGAAACTACTACTGCAACTACAACTGTATAAAAAAGATGCAGGATTTGGAGCTGGAAACAAAACCTTATAGATGTGCAGGGCAGTCACACGTCTATAACGTTAGGTCACGTTCACTAAAACAAAGAAAATCTGTCATCAGAAATCATTCTATTTATCCAAAAACAGATGCTACTATACTATGTTGTACAGTAAAACATGTAAATTACAATGTGACACCTGAGCTTGTAGATCTGTGGTGACGCGTTGTGAGCTTGTAGATCTGTGGAATACTCTACTCCACATGTAAATCACAATGTAACCTGTTGTGAGCTTGTAGATCTGTGGAATACTCTACTCCACATGTAAATCACAATGTAACCTGTTGTGAGCTTGTAGATCTGTGGAATACTCTACTCCACATGTAAATCACAATGTAACCTGTTGTGAGCTTGTAGATCTGTGGAATACTCTACTCCACATGTAAATCACAATGTAACCTGTTGTGAGCTTGTAGATCTGTGGAATACTCTACTCCACATGTAAATCACAATGTAACCTGTTGTGAGCTTGTAGATCTGTGGAATACTCTACTCCGCATGTAAATCAATGTAACCTGTTGTGAGCTTGTAGATCTGTGGAATACAGAATAAGGACAAAAAAAACCTCAGCCTGACTGAGCTGCATGGTCAGCAGGTCAGGAGGTCGCCTGTTTATTGAGACCAATCAATAGTCTGATTAAAACCAGATAATGTTCCATTCAGGAATGGAAGGTGTAATGATGTCGGATTGTGAAAGATTGAAGAGTACCATCTATGTTTGGTAAACACACTGCATATAAATACTGTGTGTGTGTGTGTGTGTGTGTGTGTGTGTGTGTGTGTGTGTGTGTGTGTGTGTGTGTGTGTGTGTGTGTGTGTGTGTGTGTGTGTGTGTGTGTGTGTGTGTGTGTGTGTGTGTGTGTGTGTGTGTGTGTGTGTGTGTGTGTGTGTGCACGTGTGACACATATACTGTTGCTGTCTATTTTCAGGGTCATTGGGCTTCATAGCAGATGTACAGCCCCCCTCCCCCCTCCACTTCCTCCAACTCCACTTCCTCCAACTCCAGTTCTTAGAAAAGGCAGAAGGATCGCTTCATCAACAACAACTAAAGGATACTAGATGGACGGTATCCGGTAACCGCCATGTTTACATGGATGATATTGTAGTCTCCGGTAACGACCAGCCGTGGTTGTGATTGAAAGAAAGGGATTTGGAGTCCAGCCTTCACAGATCTACCGTGGCGCCGTGACGTCAGGGAACTGCATCTCCCATGAGTGAGCGCAGCATCCACAAGGTTTATACATATGGTCCACGCAGCCGTCCCCACGCTTCAGTTGTTGATAGAAAGTTGAGCCAGAGAGACCAGGAGAGGATCATCACAGACCGAGACGCACACACCGCTTCACAAGACTGAAGATACTTCTCTAGAGAATCTCTGCTCAGACTGAGACGCACACACAGCTTCACGAGACTGAAGATACTTCTCTAGAGAATCTGCTCAGACTGAGACGCACCAAGGCTTCACGAGACTGAAGATAAATCTCTAGAGAATCTCTGCTCAGACTGAGACGCACACAGCGCTCCACGAGACTGAAGAGGAGAAGTACATCTCTAGAGAATCTCTGCTCACCATCAGGTAGGTTTTAAAGCCACACCTGTTCTTACTGTGGTTAACCCATTTTGGACTGCGGTTAATTAACAGTTTTATTTAAAAAAAAAACTATGTTTCTATGTAACTGGTGCTCAACCTTTTTCATGTCAAGGACCCACAGAATTACCTGTATTTGGACCCCCATCTGAAAACATGTTGTTTCCAGCGACCTCCCAGATGCAAAGATTTGAGTTAAAAACGTTCACTGTAATGTTGAAAGAATAAATATTTGCGCCACATTTTCAGGATCTTTCAAAGATAGCTAAAGTATGAGTGATTATCAACTTTTTTCCCCCTCCTGAAGAGGACAAAATAATAACACACTTACTGTAGTAGGCTACATACTTGTAGTCTGCGTTCCTTGAATAACAAGAACACACCAATGTCTTCCTCAGTCTTAGGGACTTCTATTGGTATTTCTGTCCCTTCATGACAAATATGCAAACAAAGGAAATGTCTATTTAATGAAATCATCTATTTACCTACTGTAATGCAAATCAATGCATACCGTACATTCATTGGCGTGGCATCTATAAGTTAATTTGTTTTAAGGATGTCAGTGACTAGTTAAATAATCAGAGAGAGAGAGAGAGGTGGTACCATCTGGGTGACCTGATTCAGGACACCTTCCACCCATGTGTCCCCAGGAGGATGGGTGGGTGGATGGAGGGAGGGATGGACGGGTCGGTGGATGGATGGATGGATGGACAGGTGGATGGATGGATGGGTGGATGGATGGATGGACAGACAGGTGGATGGATGGATGGATGGAGGAATGGATGGACGGGTGGGTGGATGGATGGCAGCCCTGTCTCTCTTCATTATGTCCAGCTGTGAGAGTTTGTCTATACCTGCGAGAGACGGCATAAAAAAATGCCAAACATAAATCTTCCAAAAGAGAGAGGGACGTCCTACCACTTGAATCCTCTGTTATAGACGTAACCCATTTAGACATTAGACGCTTTCATGTCAAGGAGAAGATTAAAAAATAAAAAGTAAAAAAAGATTTCTCAAAAACGTTGAGGATCTCCAAGCTTGTACATCTGTTTTAAACCGCAGTTCTATATCCTAAAGTCTTTTTTTTTTCTACATATGTTGCCAGATCTATATATATAGCTTCAAATCTTAAATTACAACAGATGCTTTCCAGGTTTTAATGGGGGGTTTTAAAACTGGAACTGATTTGTAATAGTTTGTCCTGCTCTGTTATTGAGACGGTCAGATTATGGTGTCAAAGCAGGTCAGGATGTGCCACACGTGCGAAGCGATGTTTGTAAACACATGGCGCCGTCGGTCGTCATCATCGACCGCCGGCATGCTGTGACTGTTGGCCCACCGTGGCATGCCATTCCTGCACCCGTGCTCTCTCTCTCTCTCTCTCTCTCTCTCTCTCTCTCTCTCGCTCTCATATCCACTTTCCATCAGCTGTTTTCATCCAGGCGGTAAAGGGGTACACATTAATCAGACCAGTGTGTGTCCAGTGGAAACCTCGTATGAATCTGATCTCAGGTCAGAATGGGTTAATCAGACCAGTGTGTGTCCAGTGGAAACCTCGTATGAATCTGATCTCAGGTCAGAATGGGTTAATCAGACCAGTGTGTGTCCAGTGGAAACCTCGTATGAATCTGATCTCAGGTCAGAATGGGTTAAAAGGGGACACATTCCTGCGTATCACCCATGTTTTCCCTCGGGCCTGTAAACCATCCATAGGGCTATAGGAGTCGGACAAACGCATTTGTGTCACCTTTTAACCATTATTTTAAACTCTATATAGCTGTTGAGAAATAGCAGATCTATAAGCTCGTACGAGCCGCGCTGCGAGCTTGTAGATCTGCTATTTGTTTTTAAATATCATGACAATGTGGCGCAAATCTTTGAATCTATATCTTCTTTCACGGTGAACGTCCCTGGAACAAGGCAGCCACTTACATATTACGTTTTAGAACCACTGTCATAGAAAATATGTTTTTTTCCAGAAGACATTTTTGTAGAATCTGTTGTCGGGTCATAATGGATTAATTCACCGGTATCACGTGTCCATGTTTTCCTTCCAGCCCAGCGACAGCATGGACAATAAGCAGGAGGTCCAGGTCTTAATGTTTCCATGTTTTCCTTCCAGCCCAGCGACAGCATGGACAATAAGCAGGAGGTCCAGGTCTTAATGTTTCCATGTTTTCCTTCCAGCCCAGCGACAGCATGGACACCCAGCTTCAGGTCCAGGTCTTAATGTTTCCATGTTTTCCTAGCAGCCCAGCGACAGCATGGACACCCAGCAGGAGGTCCAGGTCTTAATGTTTCCATGTTTTCCTTCCAGCCCAGCGACAGCATGGACACCCAGCTCCAGGTCCAGGTCTTAATGTTTCCATGTTTTCCTTCCAGCCCAGCGACAGCATGGACAATAAGCAGGAGGTCCAGGTCTTAATGTTTCCATGTTTTCCTTCCAGCCCAGCGACAGCATGGACACCCAGCTCCAGGTCCAGGTGGTGTTCCGTAACGTAGCCCCGGTCTGCTACCCCCAGAGTCCAGTGGAATGCCACTACAGCCTGACGGCAGAGCACAGCTGGAGCGGCCGCGACTGGATCGGACTGTTCCAGGTTAGACCTCCTCGCATCTCCATTATCTGCATGCTTACACTTTAACCCATTCAGGCCTGACCTCGAAATTAAAAAGAAATCTTCTAAATCCTTCAGTTTTCTGAAATATATATTTTCACGATTTTTCAAAAATAGCCGATCTACATTCTACAAGCTCGTAGCGCGCCACCGAGCGCGCCACCGAGCGCGCCAACAAGCACGCCACCAGAGTGACTATAGTCGCGTTATATCGATTCACGTTTGAAAGGCCCTTAAGTGTTGTTTTTTTTTCCTCCCCGTAAATTCACGCTCTATCTGATCGTGAAACCACAGCATCACACAAAAGCATCAACAGTAGCTGATGCGCAAAGCTCAAAACGTGATCCGACGTGACGTGTTTTGAGCTTGTAGATCTGCTATACTTTTGCTGTTTTTGAATCCAGAATTTTAACAATTTTGGCCATAATGAGGTTTCCACCCGACTGAGACAATATTAACTAGGAATGCTTTCTCTCGAGGTGCCGAGCAGAGCTCAGAGCGCCGAGGTTACTACATAACCATGAGGTTAATTCACACTTTGTCAAGTCCCGCCCATGGTTCATGTTTAGACAAAAATCCTCTCTCTCTCTCTCCATCCACTACCATTGAAATAAGGTGTTTTCCAGTTGCTTCGTATTGATATTCTGTGCATTCAATTCTTATTTTAAACTTTAAACGTGTCAGTAAAAAGGAACATCACAGGTAGATCATGTTTGTTTTAAAGTTTCTTCCAAAAAATGATGTTTTACCAAATTCAACATAAACTAGAACTGCACTCTGTCGAGTGCATACTTGCTTGTTGCACACTAGTAGGCCATTAATGCCCTACTAGTGCGCAAGCAGAGCGCGCAAGTACTTTCGACCGCTACAAACTGTCAAATCTCAGTAATGACTACTTGGTAGTAATGACTACCAATGACACTCTGGCATTGGGTCCTTTAATCCACATATTTCTTACGTCATCATTGAGAGCTATACATATATACTATGTATATATGTATATGTAATTTGTAAGTTGATTAGCGGTATACTGTGGTTACTTTGCGCCGTACGCAGTCCCAGCCAACCACTTTTGATGTGTATGCACCGTCCCAGCAAATTGTGCCTGATACGGCAGTGGTGCCAGATTACATACATGTATACACAGGAGCATTACCTTTAATCCTCCCAACACTAAAACATATCGTCATTACGTCACCATCGAAAACCAATTACACTCTGGCATTGGGTCCTTTAATCCACATATTTCTTACGTCATCATTGAGAGCTAGTTATACATATACACACACCATGTAATCTGGTCCCAGCAAATCAGGCACAATTTGCTGGGACGGTGCATACGCATCAAAAGTGGCGGGTTGGCTGGGTCGGTGCGTACGAGCCGGGCGAAACTACTTTTGCGGTCTGCTTGCGCAAGTAACAAGGAGGAACCAGGGCGGAAGAGAGCCTGCTGGTTGGTCAGTCAGAGACCAATCGGACGGGCTGACCAATGAATGGTCAAATTGTTCTCTGCTACAGGTGGGCTGGACGTCCGTGAAGGATTACCACACCTACGTTTGGGCCAGCGCCCCCGAAGGCCCGATGATGGATTACACCGAGGGGACACAGGTCAACGGGTGTGCTCTGTTCACTGGTAGGTCAAAGGTCAACCCCAGCCCTAACCCCAGCCCCTAACCCCAGACCCTAACCCCAGCCCCTAACCCCTAACCCCAGCCCCTAACCCCAGACCCTAACCCCAGCCCCTAACCCCAGCCCCTAACCCCAGCCCCTAACCCCAGAATGTGTCTCTCTCTGCAGCGTTATACCTGCCCAGGCCCTAACCCCAGAATGTGTCTCTCTCTGCAGCGTTCTACCTGCCCAGCCCCGGCGAGACGCAGTACCAGTTCGTGTACGTGGCGGAAGGGGGAGAGGTCAGAGGTCAGAGTGGCTCCTTCACCTTCTCCACTCCCAAACCTCCCGTGGAGCTGGAGACCCTGAAGGAGGAGCAGGACGGAGAGGAGATGTCCAGGGCTACGCTGTTACAGGTGACTGGAGAATATAGTGTCCAGAGCTACGCTGTTACAGGTGACTGGAGAATATGGTGTCCAGACAGAGCTACACTGTTACAGGTGACTGGAGAATATGGTGTCCAGACAGAGCTACGCTGTTACAGGTGACTGGAGAATATGGTGTCCAGACAGAGCTACGCTGTTACAGGTGACTGGAGAATATGGTGTCCAGACAGAGTTACACTGTTACAAGTGACTGGAGAATATAGTGTCCAGAGCTACGCTGTTACAGGTGACTGGAGAATATGGTGTCCAGACAGAGCTACACTGTTACAGGTGACTGGAGAATATGGTGTCCAGACAGAGCTACGCTGTTACAGGTGACTGTAGAGTATGGTGTCCAGAGTTACACTGTTACAGGTGACTGTAGAATATGGTGTCCAGAGTTACACTGTTACAGGTGACTGTAGAATATGGTGTCCAGAGCTACACTGTTACAGGTGACTGTAGAATATGGTGTCCAGACAGAGCTACGTGGTTCAGGTTACCAGATTATGGTCCAAACCTCCAAACCTTTTATCCCATACTGTCAGTGACGTGATTCTTAGGCCCTCATCCTCTCTCCCCCCCCCCCCCCTCCCCCAGACCCAGCTGTCAGAGTGCCAGCGGCTGGTCTCAGAGGTCCAGCGTGCCCTGGACATGGAGAGGCAGGAGGTGGAGCGGCAGACGGAGAGCGGCCGTAGGGCACGCAGCGTGTGGGAGGAGGAGAGAGGAGCCATGAAGGAGGTGGTCTCTGAGCTCCGCGAGAAGCTCCGCCTCGCCCTGGAGCAGCTGAGGAGAATGGAGGGCAGACACCAGGTATACACACACAGCGCCCCCTGGAGGCCCGTAGAGGAGAGACACTCAGACACCAGGTATACACAGCGCCCCCTGGAGGCCCGTAGAGGAGAGACACTCAGACACCAGGTATACACAGCACCCCCTGGAGGCCCGTAGAGGATCTGTTGTATTCCTGCCTGTTAAATGGTAAATGGTGCATTTATATAGCGCCTTTATCCAAGGCGCTTTACAGAGATTGTGCATTACATTCACCCATTCATACACCGATGGCAGCAGAAACCATGCAAGGCACCAACTAGCACATCGGGAGCAATTAGGGGTTCAGTGTCTTGCTCAAGGACACTTCGACAGTAACTCTGGGGGAGCCCGGGTTCGAACTGGCAACCTTACGGTTACCATCCAGGCACTCTACCCCTGAGCCACCGCCGCCCCCGTTCTGTTCTGTCGCTGTGTCCATTATTTCATTCCTTCGTTCACTCCTTCTCCCGCTGCTCTGTTTGTTGTTTGTTTTTATGTCCACCTGACTTCTATCTAGACCAATCGCATTGCCCGGAGCTCAGCGTGCAAAACCACCTGACTTCCATCTAGACCAATCGCATTGCCCGGAGCTCAGCGTGCAGAACCACCTGACTTCTTTTTTTAAAATATATTTTTTATTTCACGATTTTGTAACCCATTTTTCACCCCTGTGTCAATCATCTAATGTGATCCTGGGCTCTACACACCCTCCGCCAACCTGGGGAGAGCAACGGACTTGAACTCATGCTTCCTTCATGCCTGAGTGTCCAAGTTGCTCCTTTACACCTGACAGGGGGGAGTTTCCCTGGTTGGACGTAGCGCGTGGAAGGAACACGTTATTCCAACCAGTTCCTTTCCCCTCCATCTGGCGCCCCGGCTGGCCAGGGGGAGGCAGTTTAGTGACCAGGATTACCACCTGACTTCTATCTAGAGTAGACCAATCACATTGCCCGGAGGGAGACATCTCTGTCAGTAAAAACAGACTTCTTGTCTTGTGTCTGAAAGGACGTTCAGTTCACTCGTGAGAACATGACGTCAGAGCTGAGCAGCCTCTGGACGGAGAAGGCAGAGAATCAGCAGAAGATCAGCGACCTGGAGGAGACCATCAGGACCCTCACAGACCGCGCTGCAGAGACAGACACACTGATGGACAGGTAACTGACAGAGAGACAGACACACTGATGGACAGGTAACTGACAGGGAGACAGACACACAGCTAGACAGGTAACTGACAGGGAGACAGACACACTGATGGACAGGTAACTGACAGGGAGACAGACACACTGATGGACAGGTAACTGACAGAGAGACAGACACACTGATGGACCGGTAACTGACAGAGACAGACACACTGATGGACAGGTAACTGACAGAGACAGACACACTGATGGACAGGTAACTGACAGGGAGACAGACACACTGATGGACAGGTAACTGACAGGGAGACAGACGGGTAACTGACAGGGAGACAGACACACTGATGGACAGTTAACTGACAGAGAGACGGACACACACACACAGATAGACAGGTAACTGACAGAGAGACAGACACACAGCTAGACAGGTAACTGACAGACAGACAGACAGCTAGACAGGTAACTGACAGAGAAACAGACAGGTAACTGACAGGGAGACAGACACACAGCTAGACAGGTAACTGACAGGCAGACAGACACACTGATGGACAGGTAACTGACAGAGAGCCAGACACACAGATAGACAGGTAACTGACAGAGAGACAGACACACTGATGGACAGGTAACTGACAGGGAGACAGACACACAGATAGACAGGTAACTGACAGGGAGACAGACACACAGCTAGACAGGTAACTGACAGACAGACAGCTAGACAGGTATGTGACAGAGAAACAGACAGACAGCTAGACAGGTAACTGACAGAGAAACAGACTGGTAACTGACAGAGAGACAGACAGACAGCTAGACAGGTAACTGACAGGGAGACAGACACACAGCTAGACAGGTAACTGACAGAGAAACAGACTGGTAACTGACAGAGAGACAGACAGACAGCTAGACAGGTAACTGACAGGGAGACAGACACACAGCTAGACAGGTAACTGACAGACAGACAGACACACTGATGGACAGGTAACTGACAGGGAGACAGACACACTGATGGACAGGTAACTGACAGACTGCTAGACAGGTAACTGACAGAGAGACAGACACACAGCTAGACAGGTAACTGACAGACAGACAGCTAGACAGGTAACCGACAGAGAGACAGACAGACAGGTAACTGTCAGAGAGACAGCTAGACAGGTAACTGACAGGGAGACAGACAGGTAACTGACAGAGAGACAGCTAGACAGGTAACTGACAGGGAGACAGACACACAGGCTCCACGCCACGTTGTGAGCTTGTAGATCGGCTGTTTTCACGACATGTATGGAATCTCTTGGATTTTTCTTTTATTTCATCATGAAATTACTGAGAGAAAAAAAGCACTGCATTTTGTTTTAAATTCATGAAAATCAAGAAAAAGCTTTTTTTGGACAAACATTTTTGAAAATAGGTTTGTAACTCGTCCGTCCCACAGGATGAAGGAGAGAGAGAAGAAGCTGTCCACTCAGATGAAACACGAAGAGGACAAGAGGAAGGCTCTGCAGGTTCATAATATATCATCATCATCATCATACTATAATTCAGTCAGTGTCTGTCTGTGTGTTTGTGTGTGTGTTTGTGTGTGTGTGTGTGTGTGTGTGTGTGTGTGTGTGTGTGTGTGTGTGTGTGTGTGTGTGTGTGTGTGTGTGTGTGTGTGTGTGTGTGTGTGTGTGTGTGTGTGTGTGTGTGTGTGTGTGTCAGAAACACCGCAGTAGCTCCTCACTGCCTGCACCAATAGCTCCCACTTTTCACACAGGCATTGACCATAATAATATGGAGGTCTTAACCATTTAACAAATTATGAATTAATAATGAATTTATTAGTGAATAAAAAATGCGAAAACGCACCCAGGGTGCAGTACCCCCCGCGGCCACAAGGGGGGGGGCAATATCTCAATATCTATTCTTATATATATATATATATATCTATGTCGTTCTCAAACTTTCTCATGTCAAGGACCCCCAAAGATATCTGTGTTTGGCCGCCGACCCCCATTTGAATTATGTTGTTCCAGGGACCCCCCCCCCCCCGCCAGAAGCAAAGATTTTAGTTTAAAACGTTCACACGTTTGAATATATATTCAAAGATTTGCACCACATTTTCACGATTTAAAGAAAATAGCAGATCTGCACTATGAGCTTGTAGATCTGCTATTTTTCAATAGCTAAAGTATAACATAATGCTTGTTCCCGTCCTGAATGGGTTAAACCACTGTGACCAGTGGGTGGTGTTTGTTGTCACGGTAATGTGAGCAGGGTTGCCAAGTTTGCTTATTTACCGCGATCCAACATTTCGTTGATGTATTTACTATAAATAGCCATAGGTTTGGGGAGCAGTGTGAGTCATACTGAGTGACAGAATGTCTCTGGTGTTTCTACTTATTAAACCCTGGATAAAGTATGTGTGTAATAGTATAATAAATGACTAAAACATTCATCATTATAGACATACATAGTATTTATAATGATAAATGCATCAAATCCTTTTTTATTAGGATTATATGACCAAATTGTCGATAATTATTGGGCTTGTTTCGGCTTGTTTCTCGAGGGGAGATTTATCTTATTTCTCTGGCAAGTCGAGTCGGCTTGTTTTCGGCTAGTTTTTGGAGGTGGGTCGGCTTATATTTCTCTCATGAGAGTTGGCAACAGTGAATGTGAGACTGTGCTCTAAAGCTGCCTGCCTAATGGGAGTTTATTTATTCCAAGCCGTCGGGCCGTAGAAGCAGAAAGCTGCTGCTTGCACACAGTACACACCCGATATATATATAACTATACTCACATGGCAGAGCTCTCTGTCAGCCATCCAAGGCACATTTACATCTCCAGGCGTCAGCAGTGTGAGTGACATTATGGCCACATAGCATCAGTTAATACCCCCATACCTTCACCTCGTATGCCCCGACTTCACACTCTGCTGCGTTCACATGCTGCAAATAGCCGATCTATAAGCTTACAATGTGTTTTGCTGTGAAGCGCCGTGGCCTTGTAGATCAGCTATTTGTTTTGCAAACGACACCGCACGGTGCACGACAAAGTGTTTATTTATTTTCCAATGATGTTTTATTGGTTTTATACATTTATTTATAATAATATCCGTATACACAACGGGGGACAAGATCACACAACCTAGATATCTTTACAGCAGTGGTTTTCAACCAGTATGATCTTTAACTCTTGAAAGTGTAAAATGAAACCAAATGGACCCGTACAGGTCCTTTTGGCTTCATTTTAAATCATTGTTAAACATCTGCATTAGGCTACTTCATTTGCAACACAATCTAGACACAATCAGAGAATGTAGAAGAATTGTTATTTTGATCAACGACAAACATGTTTTTTTAATGTTTTTTTGTTTGTTTGTTTTAATTGCTATAATCCGGTATGCAAATGACAACATGCACAATGGATTTTCATTATATTTCTTATTATTTATTATTCTTTTGTGGCAACGAGGGCCAAACCTAACCTGACTTTGCCAGATGGGGGCAGTATTGGGTAACCATGTTCCCCAACACCACAACCATCTGGGACCTCTCAGGGAGTTCAGCTAACACCGAACCGCTCCCGGTTCGAACCAATCAGCGTGAGCTAAGGGCGGGATATGTGCGAAACCGGATGTGAAGCTATATAGACACGTCAATATGATTGGTTGTGTTTGCACGCCCACACGGTGATAGACGGTCCCATCCAATCATCTACCAAGTATCTTGAAAAAAAGGAACAGCCCCGTCATCGAATTTGCTTCCGCGATCCCAGATCCCCATAAGCTGTGAAACAAATTTGTGTAGCAAGCTTCTTGGATCTGGCAGCGTCAGGTTAGGCCAAAGTGTGTGAGATTTATAGATTTTGGGGCATAACTACATAATATATTAGCAGCTTGTCACCATGTGTCGCATACTGTACACTGTGCAAAACAAAAATTAAATGAACCCTCCATCCATCTTAAACCGCTTATCCGTAGCCGGGTCGCGGGGGCAACAACTCCACCAGAGAGCTCCAGACTTCCCTCTCCAGAGCAACATTAGTGACTTCCAAGGCCATTGAGTCGATGTCTTTCCTCCAACTGCGACTTGGTCTCCTCCCAGTGGGACGTGATCCTTGGTCTGCCCCGGGGTCTCCTCCCAGTGGGACGTGGTCCTTGGTCTGCCCCGGGGGTCTCCTCCCAGTGGGACGTGGTCCTTGGTCTGCCCCGGGGGTCTCCTCCCAGTGGGACGTGATCCTTGGTCTGCCCCGGGGTCTCCTCCCAGTGGGACGTGGTCCTTGGTCTGCCCCGGGGGTCTCCTCCCAGTGGGACGTGGTCCTTGGTCTGCCCCGGGGTCTCCTCCCAGTGGGACGTGATCCTTGGTCTGCCCCGGGGTCTCCTCCCAGTGGGACATGCCTCAAGGGCAAAAGGGCACTACTTCGTGTCTATCTGTTCCCATCCTCTCCTGTCCTCCTGTCCTAACCCCCCCCCCAGGTGGAGATGGAGGGGTCCCGGGCGGAGGTCCGGGAGCTGCGGGAGCGCCTGGCGTCCGGGGAGCACGTCACCGAGGCGCTGCGCAAGGAGCTGTACGAGGCGGGCCAGCAGAGAGACCACACCCACGCAGACCTGCACAAGGCCCGCCTCCACAAGGCCCAGCTCAGCCTGCAGATGTCCGACGAGAACCTGGCCTTCTACGAGGGCCGTGCCGCCTGGGCCCTGGAGAGAGAGGCCCTGAGGCAGGCCGCCGAGGTGAGATAGACCCCTCTGATAGACCCCCTGATAGACCCCCTATAGACCCCCTGATAGACCCCCTAAGGCTGTCCCCAAACATTCAAGGTTCGAATGTTCGCTCGTTAGGGTTGGCACTCGAATCTTAATTAATGGGCTTGAACCATTCGTTTTTTTATTTAATTTTTTTAATACAAATAAATATTATTATTAATAAATACTTTTTTATTAACTCGAAAATATATCTCGGAGAGAATGTGATATGAGCATGTCAAAAAAAGTAAGTTTCTAGTGCATTCCTGTCGGAAGTTGTTGTGCTGTCCCTCTCCAAAATCCCCTGTGCACATTAATTTGGTGATGGGCCTGCAGCCAATCAGCCAATCAGCAACAAACACACACACACAAGTCATTTTGTTTGTGAGGGAAGTGCAGCAGTGCACTAAACTACATACATACATGTGTCCAGCTTGTTTATGTTTGGTTTCCAACTTTCCATCCATTGTGTGTATAATTCGACTGCGTTGCGCGGCGGCGCGGCCGATCTACAAGCTCACAAAGCGCCGCGTTGTGAGCTTGTAGATCTGCTCTAATTCTGCAGCACATGCCTACACGACACTGCGCTGCTCAGAGGGGGGAAACAGGGGGCCCGACGACAGGGCGGCCGGGCGTCGCTTAACGGGAGGATGAAAAAGTGACGCCGGTTGGGAGGAGGAAGCGACGCGCGGCCGTCGGAGGCCCCCCTGGGCGGCCCCCGGCCCCAAACCGACGGCAGCAACTGCGATGGAACGGGCTGCAATATTAGACATTTTTCAGGGAGAACTCTCAGGGCCTCTAGCCGTCGGGGCTCTACGCAGTTGCGTAGTTTGCGTA
This sequence comes from Protomyctophum parallelum, assembly GCF_964188405.1. Taxonomy (NCBI): domain Eukaryota; kingdom Metazoa; phylum Chordata; class Actinopteri; order Myctophiformes; family Myctophidae; genus Protomyctophum; species Protomyctophum parallelum. The sequence goes on from NC_139703.1 coordinate 9,407,749, forward strand.
GTGCTAAAAACCGCCCCTGCACACACACACACACACACACACACACACACCAGCACGATCGCACAATTTGAGAAAAAGGTTAGTTCTCTCTATCTCCCGCTGCGCTCGACAATGCTATATACTTCTCCAGTACAGCAGTGCAGAACCGAGAGAGTGACACATGCTTTTGGATGTAAACTGCGCAGCTAATAGCGGGTGAGACGCGCTGTGCGCTCTGATCGAGACGGTGATTTTTTTTATCAATTAGAAACAAATGGTCCGAATGTTCACTCAGAAATTCCTGCCGAAGTTCGAGTCCTAAAATAAGGGCTAGGGTACAGCCTTACTTCATGGTAAAGTGTCGTTCCCATCCCCCAGAGACACTGCAGTGATCAAACCTCTTCATGTTATCGTTCCCATCCCCCAGAGACACTGCAGTGATCAGACCTCTCGTTCCCATCCCCCAGAGACACTGCAGTGATCAGACCTCTCGTTCCCATCCCCCAGGTGGACCAGAACAAAGTGCAGCAGCTGAGCGCCGAGCTGCGGCAGAAAGAGGCGTGGCTTCAAGAGGAGAGGGCGGAGCGTGAGAAGGTGGAGGCGGAGCTGACCAGAGAGAGAGACGATGATTACAGGGTGAGTCTCATTGAACTACTGCCAGAGAGAGAGAGAGAGAGAGAGGGTGAGTCTCATTGAACTACTGCCAGAGAGAGAGAGAGTGAGGGTGAGTCTCATTGACCTACTGCCAGAGAGAGAGAGAGAGAGAGAGGGTGAGTCTCATTGACCTACTGCCAGAGAGAGAGAGAGAGAGGGTGAGTCTCATTGAACTACTGCCAGAGAGAGAGAGAGAGAGAGGGTGAGTCTCATTGACCTACTGCCAGAGAGAGAGAGAGAGAGGGTGAGTCTCATTGAACTACTGCCAGAGAGAGAGAGAGTGAGGGTGAGTCTCATTGACCTACTGCCAGAGAGAGAGAGAGAGGGTGAGTCTCATTGACCTACTGCCAGAGAGAGAGAGAGGGTGAGTCTCATTGACCTACTGCCAGAGAGAGAGAGAGGGTGAGTCTCATTGACCTACTGCCAGAGAGAGAGCGAGGGTGAGTCTCATTGACCTACTGCCAGAGAGAGAGAGAGAGAGGGTGAGTCTCATTGACCTACTGCCAGAGAGAGAGAGAGAGAGGGAGGGTGAGTCTCATTGACCTACTGCCAGAGAGAGAGAGAGAGAGGGTGAGTCTCATTGACCTACTGCCAGAGAGAGAGAGAGAGAGAGGGTGAGTCTCATTGACCTACTGCCAGAGAGAGAGAGAGAGAGGGTGAGTCTCATTGACCTACTGCCAGAGAGAGAGAGAGGGTGAGTCTCATTGACCTACTGCCAGAGAGAGAGAGAGAGGGTGAGTCTCATTGACCTACTGCCAGAGAGAGAGAGAGAGAGAGAGAGGGTGAGTCTCATTGACCTACTGCCAGAGAGAGAGAGAGAGAGAGAGAGAGGGTGAGTCTCATTGACCTACTGCCAGAGAGAGAGAGAGAGAGAGGGTGAGTCTCATTGACCTACTGCCAGAGAGAGAGAGAGAGAGGGTGAGTCTCATTGACCTACTGCCAGAGAGAGAGAGAGAGAGAGGGTGAGTCTCATTGAACTACTGCCAGAGAGAGAGAGAGAGAGAGAGAGAGGGTGAGTCTCATTGACCTACTGCCAGAGAGAGAGAGAGAGAGAGGGTGAGTCTCATTGACCTACTGCCAGAGAGAGAGAGAGAGAGAGAGAGAGGGTGAGTCTCATTGACCTACTGCCAGAGAGAGAGAGAGAGAGAGGGTGAGTCTCATTGACCTACTGCCAGAGAGAGAGAGAGAGAGGGTGAGTCTCATTGACCTACTGCCAGAGAGAGAGAGAGAGAGAGGGTGAGTCTCATTGACCTACTGCCAGAGAGAGAGAGAGAGAGAATCTCCAAATAGAAGTGTCTGTGTGGCTGAATGAATGAATCTCTCGCTGCATCGTCTCACGTTTCAGAAACTGGAGAAAGACCAGGACTCATTCCATGGCAAGCTCTCTCTCTCTCTCTCTCTCTCTCTCTCTCTCTCTCCCTCTCTCTACACAAATAGACATCAACAGATATCGGTCACATGGTGTCACGTATATATTTATTCTATATATAACAATAACAACACCTGCCCCGAAAAGGGGTTCCCGTCTTGAAAGGTAAAAACCCCAAAAGTCTAGGTACCCTTAATGGGTACCCTAAAGGTAGCCTGATGATCAGACTCAGTAGAGTCAGTCTATGGGCTGGAACCAGGCTACAGCAGAGTGGGCGGGGTCTATCAGGCTACTAAACGGGTACTATTTGTACTTTCTGAACTATTATTTTTTTAAAGCATCTAAAATAAGTTGGGCTGAAGGTTGCACAATACTGCCCCCAGCAGGTGCAGCTGAGCTATGGCAGGCAGGAGGTGCAGGAGATGAAGAGCAGCTTGGAGAGAGTTCAGAAGGAGAGCGAGCAGCAGCAGAAGGAGAACCAGGTACTGGACTATCCCTCACCACAGACAACACCTCAGTTTCCCCCTCCCCTCAGGTTAAGAGTCTGGGTGTCGTCCTCCATTAGCACACTCTCATCCCACACCCACACCAACGCCACCATCCGGTCTGCCTACTTCCACCTCAGAAACCTCCTCCGCCCCCCCCCCCCCCCCCCCCCTAACTCCCCACAATGCCGCAATCCTGCTCTTGTCACCTCCCGCCTGGACTACTGTAATAATTCCCTTCTCTTTGGTCTCCCCCCACAAACTCCTCCATAAACTCCAACTGGTCCAGAACGCTGCTGCCCGTATCGTCACCAGAACCCCTGTCATCAGTCACGTCACCCCCTGTTTTACACCAACTCCACTGGCTCCCCATCAAATACCGTATCCACTTCAAGATCCTTCTACATACATTCAAGGCCATCCATAACCTCACCCCCCCCCCCCCCTTATCTGTCTGACCTTGTCCACGTCGACATTCCCACCCGGTCTCTCAGGTCTGCCTCCTCCGTCAAACTGAAAGTCCTCCCAGCCCGTCTGTCTCTCCACCATGGGGGACAGCCTTCAGCCGCTCTGCCCCTCACCTCTGTTTTATTTTTCTTCTGCTTTTAACTGTGTTCTTGTACTGTTTTTAACCTGTACGGCGACCTTGAGTGCCCTGAAAGGCGCCTTATAAATAAAATGTATTATTAATATAACGTTATAACAGCAGCAGGAGAACCAGTTAAACCAACCCCCCCCCCATGTAAATTCTCCTCCTCTTAGGACCTGAGAGACTACATCCATCAGCTGGAGCCCAAGGTGGTGGAGGAGGAGGAGGAGGAGGAGGAGGAGGAGGAGACATACACTGACTCTGTTGACGGTGAGTTATGAACACGAACATACACACACACACACACACACACACAGTGTAGCGGTGGTGGCTCAGGGGTAGAGTGGCCGGATGGTAACTGGAAGGTTGCCAGGGGGGCGCTAAGCGTCTCCAGAAGGGGCTCATGAGCATTAGTGAGGACCAATTATTATTTTATGAAGATAGGTTGAAAAGTGGTGAAGTGGTCCTTTTTAATATGAACGCCGTAGTTGCCGTATACCCTGCTCTGATCCACTCTCTCCTCATTGGCTCGTACCTGCTCTGATCCTCTCTCTCTCTCCTCATTGGCTCCTCAGCTGTGAAGGAGGCGGAGCAGAAGGAGGCGGGGCCTGTCATCGTGCTCACGCTGTCCTCTCACCGCGAGGTGGACACGCCCCTGGAGTTCATGACCGACGCCATGGATGTACGTATGAGAGAAACCCTGTCGTGTACAGACGCCATGGATGCTCGTATGAACCATTTAGTTAGAGAAACCCTGTCGTTGTACAGACACCATGGATATGCGTATGAACCATTTAGTTAGAGAAACCCTGTGGTTGTACAGACGCCATGGATGCTCGTATGAGAGAAACCCTGTGGTTGTACAGACACCATGGATGCTCGTATGAGACGTGCTCCTCCCGTATCTCCGTATAGTCTTATCTCTCTGTGTCTCTTGGCCGATCAGGAGTGGCGATGCAGTGAGGAGAGTAAGTGCTACGGTCCGTCTCAGCGCACTGAGCCCGCCCTCAGGTGAGAACACCTCCATTCACCCGCTTTAACCCGTTCTGACCTGAGATCAGATTCATACGAGGTTTCCACTGGACACACACACTGGGTCTGATTAACCCCATTCTGACCTGAGATCAGATTCATACGAGGTTTCCACTGGACACACACACTGGGTCTGATTAACCCATTCTGACCTGAGATCAGATTCATACGAGGTTTCCACTGGACACACACTGGTCTGATTAAAGCTGACTTTGATTGATTGACTGAAGTATTTATTAACAGTTTGTAGAATTACAGTACATTTCAAGCACAAACTCAATACAAAGACTGTTAACTGTGAGTGGACGACACCCTAAAGCATTACACTTGTTTACAAGAGGGTCCACCGTGTTCAATTCATCATAACATTTAGAGACGTACAGCTACCAAGTTCTGTTCTGTATCTATCATGTATGTTCAGTGTCTTATGTATGTAACATGTATTTATACGTGTATGTTCTGTGGTGTCTATGCATTTATACAACATGTATGTTCAAGTGATCACCGCTGTGTTCTTGACCAACCACAGTGACAATGATATCTACATGTGGTAGTAACACGGAGGAGCCTGAAGGTGGCGCCGTCGAGACGGATCTGCCAGAGGAACCCTGCGGGCGCGACGCGCTGCCGGGCATCGTCAGGAGTTACATGAAGTGTGCCTTATGTTTGTTTGTCATTAAACTGGTGTTTTGAAGGATTCAGCAGTGGTTTTTCAACCAGTGGTCCTTGAGGGCCGATTCGTACTCCTATTTTAGAGCCGAATAAAAGTGGGTTCGGCTCTGTAGAGCCTACAATGTGACGTCATTTGAGGTTCGGGGGGGGGGGCGGGTACCGTCCTAAAGTCGGCTCTTCGGTGCTACTGAAAATTTCTGACGAGCCGAAATCATTTCGGCTCTACAGCGCCGAAACAGCTGTAAACTAGAAAATTCGCAATTTTAAAAAATTGCAGAGTGTGGTTGCCGCAGTGGCTTACATATGCCCCTCCCACTAATATTGCCAGCCAATTACAATTTCAAGTCACGCCTTAGATCATGCGTAAGTAATTCGGAGGGGATTTAACCCCCGAAATTCATGTTTTTGCGACAAACGGTTACATTTCTCGCATTTGCGGCGCCCCCCTATGGCTTTTAGAACTTGGTTGATTGAACCACCCCGGACATGTGATTTAAATTTGGGATGGATTGGACATTCCGTTCGTGATTTATGGCATTTTTGTGATATAGGCCCCTCCTACTAACTTCGGAAGACGATTACGGCCGAACGATACGCACTACCAAAATTCTGCACCTGGTGTTTTAATCGGATATGTCCAGAGATCATGTGTGCCGATTTCTGTGAGATTTGGACGAAATATGTAGGAGGAAAAGCAAAAAGTTTGTTTTGGACAAAATTCAAAATGGCGGAAAATCCATCATGGCGGAAATGGGCGTGGCCTATATGGGGAGATGCGTCATGACCCAAGGAATCCAGGGAAAAAATTATTTTGATTTTACGACCTACGGTTCAAGAGTTATAAGCCAAAAGGTAAAGTGGGCTGTTATAGCGCCACCATGAGGCCGACCTATAAAATTATAATTTTAATTAATTTTAGTGATAATTAAGAAATATCCCTAAAAGTTTTGTAACTATAGTGATTACAGTCTCCGAGGAAAAAATACTTGAATGTGATTTTTTGCCTTTTCCCATTCATGTCAATGGGGAAATTTAATTCACTAATAAATTCATATCAATTAAACTATACAACATTTCTCTTAACAAAATACAAGCACACGATTCCCGATTTTTCCGGTCAATTTGACATATGGCTCAAGTGCGTACAGCGTACAGTGTGGGAGGTATAAAGCGACAAAAAAAAGACTACTGTGAAATAATAATAAAAATAACTAGAAAGCAGTTCCTGTAGAAACTGCGTGGGCTCGCGTAAAATGCTTTGTATAAAGTTATTGCCGTGTCAAGTTTGAAACTCGGGGACCGGAGTAATGGTGTTACCATTGGTGGTCTAAGTCCATAATCAAAATTTCTGGACTGTAACATATTGTAAAGAAAAGTAGAAAATGTATTAAAGCTGAAGTAAAAGTTAAAAAAGTATGAACATTTGTAAAAACTATAGTTTAAGCATAAATAACTGCATAAAGCGGAAATAAAGTATGTGGAAGTAGTATGATGCCCAAAAAGGGGCAGAATAAAGTAAGTAAAGTATTACTGTCTACTAATGATTTGTAATGTATGAATAATGCTTTACAATGTATTCTTGATGAATCAAGAAAAGGTAAAAAAGAAAAAAAATAGTCAATCCAATGGAGTATACATATAAAAGCATTCATGAGCTTAACAGAAATAGCATACTTTTACATGTAAAAAGAAGGTTCAAATAGCATATAGGCCTATCTTTAAAAGCATAAACACAATGATTATTGATAATGGTCTAAGATATTTCTTAAAAAAAATATTAAGATAAAAAATATTAAGTTCTTTATTATTATTTTTTTCCTTTTAAGTTTAAAAAAAAGTTAAAGTTTTAATTTTTTAATGTTTTTAATTTTTTTTAATTTTTTAATTTTTTAATCATGCTAATGCTAACATGCTAATGCTAACATGCTAACATGCTAATGCTAACATGCTAACATGCTAATGCTATCATGCTAACATGCTAATGTTAACATGCTAATCCTATCATGCTAATGCTAACATGCTAATGCTAACATGCTAACATGCTAATGCTAACATGCTAACATGCTAATGCTATCATGCTAACATGCTAACATGCTAATGCTAACATGCTAATGCTAACATGCTAATGCTAACATGCTAATGCTATCATGCTAACATGCTAATGCTAACATGCTAACATGCTAATGCTAACATGCTAATGCTAACATGCTAACATGCTAATGCTATCATGCTAACATGCTAATGCTAACATGCTAACATGCTAATGCTAACATGCTAACATGCTAATGCTATCATGCTAACATGCTAACATGCTAATGTTAACATGCTAATGCTAACATGCTAATGTTAACATGCTAATGCTAACATGCTAACATGCTAATGCTAACATGCTAACATGCTAATGCTATCATGCTAACATGCTAATGTCAACATGCTAATGTTAACATGCTAACATGCTAATGCTATCATGCTAACATGCTAATGCTATCATGCTAATGCTAACATGCTAACATGCTAATGCTAACATGCTAATTTTTAAGTTTAATTTTTTTTAATTTTTTTCAATTTTTCCATTTTTTTCCATTTTTTTTATTTTTTTAATTTTTTTTAATTTTTTTTAATTTTGTTTTTATTTTTTTATTTTTTTTTAAGTTTTTTTAATTTTTTTATTTTTTTGAAAATATTTTTTTATAAACGTGTGTGTGTGTGTGTGTGTGCGTGCGTGCGTGCGTGCGTGCGTGCACTTGCGAGAGCTGTGTAAAGGCCAGCCAATAGGAAGACAGGGTGTGTGTGTGCGTGCGTGCATGCGTGCGTGCGTGCTCTTGCGAGAGCTGTGTAAAGGCCATCCAATTGCACAAATAGCAGACCTACAAGCCCACAAGGTATCGCAGAGCAACTCATTGAGATCTTGTAACTTTAATTTCAGCCCTGTAATTAAGCTCTTATATGTCTCAGCTGTGGAAGTGTAAAAGACAAACAAGTGGCGCGCAACTTGAAGGTCTTGATCTTGAATGATCCTGAATGGGGGGAAACTATGCCCGAACAAATTGCTCTATCGCAAAAAGTAAAAGTCGAATGCAAATAATTTTTTCGCTGTGAGTGGCCTGAGATATTGAGGTACACCATGTGCGATTGTGGTGTTGGTACGATCGAAAATGTGGTTATAAGAGCGAGTTAAGAATTGTCATCGCGATAATTTCCTCGTAAGGATTTTACTATGGAGGTCAATGAGCAGATTGACTGTATTTGTGTCACTTAAAAGGCCGTAGTTCACATTCTGTATGTCTCTGTGTTTTGGTGGTCACATTGTGTGAAAGAGGACATGTGTGGCTACAAAATGACCAAAGGACATGCGTGTAAAGTGAATATCTTGGCCGGGACGGCAATTTGTTTGGTAAATTTTCAAGGAAAGATTTTCTGTTCTACGCACTCTAGTGAAAAAAGCCCGCACTCTAAGTTGGCACTAATTAGGCGAAACGGCCTGCGATTGAACTGCGATTTCGGAAAAAACGTTTAACGTATTCGAATACGGTTTGAACCACGAAAAAGTCCAGAGTCGTGTGAGCTTTCTAAAGTTTAAATCACGTTTCTACGACAAAGTATGCCAGAGTAATGAGGCTGCAAAAGTGAGGTTGATTTAGAGATAAATCCCATACATTGTCAATGGGAGGAAAAAACTATAAATAAAGTTAAATATTTTAAAAAGTATAAACTTTTTCAAAACAACTTTTTCACCAATTAAAGTTCAAAGATAGATGAACATTATAAAGTTTGAATGAAGTTTCAAAGTGAAAGTATGACGGAGTAATAAGAGCTCAAAAAAGTTAACTGTGAAAAATGGGACCTTTCTTCCATCGACTCTCACTATAAAGAATGTAAAAAAAAGTTAAAAAGTTAAAAAGTATAAAAAGTATAAAACTTTGTAAAAAAAAAAAAACAAGCAACCATCACTGCAAAGAGCCGAACAGTTTGAACTTTGAACTAAATTTCTAGTATAAAGTATGCGGAAGTAGTTAGGTGCCAAAAAAAAGGGTGGAATAAAGAAGAATAAATAAATATAGGCTGGCAATAACTATTGTGTGCTCGCTGTGGCGAGCCCACAATAAAGTGTTACAATTACTAGAGTCTGGTTGCCCCTTTTGGGGCAACCACACTAAATAGGAGTATGAATCGGCCCTGAGGGGGTTCCAGGTGACCACCATGATGGAGAGATTTAAGTTCTGGGTCTTAACGCCCAAAGGGTTGAGACCGTTTTTAAAGGTAGACCACACCAATGCAACTCATTGAGTTGAGAACCTGTGATATATATATTTTTTAAAACAGTTGTACAAAAGTACAACTACAGTGTGTGTGTGTGTGTGTGTGTGTGTGTGTGTGTGTGTGTGTGTGTGTGCGATAAAGCATGCAGTAAGTTATAATATTATTAGTATATTATACTTATATTTGTATATTTGTACAAATGACGCTACACTTCCACGTGGTCGGCCTGATGCGTGCGTGTCGTACAGGGCGGTGTCACGCACCAAAAATAAGAGATCTTCAAGCTCACGTCTTGTTGACGGGGCCATTTATACGACACAGTAGGCTACAGGTGGAGACGACAGAACTCTAATGAAGGTTCTTCAAAGTACAAAGTACTTTTTCACTGCCTCTCGTGTAGATTCAGCACTTTTAACTGATAGAATAGATCATGTCGATATAGACGTAAATTCTTTAGTGATGTATTATTGCTATTAAACCATATAATCTGTGCACGAGTGTGTAGAATAGATGTTGTATGGCAGGATTAGCCTAAATTACACTCATTTGGGGAAAGATCCAAGATGGCGCAGCAGGGTATGAGCACGTTAGATTTTGCATTTGTAAATGTTCAGAGCTATTGTAGGGCAGGGGGGTTTGGCGCGCTGGACGAGTTCTCTTAGACTCTCGTAGAATGAAAATGTCAGAATCGATAAATACATCCACGAGGGTCTAAAGTTTATTGTCTGTCAATGTTGTATTGGTCTGAACAATTGTTGTTATATGAGAATGTTTTAAAACTAATTAAATAAATGAAAAAGAACAAATCCAGATGTGAAGCTTCTTTTTTTTCCAGTTCAAGTTCAAGTTTATTGGTCATTTAAAATACACACACCTTATACAATGTATTCAGGGTTTTCTTTTTTTGACCAAAGGGGAGTGTTTGGCAGAAGCCTCAGCTTATAGTGCCAGCCCTTTTAATATTCAAAATAGCTATAGACAGGAAAAATAAATACAACAAAACAAACAAACAAACAAAACAGAGAGAAAAAACAAAACATAACAAAACAAAACAAGACAAAAACAAAACAAAACTTGGCCTACTGAGGTTGTACGGTTTCTCGCTGATCGCTCCAGCGGTGGTTGTGACATTTATTTGTGCAAAACAGATACAATTTGACATACTATAGTGTGCCATTTTTTACATGGAAAAACTGACACGGAAAACTGTCATGATTTAGAAGACATTTGTAGAATCGGCCTCGGGTCTAAATGGGTTAATCACAGGGCTGTCTGCTTCATGTATTATAATAAAAAGTGCATTCTGGTATTGTGAATCAATGGATTGAGTGCTATCCTTACTTTCATGAAAGCACCAACTTCAGTGTTTACTGACTGACCTACAATAACAATAATAGCACAGTGAGTCTCAGACTGGGGTCCGGGGACCCCCAGATTTTGTGTTGTGTTTTTTAATATAGCATCAACATCAGCTATATCCACTATAAACCTTATACACATCGGCGATTTGAAACTAGCCGATCTACGAGCAATTGTTGATCAGCTATTTTCAACAAATCAGACCTTTAAACGCAGTCAAATACATTTCAAATCATATGAAATAACACATTGGTGGGGTCTATATAGTAAACACTGCATCACTGATACATAGTCCTATGAGTCATCACCGTCTGTTGCTATGCAGCGTTCAGCCCCATGTACAGTAACAGTCAGCCCAGTACAGTATTAAGTTTATTAACAGATCCCTGATTGATCTAAAAACTAATCCACTATATATATTCACCAAATCACCAAGACAGCAGAGCATTAAAACGTTTCCTTTGGAATGTCAGAAAGTGATCTATATGTGCAAAATAAAAAATAAATCAGCCAATGTATAGGCTACACACTATGTTACACCGTGGCGTTTCTGCAGTGGCGTGCACAGACATTTAGAGGGGCAGGTGCTCAAGAGAAAAAAGGGCACCTTGTGCAGCGCATTTTGGGGTGGGAACCCATTTTGGTGCTTTAGCTATTGAAAAATAGCAGATCTACAAGCTCATAGCGCGCCACCTAGTGGTGCGCTACGAGCTTGTAGGTCCGCTATTATTATTTTTTATCGAAGAACCACTGACATAGAAACATAGCTTTAGATTGTGGGGGGCCTAAATAATATAGTAGAAGCGTTTTTTTATCAAGATTTGATCAATGTCACCGCATGGTCCACACACAAAAAATTAAGAAAAAAAAGAAAAAGTGTTTTGTTTTTGTTGCCAAAAGGGTAGTGTCTATCTGTGCACGCCATTGCGTTTCTGTGGTGAAGAAAATATATTTTACCTGTCAGTGCCGCTTCTGCTCAGGTCCTAATTGAATGTATGTGGAGTAAACACTAGGGCATAAATCCAGGTCTTAATAAAAATATATATATAAAACGCCAAAATCGCGAGATAATAGACAAGACTAATTAATGACAAAGTATTTCACAGATCTTTTTGGTTTGATTGTTCGCTTGTGATAAAGGAACTAAAAGGTGATGAAGAAGAACAGCAGAGGAAAAGAACACACAAAAGTCAGTTGGCAGTGAAAATCAGAACAGCGCCACAGCGTGGTGAGACATGTCATTACCTCCATAGAGGTTCATCAGACTAAAGAAATTAAAGTCTGAACTATATAGAAGTGTCTATTTGTACGTCTCTAAATGTTTTGATGAATTGAACATGGTGGACCCTGTTGTAAACAAGTGTAATGCCTTAAAGAAACACAAAAAAAAAACAGATTATATAAACAGACACAGACAGACAGACAGACAGACAGACAGACCAGGGGGTCCTTGGGGGAGTTTGAATAATTAATATAAATTCTCTTCTGCGAGTCTCGGCCCGGGTACAATTTTCAGATGGGGGTCCCTGGTACAACATATGTTCAGATGGGGGTCATATTTTCAGATGGGGGGCCCTGGTACAACATATTTTCAGATGGGGGTCCCTGGTACAACATATTTTCAGATGGGGGTCCCTGGTACAACATATTTTCAGATGGGGGTCCCTGGTACAACATATTTTCAGATGGGGGTCCCTGGTACAACATATTTTCAGATGGGGGTCATATTTTCAGATGGGGGTCCCTGGTACAACATATTTTCAGATGGGGGTCCCTGGTACAACATATTTTCAGATGGGGGTCATATTTTCAGATGGGGGGGCCCTGGTACAACATATTTTCAGATGGGGGTCATATTTTCAGATGGGGGGCCCTGGTACAACATATTTTCAGATGGGGGTCATATTTTCAGATGGGGGGCCCTGGTACAACATATTTTCAGATGGGGGTCATATTTTCAGATGGGGGGCCCTGGTACAACATATTTTCAGATGGGGGTCTGTGGCCACGGACCCCCATCTGGTCCAAATGTATACATATAGGCCTAATTTGTGGGTCCTTGACTTGATGCAGTGTCTGCTGGTGAACACTAGATGGGAGCAAAACGTCACTTTTCCTGTCTGTCCCCCAGGAGGCCAGAACACACGACTTAAAACAATATGTAGATTCACCTCTCTCTCTCTCTCTCTCTCTCTCTCTCTCTGGTAGGCCTATATAATGTATTGTCTATCTCTCTCCATCTCTGGTATAATGTATTGTCTGTCTGTCTGTCTGTCTGTCTGTCTGTCTGTCTGTCTGTCTGTCTGTCTGTCTGTCTGTCTGTCTGTCTGTCTGTCTGTCTGTCTGTCTGTCTGTCTATCTATCTATCTCTCTCTCTCTCTCTCTCTCTCTCTCTCTCTCTCTCTCTCTCTCTCTCTCTCTCCCTCCTCTCTCCTATCTAATGGACTAACCAAAATTATCAGCAGCGACAATAAACTATATAAACTAGTCCCAACAGGTCAACTGAGGATGCCATCTCCACTGCCCTGACTCACCTGGGACTCACCAACACCTCTATGTAAGGATGCTGTTCATCGATTTCAGCTCCACATTCAACACCATCATACCCTCGAACTGGTCACCACCTTACCTTGGCATCTGATGGGTAATTTTAAATAGGATCCATCTTAAAATAACGATAGCTTTGAAAGGACTGTATAATAACTATAAAGACTATAAATAATCAATGATAAGCTCCGATAGCAGAGGGCTGGAAGCTGAGAGCGCTCCGGAGCAGAACCAAAATGCGCCGGAAGGCTCAGGTAATCCCATTACAATACTTAACTTTAGCTTTTACCAGGATACTTTAAGTAAATAGCCAATATGAACACAAACTAAGGATTACCTAATAACCAAAATATTACCTGATTACACCCAAGGAGAGACGTCCATATCAAAATGAGGCTTTTAGTCGTTTATATTATCGTTTCAGAGAGAACAGAACAATTGGATTCACATACACAGCATAATAATTTACAATCGAAATGACCCAGACCCCGTAGGGTCGGGTGTGTGGTTTCTCTCTCCCGCCTCCAAAATGGGAGACAGTATATATACTCTTCAATACAAAATGGAGAATGGTACAAAGCAGACGTGGCAAAACGAAGAGCGTCTTATGGAAAAATACCGAGGCTAAACCGGAAGAACACAGAGGTTGGTCAGGCATGGCACCCGGCTATAAAGGATAAATTTGTCAGTCTCAGCTATGGCATGCAGTCTGATAAGAGAATGCCAAGGTCAGATACATGCTCTAGACAGAGACAGTGCAATAATAATTCTTACTAACTAAACGCCAAAAGACAGCGTGAAGTCACTACACAGGGCAGCCAGATTAAAAGGGTCAAAAAGGTCAAAGGAGCTGATCATTCACCCATAAAATATAAACAAATTATCTATCAGCATCAGCACCACACTCTGCTCTGCAACTGGACCCTGGACTTTCTGACCAACAGACCCCAGTCTGTTAGGTTGGATAATCACACCTCCTCCACCCTGACACTGAACACCGGCGTACCACAGGGCTGTGTGCTCTGCCCTCTCCTCTATTCCCTCTTCACCTTTGACTGCGTTCCGGTGCATGGCTCCAACACTTTTCTTTTTTTACTTTATTTGTTTATTTGGACAGGACAATGCATATTAATGGACGTCACATGGACGTAAATACACAGGATATAGCCCCGTTGCAAATTTTCATCCGCAGTTCTCACAGGAAACACAACACTGAAAGACAGACAGTCAAACAGTGGATTACATTTACATGACATTACGTTAGGGAACACAGCATGAAAAATAAATACACCTAAAATAATCATAAATGGTTGCAGCTTTGTGCAGCTGTTGTACCACACTGAGATGCAGTTTGTTAAGATGCTCTCAAATGGTGCAGCGGTAAAAGTTCACCAGAATCCGGGGGAGAAGGGTGAGCCTTCCTCAGGAAGTAGAGAGACGCTGCTGCGCCTTCTTGATCGAACAGGGTGGAGCAGTTGAGAGCCCATGAGAGGTCCTCAGAGAGCTGGACACCCGCTCCACCACCGCCCCGTTGATGTGGTCACAGCGGTTAGTTCTCCTGTAGTCCACAATGAGCTCCTTGGTCTTCGTGGTGTTGAGAGACAGATTATTGTCAGCGCACCACACGGCCAGGTGCTGGACCTCCTCCCCGTAGGCCGACTCGTCGTTGTTCCTGATCAGGCCTATACCACCGTGGTGTCATCCATGGTCCTTCCTCTGCGTACAAGGGACTGTGCTACATTAAATCTCACACTATTAAGGCAACCGGCCGGTTCCACGCGGTGCACAAGGTGCCCTTTTTTCACTTGAGCACCTGCCCCTCTAAATGTCTGTGCACGGCACGCCACTGCCTCCTACCCATCTGAACTCTCACCATACATACACTAGCATGTTATGGCTTATGGCTTGTGTGGGTGGGTGTGTATATATATGCATATACATCTTCATGCATTTTGTTCCTCTCATACTCATACTTATTATTATACATACTGTACATTCAACAACAAGTATATTTATTCCCATTACTGCATTGCACTCTGGCTACTGGCTAGACGCCACTATTCATATCATTGTCAAAGTATTTGTATACTATGAGCAGTGACAATAAATTGAATCTAATCTAATCTAATAAGATTCTTCCAAGACAATTCCATGCTTTGTTTTGAATGATGTGTCTATAAAGTTAACATTACTATAAGAGGTGTGGTTATAATAATTATTCAAATATGTCTTCCCTGTTTTCTTTTTAAATTTCTTCCTGAAAGCCTTGGAGTCAAAAGGCCCAATCGAAATAACACCATTTTAGTGACATCATAACCCTAACCCCTCCCACATTATTATACAACAACAGCTTCAGTTCAGGTGGGCGGTGCTAATAGTGACAACCAGCTATACTTAGGGTGCGTTAGGAAATGCGTCCTGAACGCACTGCGGTGTGCTCTCTTGTCGTTCGTTTATTCAGTGCACTCGTGCGTTGTCGTTTGAAAATCCAGTGCGCTGCGCACCGGGTGTGCCGAGTGCCCGCACTGAGAGACCCTAACCCTGAAGCTGGGGTCGTCCACTGAGAGACCCTACCCTGAAGCTGGGGTCGTCCACTGAGCGACCCTAACCCTGAAGCTGGGGTCGTCCACTGTACCGTACGGAATACTATAGCACGCCGTTTTTCACCATTTTTGAGGTTTGGAAAAAAAAACAAAAAAAAAACATGTGTTATAGCCCATCGTTTTTTGAATTTTTGAAGAAAAAAAAATCTCGTTTTTCATCATTTTTGAACATGGGCTATAGCCCATACCGTACGGCATACTATAGCACGCCGTTTTTCACCATTTTTGAGGTTTTGAAAAATATGAAGAAAAAAAAACATGGGTTATAGCCCATCGTTTTTTGAATTTTTGAAAAAAAAGAATTAACCTTGTTTTTCATCATTTTTGAAGATTTGATAAAAATGGAAAACAAAACACAACATGGGTTATAGCCCATCGTTTTTTGAAGTTTTGAAAAAGAAAATTAACCTTGTTTTTCATCATTTTTGAACATGGGCTATAGCCCATACCGTACGGCATACTATATTACGCCGTTTTTCATCATTTTTGAGGATTTGAAAAAAATGGAAAAAAAAACATCGTTTTTTGAATTTTTGTAATGTTTTTTTATCCTCGTTTTTCATCATTTTTGAACATGGGCTATAGCCCATACCGTACGGCATACTTTAGCACATCGTTCTTTTTATAGCCCATTGTTTTTTGAATTTTTGAAAAAAAAATTATCCTTGTTTTTCATCATTTTTGAACATGGGCTATAGCCCATACCGTACGGCATACTATAGCACGCCGTTTTTCACCATTTTTGAGGTTTTGAAAAATATGAAAAAAAAACATGGGTTAGGCCTATAGCCCATCGTTTTTTGAATTTTTGAAAAAAAAAATTAACCTTGTTTTTCATCATTTTTGAAGATTTGATAAAAATGGAAAAAAAAACACAACATGGGTTATAGCCCATCGTTTTTTGAAGTTTTGAAAAAGAAAATTAACCTTGTTTTTCATCATTTTTGAACATGGGCTATAGCCCATCGTTTTTTGAATTTTTGAAAAAGAAAATTAACCTTGTTTTTCATCATTTTTGAACATGGGCTATAGTCCATACCGTACGGCATACTATAGCACGCCGTTTTTCATCATTTTTGAGGATTTGAAAAAAACAAAAACAAAAACAAAACATGGGTTATAGCCCATCGTTTTTTGAATAAAAAAAAAAGAATCCTCGTTTTTCATCATTTTTGAACATGGGCTATAGCCCATACCGTACGGCATACTATAGCACGCCGTTTTTTTTACCATTTTTGAGGTTTTGAAAAATATGGAAAAAAAACATGGGTTATAGCCCATCGTTTTTGAATTTTTGAAAAATAATAATTAACCTCGTTTTTCATCATTTTTGAACATGGGCTATAGCCCATACCGTACGGCATACTATAGCACACCGTTTTTCATCACTTTTGAGGTTTTGAAAAATATGAAAAAAAACATGGGTTATAGCCCATCATTTTTTGAATTAAAAAAAAAAAAAAAAAAATCGTTTTTCATCATTTTTGAACATACCGTACGGCATACTATATATTTTTTGTCCTCGTTTTTCATCATTTTGGACCATGGGCTATAGCCCATATCGTACGGCATACTATAGCACGCCGTTTTTCATCATTTTTGAGGATTTGAAAAAAATGAAAAAATGAAAAAAACGATGGGTTATAGCCCATCGTTTTTTGAAAAAGAAAAAAAAAAAAGTATCCTCGTTTTTCATCATTTTGGAACATGGGCTATAGCCCATATCATACGGCATACTATAGCACTCCGTTTTTCATCATTTTTGAGGATTTGAAAAAAATAAAAAAATAAAAAAACATGGGTTATAGCCCATCGTTCTTTGAATTTTTGATTTTTTTTTTATCCTCGTTTTTCATCATTTTTGAACATGGGCTATAGTCCATACCGTACGGCATACTATAGCACACCGTTTTTCATCACTTTTGAGGTTTTGAAAAATATGAAAAAAAACATGGGTTATAGCCCATCATTTTTTGAATTAAAAAAAAAAAAAAAAAAATCGTTTTTCATCATTTTTGAACATACCGTACGGCATACTATATATTTTTTGTCCTCGTTTTTCATCATTTTGGACCATGGGCTATAGCCCATATCGTACGGCATACTATAGCACGCCGTTTTTCATCATTTTTGAGGATTTGAAAAAAATGAAAAAATGAAAAAAACGATGGGTTATAGCCCATCGTTTTTTGAAAAAGAAAAAAAAAAAAGTATCCTCGTTTTTCATCATTTTGGAACATGGGCTATAGCCCATATCATACGGCATACTATAGCACTCCGTTTTTCATCATTTTTGAGGATTTGAAAAAAATAAAAAAATAAAAAAACATGGGTTATAGCCCATCGTTCTTTGAATTTTTGATTTTTTTTTTATCCTCGTTTTTCATCATTTTTGAACATGGGCTATAGTCCATACCGTACGGCATACTATAGCACGCCGTTTTTCATCATTTTTGAGGATTTGAAAAAAACAAAAACAAAAACAAAACATGGGTTATAGCCCATCGTTTTTTGAATTAAAAAAAGAAGAATCCTCGTTTTTCATCATTTTTGAACATGGGCTATAGCCCATACCGTACGGCATACTATAGCACGCCGTTTTTTACCATTTTTGAGGTTTTGAAAAATATGAAAAAAAACATGGGTTATAGCCCATCGTTTATTGAATTTTTGATTATTTCTTTTTATCCTCGTTTTTCATCATTTTTGAACATGGGCTATAGCCCATACCGTACGGCATACTATAGCACGCCGTTTTTCACAATTTTTGAGGTTTTGAAAAAAATGGGAAAAAAACATGGGTTATAGCCCATCGTTTTTTGAATTTTTGAAAAAAAAATTATCCTCGTTTTTCATCATTTTTGAACATGGGCTATAGCCCATACCGTACGGCATACTATAGGACGCCGTTTTTCATCATTTTTGAGGATTTGAAAAAAACAAAAACAAAAACAAAACATGGGTTATAGCCCATCGTTTTTGGAATTAAAAAAAGAAGAATCCTCGTTTTTCATCATTTTTGAACATGGGCTATAGCCCATACCGTACGGCATACTATAGCACGCCGTTTTTTACCATTTTTTAGGTTTTGAAAAATATGAAAAAAAACATGGGTTATAGCCCATCGTTTATTGAATTTTTGATTATTTCTTTTTATCCTCGTTTTTCATCATTTTTGAACATGGGCTATAGCCCATACCGTACGGCATACTATAGCACGCCGTTTTTCACCATTTTTGAGGTTTTGAAAAAAATGGGAAAAAAACATGGGTTATAGCCCATCGTTTTTTGAATTTTTGATTATTTCTTTTTATCCTCGTTTTTCATCATTTTTGAACATGGGCTATAGCCCATACCGTACGGCATACTATAGGACGCCGTTTTTCATCATTTTTGAGGATTAAAAAAAAAAAAAAACATTTCAAAGATTCCTTTTCAGGCAAATGTCCACCGTAAGATGAACCTAAGTAGGCTAGAATGGGGTTGCTAGGTGTAAGTATGTAGGACTAGTAGCATGCGAAAGTTTGTGCTATTGCCATAGAGAATGCATTGGGCGTTTAAGTTAAATAACTCATAAACTACAAAACATAAAAATAAAAAAAAGTTCCAGCATGTGTCTCCACAGTAAGCTGAATAATAAAAAGTGTGAATGGAGTTTCTAGGTGAAAGTGACTTTTGACGTGCCTATAGAGCTGCCATTGAGCCCCATGTTAAATGTCTCAAATTTGAAAGCACTATATTTCTAAAACTATGAAACATTTCAAAGATTCCTTTTCAGGCAAACATGTCCACCGTAAGATGAACCTAAGTAGGCTAGAATGGGGTTGCTAGGTGTAAGTATGTAGGACTAGTAGCATGCGAAAGTTTGTGCTATTGCCATAGAGAATGCATTGGGCGTTTAAGTTAAATAACTCATAAACTACAAAACATAAAAATAAAAAAAAGTTCCAGCATGTGTCTCCACAGTAAGCTGAATAATAAAAAGTGTGAATGGAGTTTCTAGGTGAAAGTGACTTTTGACGTGCCTATAGAGCTGCCATTGAGCCCCATGTTAAATGTCTCAAATTTGAAAGCACTATATTTCTAAAACTATGAAACATTTCAAAGATTCCTTTTCAGGCAAACATGTCCTACCGTAAGTAGGCTAGAATGGGGTTGCTAGGTGTAAGTATGTAGGACTAGTAGCATGCGAAAGTTTGTGCTATTGCCATAGAGAATGCATTGGGCGTTTAAGTTAAATAACTCATAAACTACAAAACATAAAAATAAAAAAAGTTCCAGCATGTGTCTCCACAGTAAGCTGAATAATAAAAAGTGTGAATGGAGTTTCTAGGTGAAAGTGACTTTTGACGTGCCTATAGAGCTGCCATTGAGCCCCATGTTAAATGTCTCAAATTTGAAAGCACTATATTTCTAAAACTATGAAACATTTCAAAGATTCCTTTTCAGGCAAACATGTCCACCGTAAGATGAACCTAAGTAGGCTAGAATGGGGTTGCTAGGTGTAAGTATGTAGGACTAGTAGCATGCGAAAGTTTGTGCTATTGCCATAGAGAATGCATTGGGCGTTTTTTTTTTTTTTAAGATATTTTTTTTTGTGGCTTACGCCTTTATTGATTTTTTAAGGGATAGAAAGTAGGCTGACAGGAAACGGGAGAGAGATGGGGGGATGACATGCGGTAAAGGCCGTGTCGGGTCCGGGAGTCGAACCCGCGGCACACCGCGACTGGATCACCAGTCCGGTGCCCAGACCGTTACGCTACGGCCTGGGCCTGCATTGGGCGTTTAAGTTAAATAACTCATAAACTACAAAACATAAAAATAAAAAATAAAAAGTTCCAGCATGTGTCTCCACAGTAAGCTGAATAATAAAAAGTGTGAATGGAGTTTCTAGGTGAAAGTGACTTTTGACGTGCCTATAGAGCTGCCATTGAGCCCCATGTTAAATGTCTCAAATTTGAAAGCACTATATTTCTAAAACTATGAAACATTTCAAAGATTCCTTTTCAGGCAAACATGTCCTACCGTAAGTAGGCTAGAATGGGGTTGCTAGGTGTAAGTATGTAGGACTAGTAGCATGCGAAAGTTTGTGCTATTGCCATAGAGAATGCATTGGGGGTTTAAGTTAAATAACTCATAAACTACAAAACATAAAAATAAAAAAAAGTTCCAGCATGTGTCTCCACAGTAAGCTGAATAATAAAAAGTGTGAATGGAGTTTCTAGGTGAAAGTGACTTTTGACGTGCCTATAGAGCTGCCATTGAGCCCCATGTTAAATGTCTCAAATTTGAAAGCACTATATTTCTAAGACTATGAAACATTTCAAAGATTCCTTTTCAGGCAAACATGTCCACCATAAGATGAACCTAAATAGGCTAGAATGGGGTTGCTAGGTGTAAGTATGTAGGACTAGTAGCATGCCAACGTTTGTGCTATTGCCATAGAGAATGCATTGTGTTGCGGAGGATGAGAGGAATGCTCTCATCCTCCGCAACACCCATTCTCATACACCGCGAGGATATGGGCTATAGCCCATATCATACGGCATACTATAGCACTCCGTTTTTCATCATTTTTGAGGATTTGAAAAAAATGAAAAAAAATGAAAAAAAAAATAAAAAAAAACGATGGGTTATAGCCCATCGTTTTTTGAATTTTAGATTTTTTTTTTAATCCTCGTTTTTCATCATTTTGGACCATGGGCTATATAGCCCATATCATACGGCAAACTATAGCACTCCGTTTTTCATCATTTTTGAGGATTTGAAAAAAATGAAATAATGAAAAAAACGATGGGTTATAGCCCATCGTTTTTTGATTTTTTGATTTTTTTTTAATCCTTGTTTTTCATCATTTTGGACCATGGGCTACAGCCCATATCGTACGGCATACTATAGCACGCCGTTTTTCATCATTTTTGAGGATTTTGAAAAAATTTAAAAATGAAAAAAACGATGGGTTATAGCCCATCGTTTTTTGAATTTTAGATTATTTTTTTATCCTCGTTTTTCATCATTTTGGAACATGGGCTGCAGGCAGGCTCTGCACCCAGTGAGTCACTGCGCATGCTGTTCTCGAAAGGCCGAATAGATAATGACAGAAGAGCCAGAGACTTGTTTCCATTGTGGTTCATAAACATTCGAACGTCTAGAGATAAACAACAGCAAAATAAACTATAGACAAATCTCCTGTTATTTTATTTTTTGTATTTTATTTTTGTATCAATGTTGTTACTCAAAGGGAACAGCAGACTGCATTGTGGCAGGTAGCAAGTAGATCAGTGACTTAGCACACTAGCTGCATGGAGGTTGTGGGTTCAAACCCCACTCAAATCTTTACTTGCCAAAATCTGCCACCCCCATTCTGAATTTCTCAGATTTAAAAGCACTATATTTCTAAAACGATGAAACATTTCAAAGATTCCTTTTCAGGCAAACATGTCCACCGTAAGATGAACCTAAGTAGGCTAGAATGGGGTTGCTAGGTGTAAGTATGTAGGACTAGTAGCATGCGAAAGTTTGTGCTATTGCCATAGAGAATGCATTGGGCGTTTAAGTTAAATAACTCATAAACTACAAAACCGAAAAATAAAAAAAAGTTCCAGCATGTGTCTCCACAGTAAGCTGAATAATAAAAAGTGTGAATGGAGTTTCTATAGGTGAAAGTGACTTTTGACGTGCCTATAGAGCTGCCATTGAGCCCCATGTTAAATGTCTCAAATTTGAAAGCACTATATTTCTAAAACTATGAAACATTTCAAAGATTCCTTTTCAGGCAAACATGTCCACCGTAAGATGAACCTAAGTAGGCTAGAATGGGGTTGCTAGGTGTAAGTATGTAGGAATAGTAGCATGCCAAAATTTGTGCTATTGCCATAGAGAATGCATTGGGCGTTTAAGTTAAATAACTCATAAACTACAAAACATAAAAATAAAAAAAAGTTCCAGCATGTGTCTCCACAGTAAGCTGAATAATAAAAAGTGTGAATGGAGTTTCTAGGTGAAAGTGACTTTTGACGTGCCTATAGAGCTGCCATTGAGCCCCATGTTAAATGTCTCAAATTTGAAAGCACTATATTTCTAAAACTATGAAACATTTCAAAGATTCCTTTTCAGGCAAACATGTCCACCGTAAGATGAACCTAAGTAGGCTAGAATGGGGTTGCTAGGTGTAAGTATGTAGGACTAGTAGCATGCGAAAGTTTGTGCTATTGCCATAGAGAATGCATTGGGCGTTTAAGTTAAATAACTCATAAACTACAAAACATAAAAATAAAAAAAAGTTCCAGCATGTGTCTCCACAGTAAGCTGAATAATAAAAAGTGTGAATGGAGTTTCTAGGTGAAAGTGACTTTTGACGTGCCTATAGAGCTGCCATTGAGCCCCATGTTAAATGTCTCAAATTTGAAAGCACTATATTTCTAAAACTATGAAACATTTCAAAGATTCCTTTTCAGGCAAACATGTCCACCGTAAGATGAACCTAAGTAGGCTAGAATGGGGTTGCTAGGTGTAAGTATGTAGGACTAGTAGCATGCGAAAGTTTGTGCTATTGCCATAGAGAATGCATTGGGCGTTTAAGTTAAATAACTCATAAACTACAAAACATAAAAATAAAAAAAAGTTCCAGCATGTGTCTCCGCAGTAAGCTGAATAATAAAAAGTGTGAATGGAGTTTCTAGGTGAAAGTGACTTTTGACGTGCCTATAGAGCTGCCATTGAGCCCCATGTTAAATGTCTCAAATTTGAAAGCACTATATTTCTAAAACTATGAAACATTTCAAAGATTCCTTTTCAGGCAAACATGTCCACCGTAAGATGAACCTAAGTAGGCTAGAATGGGGTTGCTAGGTGTAAGTATGTAGGACTAGTAGCATGCGAAAGTTTGTGCTATTGCCATAGAGAATGCATTGGGCGTTTAAGTTAAATAACTCATAAACTATACAAAACATAAAAATAAAAAAAAGTTCCAGCATGTGTCTCCACAGTAAGCTGAATAATAAAAAGTGTGAATGGAGTTTCTAGGTGAAAGTGACTTTTGACGTGCCTATAGAGCTGCCATTGAGCCCCATGTTAAATGTCTCAAATTTGAAAGCACTATATTTCTAAAACTATGAAACATTTCAAAGATTCCTTTTCAGGCAAACATGTCCACCGTAAGATGAACCTAAGTAGGCTAGAATGGGGTTGCTAGGTGTAAGTATGTAGGACTAGTAGCATGCGAAAGTTTGTGCTATTGCCATAGAGAATGCATTGGGCGTTTAAGTTAAATAACTCATAAACTACAAAACATAAAAATAAAAAAAAGTTCCAGCATGTGTCTCCACAGTAAGCTGAATAATAAAAAGTGTGAATGGAGTTTCTAGGTGAAAGTGACTTTTGACGTGCCTATAGAGCTGCCATTGAGCCCCATGTTAAATGTCTCAAATTTGAAAGCACTATATTTCTAAAACTATGAAACATTTCAAAGATTCCTTTTCAGGCAAACATGTCCACCGTAAGATGAACCTAAGTAGGCTAGAATGGGGTTGCTAGGTGTAAGTATGTAGGACTAGTAGCATGCGAAAGTTTGTGCTATTGCCATAGAGAATGCATTGGGCGTTTAAGTTAAATAACTCATAAACTACAAAACATAAAAATAAAAAAAAGTTCCAGCATGTGTCTCCACAGTAAGCTGAATAATAAAAAGTGTGAATGGAGTTTCTAGGTGAAAGTGACTTTTGACGTGCCTATAGAGCTGCCATTGAGCCCCATGTTAAATGTCTCAAATTTGAAAGCACTATATTTCTAAAACTATGAAACATTTCAAAGATTCCTTTTCAGGCAAACATGTCCACCGTAAGATGAACCTAAGTAGGCTAGAATGGGGTTGCTAGGTGTAAGTATGTAGGACTAGTAGCATGCGAAAGTTTGTGCTATTGCCATAGAGAATGCATTGGGCGTTTAAGTTAAATAACTCATAAACTACAAAACATAAAAATAAAAAAAAGTTCCAGCATGTGTCTCCACAGTAAGCTGAATAATAAAAAGTGTGAATGGAGTTTCTAGGTGAAAGTGACTTTTGACGTGCCTATAGAGCTGCCATTGAGCCCCATGTTAAATGTCTCAAATTTGAAAGCACTATATTTCTAAAACTATGAAACATTTCAAAGATTCCTTTTCAGGCAAACATGTCCACCGTAAGATGAACCTAAGTAGGCTAGAATGGGTTTGCTAGGTGTAAGTATGTAGGACTAGTAGCATGCCAACGTTTGTGCTATTGCCATAGAGAATGCATTGTGTTGCGGAGGATGAGAGGAATGCTCTCATCCTCCGCAACACCCATTCTCATACACCGCGAGGATATGGGCTATAGCCCATATCATACGGCATACTATAGCACTCCGTTTTTCATCATTTTTGAGGATTTGAAAAAAATAAAAAAAACGATGGGTTATAGCCCATCGTTTTTTGAATTTTTGAAAAAAAAATTAATCCTCGTTTTTCATCATTTTGGACCATGGGCTATATAGCCCATATCATACGGCAAACTATAGCACTCCGTTTTTCATCATTTTTGAGGATTTGAAAAAAAATAAATAATGAAAAAAACGATGGGTTATAGCCCATCGTTTTTTGATTTTTTGAAAAAAAAATTATCCTCGTTTTTCATCATTTGGACCATGGGCTACAGCCCATATCGTACGGCATACTATAGCACGCCGTTTTTCATCATTTTTGAGGATTTTGAAAAAATTTAAAAATGAAAAAAACGATGGGTTATAGCCCATCGTTTTTTGAATTTTAGATTATTTTTTTATCCTTGTTTTTCATCATTTTGGAACATGGGCTGCAGGCAGGCTCTGCACCCAGTGAGTCACTGCGCATGCTGTTCTCGAAAGGCCGAATAGATAATGACAGAAGAGCCAGAGACTTGTTTCCATTGTGGTTCATAAACATTCGAACGTCTAGAGATAAACAACAGCAAAATAAACTAGACAAATCTCCTGTTATTTTATTTTTTGTATTTTATTTTTGTATCAATGTTGTTACTCAAAGGGAACAGCAGACTGCATTGTGGCAGGTAGCAAGTAGATCAGTGACTTAGCACACTAGCTGCATGGAGGTTGTGGGTTCAAACCCCACTCAAATCTTTACTTGCCAAAATCTGCCACCCCCATTCTGAATTTCTCAGATTTAAAAGCACTATATTTCTAAAACTATGAAACATTTCAAAGATTCCTTTTCAGGCAAACATGTCCACCGTAAGATGAACCTAAGTAGGCTAGAATGGGGTTGCTAGGTGTAAGTATGTAGGACTAGTAGCATGCGAAAGTTTGTGCTATTGCCATAGAGAATGCATTGGGCGTTTAAGTTAAATAACTCATAAACTACAAAACATAAAAATAAAAAAAAGTTCCAGCATGTGTCTCCACAGTAAGCTGAATAATAAAAAGTGTGAATGGAGTTTCTAGGTGAAAGTGACTTTTGACGTGCCTATAGAGCTGCCATTGAGCCCCATGTTAAATGTCTCAAATTTGAAAGCACTATATTTCTAAAACTATGAAACATTTCAAAGATTCCTTTTCAGGCAAACATGTCCACCGTAAGATGAACCTAAGTAGGCTAGAATGGGGTTGCTAGGTGTAAGTATGTAGGAATAGTAGCATGCCAAAATTTGTGCTATTGCCATAGAGAATGCATTGGGCGTTTAAGTTAAATAACTCATAAACTACAAAACATAAAAATAAAAAAAAGTTCCAGCATGTGTCTCCACAGTAAGCTGAATAATAAAAAGTGTGAATGGAGTTTCTAGGTGAAAGTGACTTTTGACGTGCCTATAGAGCTGCCATTGAGCCCCATGTTAAATGTCTCAAATTTGAAAGCACTATATTTCTAAAACTATGAAACATTTCAAAGATTCCTTTTCAGGCAAACATGTCCACCGTAAGATGAACCTAAGTAGGCTAGAATGGGGTTGCTAGGTGTAAGTATGTAGGACTAGTAGCATGCGAAAGTTTGTGCTATTGCCATAGAGAATGCATTGGGCGTTTAAGTTAAATAACTCATAAACTACAAAACATAAAAATAAAAAAAAGTTCCAGCATGTGTCTCCACAGTAAGCTGAATAATAAAAAGTGTGAATGGAGTTTCTAGGTGAAAGTGACTTTTGACGTGCCTATAGAGCTGCCATTGAGCCCCATGTTAAATGTCTCAAATTTGAAAGCACTATATTTCTAAAACTATGAAACATTTCAAAGATTCCTTTTCAGGCAAACATGTCCACCGTAAGATGAACCTAAGTAGGCTAGAATGGGGTTGCTAGGTGTAAGTATGTAGGACTAGTAGCATGCGAAAGTTTGTGCTATTGCCATAGAGAATGCATTGGGCGTTTAAGTTAAATAACTCATAAACTACAAAACATAAAAATAAAAAAAAGTTCCAGCATGTGTCTCCACAGTAAGCTGAATAATAAAAAGTGTGAATGGAGTTTCTAGGTGAAAGTGACTTTTGACGTGCCTATAGAGCTGCCATTGAGCCCCATGTTAAATGTCTCAAATTTGAAAGCACTATATTTCTAAAACTATGAAACATTTCAAAGATTCCTTTTCAGGCAAACATGTCCACCGTAAGATGAACCTAAATAGGCTAGAATGGGGTTGCTAGGTGTAAGTATGTAGGACTAGTAGCATGCCAACGTTTGTGCTATTGCCATAGAGAATGCATTGTGTTGCGGAGGATGAGAGGAATGCTCTCATCCTCCGCAACACCCATTCTCATACACCGCGAGGATATGGGCTATAGCCCATATCATACGGCATACTATAGCACTCCGTTTTTCATCATTTTTGAGGATTTGAAAAAAATGAAAAAAAAAAAAAAAAACGATGGGTTATAGCCCATCGTTTTTTGAATTTTTGATTTTTTTTTTAATCCTCGTTTTTCATCATTTTGGACCATGGGCTATATAGCCCATATCATACGGCAAACTATAGCACTCCGTTTTTCATCATTTTTGAGGATTTGAAAAAAATGAAATAATTAAAAAAACGATGGGTTATAGCCCATCGTTTTTTGATTTTTTGAAAAAAAAAATTATCCTCGTTTTTCATCATTTTGGACCATGGGCTACAGCCCATATCGTACGGCATACTATAGCACGCCGTTTTTCATCATTTTTGAGGATTTTGAAAAAAATTAAAAATGAAAAAAATGATGGGTTATAGCCCATCGTTTTTTGAATTTTAGATTATTTTTTTATCCTCGTTTTTCATCATTTTGGAACATGGGCTGCAGGCAGGCTCTGCACCCAGTGAGTCAC
The DNA here is from genome assembly GCF_964188405.1 of Protomyctophum parallelum. Taxonomy (NCBI): domain Eukaryota; kingdom Metazoa; phylum Chordata; class Actinopteri; order Myctophiformes; family Myctophidae; genus Protomyctophum; species Protomyctophum parallelum. Next base: position 9,435,599 of record NC_139703.1, read on the forward strand.
TGCGCATGCTGTTCTCGAAAGGCCGAATAGATAATGACAGAAGAGCCAGAGACTTGTTTCCATTGTGGTTCATAAACATTCGAACGTCTAGAGATAAACAACAGCAAAATAAACTATAGACAAATCTCCTGTTATTTTATTTTTTGTATTTTATTTTTGTATCAATGTTGTTACTCAAAGGGAACAGCAGACTGCATTGTGGCAGGTAGCAAGTAGATCAGTGACTTAGCACACTAGCTGCATGGAGGTTGTGGGTTCAAACCCCACTCAAATCTTTACTTGCCAAAATCTGCCACCCCCATTCTGAATTTCTCAGATTTAAAAGCACTATATTTCTAAAACGATGAAACATTTCAAAGATTCCTTTTCAGGCAAACATGTCCACCGTAAGATGAACCTAAGTAGGCTAGAATGGGGTTGCTAGGTGTAAGTATGTAGGACTAGTAGCATGCGAAAGTTTGTGCTATTGCCATAGAGAATGCATTGGGCGTTTAAGTTAAATAACTCATAAACTACAAAACATAAAAATAAAAAAAAGTTCCAGCATGTGTCTCCACAGTAAGCTGAATAATAAAAAGTGTGAATGGAGTTTCTAGGTGAAAGTGACTTTTGACGTGCCTATAGAGCTGCCATTGAGCCCCATGTTAAATGTCTCAAATTTGAAAGCACTATATTTCTAAAACTATGAAACATTTCAAAGATTCCTTTTCAGGCAAACATGTCCACCGTAAGATGAACCTAAGTAGGCTAGAATGGGGTTGCTAGGTGTAAGTATGTAGGAATAGTAGCATGCCAAAATTTGTGCTATTGCCATAGAGAATGCATTGGGCGTTTAAGTTAAATAACTCATAAACTACAAAACATAAAAATAAAAAAAAGTTCCAGCATGTGTCTCCACAGTAAGCTGAATAATAAAAAGTGTGAATGGAGTTTCTAGGTGAAAGTGACTTTTGACGTGCCTATAGAGCTGCCATTGAGCCCCATGTTAAATGTCTCAAATTTGAAAGCACTATATTTCTAAAACTATGAAACATTTCAAAGATTCCTTTTCAGGCAAACATGTCCACCGTAAGATGAACCTAAGTAGGCTAGAATGGGGTTGCTAGGTGTAAGTATGTAGGACTAGTAGCATGCGAAAGTTTGTGCTATTGCCATAGAGAATGCATTGGGCGTTTAAGTTAAATAACTCATAAACTACAAAACATAAAAATAAAAAAAAGTTCCAGCATGTGTCTCCACAGTAAGCTGAATAATAAAAAGTGTGAATGGAGTTTCTAGGTGAAAGTGACTTTTGACGTGCCTATAGAGCTGCCATTGAGCCCCATGTTAAATGTCTCAAATTTGAAAGCACTATATTTCTAAAACTATGAAACATTTCAAAGATTCCTTTTCAGGCAAACATGTCCACCGTAAGATGAACCTAAGTAGGCTAGAATGGGGTTGCTAGGTGTAAGTATGTAGGACTAGTAGCATGCGAAAGTTTGTGCTATTGCCATAGAGAATGCATTGGGCGTTTAAGTTAAATAACTCATAAACTACAAAACATAAAAATAAAAAAAAGTTCCAGCATGTGTCTCCACAGTAAGCTGAATAATAAAAAGTGTGAATGGAGTTTCTAGGTGAAAGTGACTTTTGACGTGCCTATAGAGCTGCCATTGAGCCCCATGTTAAATGTCTCAAATTTGAAAGCACTATATTTCTAAAACTATGAAACATTTCAAAGATTCCTTTTCAGGCAAACATGTCCACCGTAAGATGAACCTAAATAGGCTAGAATGGGGTTGCTAGGTGTAAGTATGTAGGACTAGTAGCATGCCAACGTTTGTGCTATTGCCATAGAGAATGCATTGTGTTGCGGAGGATGAGAGGAATGCTCTCATCCTCCGCAACACCCATTCTCATACACCGCGAGGATATGGGCTATAGCCCATATCATACGGCATACTATAGCACTCCGTTTTTCATCATTTTTGAGGATTTGAAAAAAATGAAAAAAAAATAAAAAAAACGATGGGTTATAGCCCATCGTTTTTTGATTTTTTGAAAAAAAAAATTATCCTCGTTTTTCATCATTTTGGACCATGGGCTACAGCCCATATCGTACGGCATACTATAGCACGCCGTTTTTCATCATTTTTGAGGATTTTGAAAAAAATTAAAAATGAAAAAAATGATGGGTTATAGCCCATCGTTTTTTGAATTTTAGATTATTTTTTTATCCTCGTTTTTCATCATTTTGGAACATGGGCTGCAGGCAGGCTCTGCACCCAGTGAGTCACTGCGCATGCTGTTCTCGAAAGGCCGAATAGATAATGACAGAAGAGCCAGAGACTTGTTTCCATTGTGGTTCATAAACATTCGAACGTCTAGAGATAAACAACAGCAAAATAAACTATAGACAAATCTCCTGTTATTTTATTTTTTGTATTTTATTTTTGTATCAATGTTGTTACTCAAAGGGAACAGCAGACTGCATTGTGGCAGGTAGCAAGTAGATCAGTGACTTAGCACACTAGCTGCATGGAGGTTGTGGGTTCAAACCCCACTCAAATCTTTACTTGCCAAAATCTGCCACCCCCATTCTGAATTTCTCAGATTTAAAAGCACTATATTTCTAAAACGATGAAACATTTCAAAGATTCCTTTTCAGGCAAACATGTCCACCGTAAGATGAACCTAAGTAGGCTAGAATGGGGTTGCTAGGTGTAAGTATGTAGGACTAGTAGCATGCGAAAGTTTGTGCTATTGCCATAGAGAATGCATTGGGCGTTTAAGTTAAATAACTCATAAACTACAAAACATAAAAATAAAAAAAAGTTCCAGCATGTGTCTCCACAGTAAGCTGAATAATAAAAAGTGTGAATGGAGTTTCTAGGTGAAAGTGACTTTTGACGTGCCTATAGAGCTGCCATTGAGCCCCATGTTAAATGTCTCAAATTTGAAAGCACTATATTTCTAAAACTATGAAACATTTCAAAGATTCCTTTTCAGGCAAACATGTCCACCGTAAGATGAACCTAAGTAGGCTAGAATGGGGTTGCTAGGTGTAAGTATGTAGGAATAGTAGCATGCCAAAATTTGTGCTATTGCCATAGAGAATGCATTGGGCGTTTAAGTTAAATAACTCATAAACTACAAAACATACAAATAAAAAAAAGTTCCAGCATGTGTCTCCACAGTAAGCTGAATAATAAAAAGTGTGAATGGAGTTTCTAGGTGAAAGTGACTTTTGACGTGCTTATAGAGCTGCCATTGAGCCCCATGTTAAATGTCTCAAATTTGAAAGCACTATATTTCTAAAACTATGAAACATTTCAAAGATTCCTTTTCAGGCAAACATGTCCACCGTAAGATGAACCTAAGTAGGCTAGAATGGGGTTGCTAGGTGTAAGTATGTAGGACTAGTAGCATGCGAAAGTTTGTGCTATTGCCATAGAGAATGCATTGGGCGTTTAAGTTAAATAACTCATAAACTACAAAACATAAAAATAAAAAAAAGTTCCAGCATGTGTCTCCACAGTAAGCTGAATAATAAAAAGTGTGAATGGAGTTTCTAGGTGAAAGTGACTTTTGACGTGCCTATAGAGCTGCCATTGAGCCCCATGTTAAATGTCTCAAATTTGAAAGCACTATATTTCTAAAACTATGAAACATTTCAAAGATTCCTTTTCAGGCAAACATGTCCACCGTAAGATGAACCTAAGTAGGCTAGAATGGGGTTGCTAGGTGTAAGTATGTAGGAATAGTAGCATGCCAAAATTTGTGCTATTGCCATAGAGAATGCATTGGGCGTTTAAGTTAAATAACTCATAAACTACAAAACATAAAAATAAAAAAAAGTTCCAGCATGTGTCTCCACAGTAAGCTGAATAATAAAAAGTGTGAATGGAGTTTCTAGGTGAAAGTGACTTTTGACGTGCCTATAGAGCTGCCATTGAGCCCCATGTTAAATGTCTCAAATTTGAAAGCACTATATTTCTAAAACTATGAAACATTTCAAAGATTCCTTTTCAGGCAAACATGTCCACCGTAAGATGAACCTAAGTAGGCTAGAATGGGGTTGCTAGGTGTAAGTATGTAGGACTAGTAGCATGCGAAAGTTTGTGCTATTGCCATAGAGAATGCATTGGGCGTTTAAGTTAAATAACTCATAAACTACAAAACATAAAAATAAAAAAAGGTTCCAGCATGTGTCTCCACAGTAAGCTGAATAATAAAAAGTGTGAATGGAGTTTCTAGGTGAAAGTGACTTTTGACGTGCCTATAGAGCTGCCATTGAGCCCCATGTTAAATGTCTCAAATTTGAAAGCACTATATTTCTAAAACTATGAAACATTTCAAAGATTCCTTTTCAGGCAAACATGTCCACCGTAAGATGAACCTAAGTAGGCTAGAATGGGGTTGCTAGGTGTAAGTATGTAGGACTAGTAGCATGCGAAAGTTTGTGCTATTGCCATAGAGAATGCATTGGGCGTTTAAGTTAAATAACTCATAAACTACAAAACATAAAAATAAAAAAAAGTTCCAGCATGTGTCTCCACAGTAAGCTGAATAATAAAAAGTGTGAATGGAGTTTCTAGGTGAAAGTGACTTTTGACGTGCCTATAGAGCTGCCATTGAGCCCCATGTTAAATGTCTCAAATTTGAAAGCACTATATTTCTAAAACTATGAAACATTTCAAAGATTCCTTTTCAGGCAAACATGTCCACCGTAAGATGAACCTAAATAGGCTAGAATGGGGTTGCTAGGTGTAAGTATGTAGGACTAGTAGCATGCCAACGTTTGTGCTATTGCCATAGAGAATGCATTGTGTTGCGGAGGATGAGAGGAATGCTCTCATCCTCCGCAACACCCATTCTCATACACCGCGAGGATATGGGCTATAGCCCATATCATACGGCATACTATAGCACTCCGTTTTTCATCATTTTTGAGGATTTGAAAAAAATGAAAAAAAAATAAAAAAAACGATGGGTTATAGCCCATCGTTTTTTGATTTTTTGAAAAAAAAAAATATCCTCGTTTTTCATCATTTTGGACCATGGGCTACAGCCCATATCGTACGGCATACTATAGCACGCCGTTTTTCATCATTTTTGAGGATTTTGAAAAAAATTAAAAATGAAAAAAATGATGGGTTATAGCCCATCGTTTTTTGAATTTTAGATTATTTTTTTATCCTCGTTTTTCATCATTTTGGAACATGGGCTGCAGGCAGGCTCTGCACCCAGTGAGTCACTGCGCATGCTGTTCTCGAAAGGCCGAATAGATAATGACAGAAGAGCCAGAGACTTGTTTCCATTGTGGTTCATAAACATTCGAACGTCTAGAGATAAACAACAGCAAAATAAACTATAGACAAATCTCCTGTTATTTTATTTTTTGTATTTTATTTTTGTATCAATGTTGTTACTCAAAGGGAACAGCAGACTGCATTGTGGCAGGTAGCAAGTAGATCAGTGACTTAGCACACTAGCTGCATGGAGGTTGTGGGTTCAAACCCCACTCAAATCTTTACTTGCCAAAATCTGCCACCCCCATTCTGAATTTCTCAGATTTAAAAGCACTATATTTCTAAAACGATGAAACATTTCAAAGATTCCTTTTCAGGCAAACATGTCCACCGTAAGATGAACCTAAGTAGGCTAGAATGGGGTTGCTAGGTGTAAGTATGTAGGACTAGTAGCATGCGAAAGTTTGTGCTATTGCCATAGAGAATGCATTGGGCGTTTAAGTTAAATAACTCATAAACTACAAAACATAAAAATAAAAAAAAGTTCCAGCATGTGTCTCCACAGTAAGCTGAATAATAAAAAGTGTGAATGGAGTTTCTAGGTGAAAGTGACTTTTGACGTGCCTATAGAGCTGCCATTGAGCCCCATGTTAAATGTCTCAAATTTGAAAGCACTATATTTCTAAAACTATGAAACATTTCAAAGATTCCTTTTCAGGCAAACATGTCCACCGTAAGATGAACCTAAGTAGGCTAGAATGGGGTTGCTAGGTGTAAGTATGTAGGAATAGTAGCATGCCAAAATTTGTGCTATTGCCATAGAGAATGCATTGGGCGTTTAAGTTAAATAACTCATAAACTACAAAACATACAAATAAAAAAAAGTTCCAGCATGTGTCTCCACAGTAAGCTGAATAATAAAAAGTGTGAATGGAGTTTCTAGGTGAAAGTGACTTTTGACGTGCTTATAGAGCTGCCATTGAGCCCCATGTTAAATGTCTCAAATTTGAAAGCACTATATTTCTAAAACTATGAAACATTTCAAAGATTCCTTTTCAGGCAAACATGTCCACCGTAAGATGAACCTAAGTAGGCTAGAATGGGGTTGCTAGGTGTAAGTATGTAGGACTAGTAGCATGCGAAAGTTTGTGCTATTGCCATAGAGAATGCATTGGGCGTTTAAGTTAAATAACTCATAAACTACAAAACATAAAAATAAAAAAAAGTTCCAGCATGTGTCTCCACAGTAAGCTGAATAATAAAAAGTGTGAATGGAGTTTCTAGGTGAAAGTGACTTTTGACGTGCCTATAGAGCTGCCATTGAGCCCCATGTTAAATGTCTCAAATTTGAAAGCACTATATTTCTAAAACTATGAAACATTTCAAAGATTCCTTTTCAGGCAAACATGTCCACCGTAAGATGAACCTAAATAGGCTAGAATGGGGTTGCTAGGTGTAAGTATGTAGGACTAGTAGCATGCCAACGTTTGTGCTATTGCCATAGAGAATGCATTGTGTTGCGGAGGATGAGAGGAATGCTCTCATCCTCCGCAACACCCATTATCATACACCGTGAGGATATGGGCTATAGCCCATATCATACGGCATACTATAGCACTCCGTTTTTCATCATTTTTGAGGATTTGAAAAAAAAAAAAAAAAAAAAAAAAAAACGATGGGTTATAGCCCATCGTTTTTTGAATTTTTGAATTTTTTTTTAATCCTCGTTTTTCATCATTTTGGACCATGGGCTATATAGCCCATATCATACGGCAAACTATAGCACTCCGTTTTTCATCATTTTTGAGGATTTGAAAAAAATGAAATAATTAAAAAAACGATGGGTTATAGCCCATCGTTTTTTGATTTTTTGAAAAAAAAAATTATCCTCGTTTTTCATCATTTTGGACCATGGGCTACAGCCCATATCGTACGGCATACTATAGCACGCCGTTTTTCATCATTTTTGAGGATTTTGAAAAAAATTAAAAATGAAAAAAATGATGGGTTATAGCCCATCGTTTTTTGAATTTTAGATTATTTTTTTATCCTCGTTTTTCATCATTTTGGAACATGGGCTGCAGGCAGGCTCTGCACCCAGTGAGTCACTGCGCATGCTGTTCTCGAAAGGCCGAATAGATAATGACAGAAGAGCCAGAGACTTGTTTCCATTGTGGTTCATAAACATTCGAACGTCTAGAGATAAACAACAGCAAAATAAACTATAGACAAATCTCCTGTTATTTTATTTTTTGTATTTTATTTTTGTATCAATGTTGTTACTCAAAGGGAACAGCAGACTGCATTGTGGCAGGTAGCAAGTAGATCAGTGACTTAGCACACTAGCTGCATGGAGGTTGTGGGTTCAAACCCCACTCAAATCTTTACTTGCCAAAATCTGCCACCCCCATTCTGAATTTCTCAGATTTAAAAGCACTATATTTCTAAAACGATGAAACATTTCAAAGATTCCTTTTCAGGCAAACATGTCCACCGTAAGATGAACCTAAGTAGGCTAGAATGGGGTTGCTAGGTGTAAGTATGTAGGACTAGTAGCATGCGAAAGTTTGTGCTATTGCCATAGAGAATGCATTGGGCGTTTAAGTTAAATAACTCATAAACTACAAAACATAAAAATAAAAAAAAGTTCCAGCATGTGTCTCCACAGTAAGCTGAATAATAAAAAGTGTGAATGGAGTTTCTAGGTGAAAGTGACTTTTGACGTGCCTATAGAGCTGCCATTGAGCCCCATGTTAAATGTCTCAAATTTGAAAGCACTATATTTCTAAAACTATGAAACATTTCAAAGATTCCTTTTCAGGCAAACATGTCCACCGTAAGATGAACCTAAGTAGGCTAGAATGGGGTTGCTAGGTGTAAGTATGTAGGACTAGTAGCATGCGAAAGTTTGTGCTATTGCCATAGAGAATGCATTGGGCGTTTAAGTTAAATAACTCATAAACTACAAAACATAAAAATAAAAAAAAGTTCCAGCATGTGTCTCCACAGTAAGCTGAATAATAAAAAGTGTGAATGGAGTTTCTAGGTGAAAGTGACTTTTGACGTGCCTATAGAGCTGCCATTGAGCCCCATGTTAAATGTCTCAAATTTGAAAGCACTATATTTCTAAAACTATGAAACATTTCAAAGATTCCTTTTCAGGCAAACATGTCCACCGTAAGATGAACCTAAGTAGGCTAGAATGGGGTTGCTAGGTGTAAGTATGTAGGACTAGTAGCATGCGAAAGTTTGTGCTATTGCCATAGAGAATGCATTGGGCGTTTAAGTTAAATAACTCATAAACTACAAAACATAAAAATAAAAAAAAGTTCCAGCATGTGTCTCCACAGTAAGCTGAATAATAAAAAGTGTGAATGGAGTTTCTAGGTGAAAGTGACTTTTGACGTGCCTATAGAGCTGCCATTGAGCCCCATGTTAAATGTCTCAAATTTGAAAGCACTATATTTCTAAAACTATGAAACATTTCAAAGATTCCTTTTCAGGCAAACATGTCCACCGTAAGATGAACCTAAATAGGCTAGAATGGGGTTGCTAGGTGTAAGTATGTAGGACTAGTAGCATGCCAACGTTTGTGCTATTGCCATAGAGAATGCATTGTGTTGCGGAGGATGAGAGGAATGCTCTCATCCTCCGCAACACCCATTCTCATACACCGCGAGGATATGGGCTATAGCCCATATCATACGGCATACTATAGCACTCCGTTTTTCATCATTTTTGAGGATTTGAAAAAAATGAAAAAAAATAAATAAAACGATGGGTTATAGCCCATCGTTTTTTGAATTTTTGATTTTTTTTTTAATCCTCGTTTTTCATCATTTTGGACCATGGGCTATATAGCCCATATCATACGGCAAACTATAGCACTCCGTTTTTCATCATTTTTGAGGATTTGAAAAAAATGAAATTATTAAAAAAACGATGGGTTATAGCCCATCGTTTTTTGATTTTTTGAAAAAAAAAATTATCCTCGTTTTTCATCATTTTGGACCATGGGCTACAGCCCATATCGTACGGCATACTATAGCACGCCGTTTTTCATCATTTTTGAGGATTTTGAAAAAAATTAAAAATGAAAAAAATGATGGGTTATAGCCCATCGTTTTTTGAATTTTAGATTATTTTTTTATCCTCGTTTTTCATCATTTTGGAACATGGGCTGCAGGCAGGCTCTGCACCCAGTGAGTCACTGCGCATGCTGTTCTCGAAAGGCCGAATAGATAATGACAGAAGAGCCAGAGACTTGTTTCCATTGTGGTTCATAAACATTCGAACGTCTAGAGATAAACAACAGCAAAATAAACTATAGACAAATCTCCTGTTATTTTATTTTTTGTATTTTATTTTTGTATCAATGTTGTTACTCAAAGGGAACAGCAGACTGCATTGTGGCAGGTAGCAAGTAGATCAGTGACTTAGCACACTAGCTGCATGGAGGTTGTGGGTTCAAACCCCACTCAAATCTTTACTTGCCAAAATCTGCCACCCCCATTCTGAATTTCTCAGATTTAAAAGCACTATATTTCTAAAACGATGAAACATTTCAAAGATTCCTTTTCAGGCAAACATGTCCACCGTAAGATGAACCTAAGTAGGCTAGAATGGGGTTGCTAGGTGTAAGTATGTAGGACTAGTAGCATGCGAAAGTTTGTGCTATTGCCATAGAGAATGCATTGGGCGTTTAAGTTAAATAACTCATAAACTACAAAACATAAAAATAAAAAAAAGTTCCAGCATGTGTCTCCACAGTAAGCTGAATAATAAAAAGTGTGAATGGAGTTTCTAGGTGAAAGTGACTTTTGACGTGCCTATAGAGCTGCCATTGAGCCCCATGTTAAATGTCTCAAATTTGAAAGCACTATATTTCTAAAACTATGAAACATTTCAAAGATTCCTTTTCAGGCAAACATGTCCACCGTAAGATGAACCTAAGTAGGCTAGAATGGGGTTGCTAGGTGTAAGTATGTAGGAATAGTAGCATGCCAAAATTTGTGCTATTGCCATAGAGAATGCATTGGGCGTTTAAGTTAAATAACTCATAAACTACAAAACATAAAAATAAAAAAAAGTTCCAGCATGTGTCTCCACAGTAAGCTGAATAATAAAAAGTGTGAATGGAGTTTCTAGGTGAAAGTGACTTTTGACGTGCCTATAGAGCTGCCATTGAGCCCCATGTTAAATGTCTCAAATTTGAAAGCACTATATTTCTAAAACTATGAAACATTTCAAAGATTCCTTTTCAGGCAAACATGTCCACCGTAAGATGAACCTAAGTAGGCTAGAATGGGGTTGCTAGGTGTAAGTATGTAGGACTAGTAGCATGCGAAAGTTTGTGCTATTGCCATAGAGAATGCATTGGGCGTTTAAGTTAAATAACTCATAAACTACAAAACATAAAAATAAAAAAAAGTTCCAGCATGTGTCTCCACAGTAAGCTGAATAATAAAAAGTGTGAATGGAGTTTCTAGGTGAAAGTGACTTTTGACGTGCCTATAGAGCTGCCATTGAGCCCCATGTTAAATGTCTCAAATTTGAAAGCACTATATTTCTAAAACTATGAAACATTTCAAAGATTCCTTTTCAGGCAAACATGTCCACCGTAAGATGAACCTAAGTAGGCTAGAATGGGGTTGCTAGGTGTAAGTATGTAGGACTAGTAGCATGCGAAAGTTTGTGCTATTGCCATAGAGAATGCATTGGGCGTTTAAGTTAAATAACTCATAAACTACAAAACATAAAAATAAAAAAAAGTTCCAGCATGTGTCTCCACAGTAAGCTGAATAATAAAAAGTGTGAATGGAGTTTCTAGGTGAAAGTGACTTTTGACGTGCCTATAGAGCTGCCATTGAGCCCCATGTTAAATGTCTCAAATTTGAAAGCACTATATTTCTAAAACTATGAAACATTTCAAAGATTCCTTTTCAGGCAAACATGTCCACCGTAAGATGAACCTAAATAGGCTAGAATGGGGTTGCTAGGTGTAAGTATGTAGGACTAGTAGCATGCCAACGTTTGTGCTATTGCCATAGAGAATGCATTGTGTTGCGGAGGATGAGAGGAATGCTCTCATCCTCCGCAACACCCATTCTCATACACCGCGAGGATATGGGCTATAGCCCATATCATACGGCATACTATAGCACTCCGTTTTTCATCATTTTTGAGGATTTGAAAAAAATGAAAAAAAAATAAAAAAAACGATGGGTTATAGCCCATCGTTTTTTGATTTTTTGAAAAAAAAGATTATCCTCGTTTTTCATCATTTTGGACCATGGGCTACAGCCCATATCGTACGGCATACTATAGCACGCCGTTTTTCATCATTTTTGAGGATTTTGAAAAAAATTAAAAATGAAAAAAATGATGGGTTATAGCCCATCGTTTTTTGAATTTTAGATTATTTTTTTATCCTCGTTTTTCATCATTTTGGAACATGGGCTGCAGGCAGGCTCTGCACCCAGTGAGTCACTGCGCATGCTGTTCTCGAAAGGCCGAATAGATAATGACAGAAGAGCCAGAGACTTGTTTCCATTGTGGTTCATAAACATTCGAACGTCTAGAGATAAACAACAGCAAAATAAACTATAGACAAATCTCCTGTTATTTTATTTTTTGTATTTTATTTTTGTATCAATGTTGTTACTCAAAGGGAACAGCAGACTGCATTGTGGCAGGTAGCAAGTAGATCAGTGACTTAGCACACTAGCTGCATGGAGGTTGTGGGTTCAAACCCCACTCAAATCTTTACTTGCCAAAATCTGCCACCCCCATTCTGAATTTCTCAGATTTAAAAGCACTATATTTCTAAAACGATGAAACATTTCAAAGATTCCTTTTCAGGCAAACATGTCCACCGTAAGATGAACCTAAGTAGGCTAGAATGGGGTTGCTAGGTGTAAGTATGTAGGACTAGTAGCATGCGAAAGTTTGTGCTATTGCCATAGAGAATGCATTGGGCGTTTAAGTTAAATAACTCATAAACTACAAAACATAAAAATAAAAAAAAGTTCCAGCATGTGTCTCCACAGTAAGCTGAATAATAAAAAGTGTGAATGGAGTTTCTAGGTGAAAGTGACTTTTGACGTGCCTATAGAGCTGCCATTGAGCCCCATGTTAAATGTCTCAAATTTGAAAGCACTATATTTCTAAAACTATGAAACATTTCAAAGATTCCTTTTCAGGCAAACATGTCCACCGTAAGATGAACCTAAATAGGCTAGAATGGGGTTGCTAGGTGTAAGTATGTAGGACTAGTAGCATGCCAACGTTTGTGCTATTGCCATAGAGAATGCATTGTGTTGCGGAGGATGAGAGGAATGCTCTCATCCTCCGCAACACCCATTCTCATACACCGCGAGGATATGGGCTATAGCCCATATCATACGGCATACTATAGCACTCCGTTTTTCATCATTTTTGAGGATTTGAAAAAAATGAAAAAAAAATAAAAAAAAACGATGGGTTATAGCCCATCGTTTTTTGATTTTTTGAAAAAAAAAATTATCCTCGTTTTTCATCATTTTGGACCATGGGCTACAGCCCATATCGTACGGCATACTATAGCACGCCGTTTTTCATCATTTTTGAGGATTTTGAAAAAAATTAAAAATGAAAAAAATGATGGGTTATAGCCCATCGTTTTTTGAATTTTAGATTATTTTTTTATCCTCGTTTTTCATCATTTTGGAACATGGGCTGCAGGCAGGCTCTGCACCCAGTGAGTCACTGCGCATGCTGTTCTCGAAAGGCCGAATAGATAATGACAGAAGAGCCAGAGACTTGTTTCCATTGTGGTTCATAAACATTCGAACGTCTAGAGATAAACAACAGCAAAATAAACTATAGACAAATCTCCTGTTATTTTATTTTTTGTATTTTATTTTTGTATCAATGTTGTTACTCAAAGGGAACAGCAGACTGCATTGTGGCAGGTAGCAAGTAGATCAGTGACTTAGCACACTAGCTGCATGGAGGTTGTGGGTTCAAACCCCACTCAAATCTTTACTTGCCAAAATCTGCCACCCCCATTCTGAATTTCTCAGATTTAAAAGCACTATATTTCTAAAACGATGAAACATTTCAAAGATTCCTTTTCAGGCAAACATGTCCACCGTAAGATGAACCTAAGTAGGCTAGAATGGGGTTGCTAGGTGTAAGTATGTAGGACTAGTAGCATGCGAAAGTTTGTGCTATTGCCATAGAGAATGCATTGGGCGTTTAAGTTAAATAACTCATAAACTACAAAACATAAAAATAAAAAAAAGTTCCAGCATGTGTCTCCACAGTAAGCTGAATAATAAAAAGTGTGAATGGAGTTTCTAGGTGAAAGTGACTTTTGACGTGCCTATAGAGCTGCCATTGAGCCCCATGTTAAATGTCTCAAATTTGAAAGCACTATATTTCTAAAACTATGAAACATTTCAAAGATTCCTTTTCAGGCAAACATGTCCACCGTAAGATGAACCTAAGTAGGCTAGAATGGGGTTGCTAGGTGTAAGTATGTAGGAATAGTAGCATGCCAAAATTTGTGCTATTGCCATAGAGAATGCATTGGGCGTTTAAGTTAAATAACTCATAAACTACAAAACATACAAATAAAAAAAAGTTCCAGCATGTGTCTCCACAGTAAGCTGAATAATAAAAAGTGTGAATGGAGTTTCTAGGTGAAAGTGACTTTTGACGTGCTTATAGAGCTGCCATTGAGCCCCATGTTAAATGTCTCAAATTTGAAAGCACTATATTTCTAAAACTATGAAACATTTCAAAGATTCCTTTTCAGGCAAACATGTCCACCGTAAGATGAACCTAAGTAGGCTAGAATGGGGTTGCTAGGTGTAAGTATGTAGGACTAGTAGCATGCGAAAGTTTGTGCTATTGCCATAGAGAATGCATTGGGCGTTTAAGTTAAATAACTCATAAACTACAAAACATAAAAATAAAAAAAAGTTCCAGCATGTGTCTCCACAGTAAGCTGAATAATAAAAAGTGTGAATGGAGTTTCTAGGTGAAAGTGACTTTTGACGTGCCTATAGAGCTGCCATTGAGCCCCATGTTAAATGTCTCAAATTTGAAAGCACTATATTTCTAAAACTATGAAACATTTCAAAGATTCCTTTTCAGGCAAACATGTCCACCGTAAGATGAACCTAAGTAGGCTAGAATGGGGTTGCTAGGTGTAAGTATGTAGGACTAGTAGCATGCGAAAGTTTGTGCTATTGCCATAGAGAATGCATTGGGCGTTTAAGTTAAATAACTCATAAACTACAAAACATAAAAATAAAAAAAAGTTCCAGCATGTGTCTCCGCAGTAAGCTGAATAATAAAAAGTGTGAATGGAGTTTCTAGGTGAAAGTGACTTTTGACGTGCCTATAGAGCTGCCATTGAGCCCCATGTTAAATGTCTCAAATTTGAAAGCACTATATTTCTAAAACTATGAAACATTTCAAAGATTCCTTTTCAGGCAAACATGTCCACCGTAAGATGAACCTAAGTAGGCTAGAATGGGGTTGCTAGGTGTAAGTATGTAGGACTAGTAGCATGCGAAAGTTTGTGCTATTGCCATAGAGAATGCATTGGGCGTTTAAGTTAAATAACTCATAAACTATACAAAACATAAAAATAAAAAAAAGTTCCAGCATGTGTCTCCACAGTAAGCTGAATAATAAAAAGTGTGAATGGAGTTTCTAGGTGAAAGTGACTTTTGACGTGCCTATAGAGCTGCCATTGAGCCCCATGTTAAATGTCTCAAATTTGAAAGCACTATATTTCTAAAACTATGAAACATTTCAAAGATTCCTTTTCAGGCAAACATGTCCACCGTAAGATGAACCTAAGTAGGCTAGAATGGGGTTGCTAGGTGTAAGTATGTAGGACTAGTAGCATGCGAAAGTTTGTGCTATTGCCATAGAGAATGCATTGGGCGTTTAAGTTAAATAACTCATAAACTACAAAACATAAAAATAAAAAAAAGTTCCAGCATGTGTCTCCACAGTAAGCTGAATAATAAAAAGTGTGAATGGAGTTTCTAGGTGAAAGTGACTTTTGACGTGCCTATAGAGCTGCCATTGAGCCCCATGTTAAATGTCTCAAATTTGAAAGCACTATATTTCTAAAACTATGAAACATTTCAAAGATTCCTTTTCAGGCAAACATGTCCACCGTAAGATGAACCTAAGTAGGCTAGAATGGGGTTGCTAGGTGTAAGTATGTAGGACTAGTAGCATGCGAAAGTTTGTGCTATTGCCATAGAGAATGCATTGGGCGTTTAAGTTAAATAACTCATAAACTACAAAACATAAAAATAAAAAAAAGTTCCAGCATGTGTCTCCACAGTAAGCTGAATAATAAAAAGTGTGAATGGAGTTTCTAGGTGAAAGTGACTTTTGACGTGCCTATAGAGCTGCCATTGAGCCCCATGTTAAATGTCTCAAATTTGAAAGCACTATATTTCTAAAACTATGAAACATTTCAAAGATTCCTTTTCAGGCAAACATGTCCACCGTAAGATGAACCTAAGTAGGCTAGAATGGGGTTGCTAGGTGTAAGTATGTAGGACTAGTAGCATGCGAAAGTTTGTGCTATTGCCATAGAGAATGCATTGGGCGTTTAAGTTAAATAACTCATAAACTACAAAACATAAAAATAAAAAAAAGTTCCAGCATGTGTCTCCACAGTAAGCTGAATAATAAAAAGTGTGAATGGAGTTTCTAGGTGAAAGTGACTTTTGACGTGCCTATAGAGCTGCCATTGAGCCCCATGTTAAATGTCTCAAATTTGAAAGCACTATATTTCTAAAACTATGAAACATTTCAAAGATTCCTTTTCAGGCAAACATGTCCACCGTAAGATGAACCTAAATAGGCTAGAATGGGGTTGCTAGGTGTAAGTATGTAGGACTAGTAGCATGCCAACGTTTGTGCTATTGCCATAGAGAATGCATTGTGTTGCGGAGGATGAGAGGAATGCTCTCATCCTCCGCAACACCCATTCTCATACACCGCGAGGATATGGGCTATAGCCCATATCATACGGCATACTATAGCACTCCGTTTTTCATCATTTTTGAGGATTTGAAAAAAATGAAAAAAATAAATAAAACGATGGGTTATAGCCCATCGTTTTTTGAATTTTTGATTTTTTTTTTAATCCTCGTTTTTCATCATTTTGGACCATGGGCTATATAGCCCATATCATACGGCAAACTATAGCACTCCGTTTTTCATCATTTTTGAGGATTTGAAAAAAATGAAATTATTAAAAAAACGATGGGTTATAGCCCATCGTTTTTTGATTTTTTGAAAAAAAAAATTATCCTCGTTTTTCATCATTTTGGACCATGGGCTACAGCCCATATCGTACGGCATACTATAGCACGCCGTTTTTCATCATTTTTGAGGATTTTGAAAAAAATTAAAAATGAAAAAAATGATGGGTTATAGCCCATCGTTTTTTGAATTTTAGATTATTTTTTTATCCTCGTTTTTCATCATTTTGGAACATGGGCTGCAGGCAGGCTCTGCACCCAGTGAGTCACTGCGCATGCTGTTCTCGAAAGGCCGAATAGATAATGACAGAAGAGCCAGAGACTTGTTTCCATTGTGGTTCATAAACATTCGAACGTCTAGAGATAAACAACAGCAAAATAAACTATAGACAAATCTCCTGTTATTTTATTTTTTGTATTTTATTTTTGTATCAATGTTGTTACTCAAAGGGAACAGCAGACTGCATTGTGGCAGGTAGCAAGTAGATCAGTGACTTAGCACACTAGCTGCATGGAGGTTGTGGGTTCAAACCCCACTCAAATCTTTACTTGCCAAAATCTGCCACCCCCATTCTGAATTTCTCAGATTTAAAAGCACTATATTTCTAAAACGATGAAACATTTCAAAGATTCCTTTTCAGGCAAACATGTCCACCGTAAGATGAACCTAAGTAGGCTAGAATGGGGTTGCTAGGTGTAAGTATGTAGGACTAGTAGCATGCGAAAGTTTGTGCTATTGCCATAGAGAATGCATTGGGCGTTTAAGTTAAATAACTCATAAACTACAAAACATAAAAATAAAAAAAAGTTCCAGCATGTGTCTCCACAGTAAGCTGAATAATAAAAAGTGTGAATGGAGTTTCTAGGTGAAAGTGACTTTTGACGTGCCTATAGAGCTGCCATTGAGCCCCATGTTAAATGTCTCAAATTTGAAAGCACTATATTTCTAAAACTATGAAACATTTCAAAGATTCCTTTTCAGGCAAACATGTCCACCGTAAGATGAACCTAAGTAGGCTAGAATGGGGTTGCTAGGTGTAAGTATGTAGGACTAGTAGCATGCGAAAGTTTGTGCTATTGCCATAGAGAATGCATTGGGCGTTTAAGTTAAATAACTCATAAACTACAAAACATAAAAATAAAAAAAAGTTCCAGCATGTGTCTCCACAGTAAGCTGAATAATAAAAAGTGTGAATGGAGTTTCTAGGTGAAAGTGACTTTTGACGTGCCTATAGAGCTGCCATTGAGCCCCATGTTAAATGTCTCAAATTTGAAAGCACTATATTTCTAAAACTATGAAACATTTCAAAGATTCCTTTTCAGGCAAACATGTCCACCGTAAGATGAACCTAAGTAGGCTAGAATGGGGTTGCTAGGTGTAAGTATGTAGGACTAGTAGCATGCGAAAGTTTGTGCTATTGCCATAGAGAATGCATTGGGCGTTTAAGTTAAATAACTCATAAACTACAAAACATAAAAATAAAAAAAAGTTCCAGCATGTGTCTCCACAGTAAGCTGAATAATAAAAAGTGTGAATGGAGTTTCTAGGTGAAAGTGACTTTTGACGTGCCTATAGAGCTGCCATTGAGCCCCATGTTAAATGTCTCAAATTTGAAAGCACTATATTTCTAAAACTATGAAACATTTCAAAGATTCCTTTTCAGGCAAACATGTCCACCGTAAGATGAACCTAAATAGGCTAGAATGGGGTTGCTAGGTGTAAGTATGTAGGACTAGTAGCATGCCAACGTTTGTGCTATTGCCATAGAGAATGCATTGTGTTGCGGAGGATGAGAGGAATGCTCTCATCCTCCGCAACACCCATTCTCATACACCGCGAGGATATGGGCTATAGCCCATATCATACGGCATACTATAGCACTCCGTTTTTCATCATTTTTGAGGATTTGAAAAAAATGAAAAAAAATAAATAAAACGATGGGTTATAGCCCATCGTTTTTTGAATTTTTGATTTTTTTTTTAATCCTCGTTTTTCATCATTTTGGACCATGGGCTATATAGCCCATATCATACGGCAAACTATAGCACTCCGTTTTTCATCATTTTTGAGGATTTGAAAAAAATGAAATTATTAAAAAAACGATGGGTTATAGCCCATCGTTTTTTGATTTTTTGAAAAAAAAAATTATCCTCGTTTTTCATCATTTTGGACCATGGGCTACAGCCCATATCGTACGGCATACTATAGCACGCCGTTTTTCATCATTTTTGAGGATTTTGAAAAAAATTAAAAATGAAAAAAATGATGGGTTATAGCCCATCGTTTTTTGAATTTTAGATTATTTTTTTATCCTCGTTTTTCATCATTTTGGAACATGGGCTGCAGGCAGGCTCTGCACCCAGTGAGTCACTGCGCATGCTGTTCTCGAAAGGCCGAATAGATAATGACAGAAGAGCCAGAGACTTGTTTCCATTGTGGTTCATAAACATTCGAACGTCTAGAGATAAACAACAGCAAAATAAACTATAGACAAATCTCCTGTTATTTTATTTTTTGTATTTTATTTTTGTATCAATGTTGTTACTCAAAGGGAACAGCAGACTGCATTGTGGCAGGTAGCTAGTAGATCAGTGACTTAGCACACTAGCTGCATGGAGGTTGTGGGTTCAAACCCCACTCAAATCTTTACTTGCCAAAATCTGCCACCCCCATTCTGAATTTCTCAGATTTAAAAGCACTATATTTCTAAAACGATGAAACATTTCAAAGATTCCTTTTCAGGCAAACATGTCCACCGTAAGATGAACCTAAGTAGGCTAGAATGGGGTTGCTAGGTGTAAGTATGTAGGACTAGTAGCATGCGAAAGTTTGTGCTATTGCCATAGAGAATGCATTGGGCGTTTAAGTTAAATAACTCATAAACTACAAAACATAAAAATAAAAAAAAGTTCCAGCATGTGTCTCCACAGTAAGCTGAATAATAAAAAGTGTGAATGGAGTTTCTAGGTGAAAGTGACTTTTGACGTGCCTATAGAGCTGCCATTGAGCCCCATGTTAAATGTCTCAAATTTGAAAGCACTATATTTCTAAAACTATGAAACATTTCAAAGATTCCTTTTCAGGCAAACATGTCCACCGTAAGATGAACCTAAGTAGGCTAGAATGGGGTTGCTAGGTGTAAGTATGTAGGACTAGTAGCATGCGAAGGTTTGTGCTATTGCCATAGAGAATGCATTGGGCGTTTAAGTTAAATAACTCATAAACTACAAAACATAAAAATAAAAAAAAGTTCCAGCATGTGTCTCCACAGTAAGCTGAATAATAAAAAGTGTGAATGGAGTTTCTAGGTGAAAGTGACTTTTGACGTGCCTATAGAGCTGCCATTGAGCCCCATGTTAAATGTCTCAAATTTGAAAGCACTATATTTCTAAAACTATGAAACATTTCAAAGATTCCTTTTCAGGCAAACATGTCCACCGTAAGATGAACCTAAGTAGGCTAGAATGGGGTTGCTAGGTGTAAGTATGTAGGACTAGTAGCATGCGAAAGTTTGTGCTATTGCCATAGAGAATGCATTGGGCGTTTAAGTTAAATAACTCATAAACTACAAAACATAAAAATAAAAAAAAGTTCCAGCATGTGTCTCCACAGTAAGCTGAATAATAAAAAGTGTGAATGGAGTTTCTAGGTGAAAGTGACTTTTGACGTGCCTATAGAGCTGCCATTGAGCCCCATGTTAAATGTCTCAAATTTGAAAGCACTATATTTCTAAAACTATGAAACATTTCAAAGATTCCTTTTCAGGCAAACATGTCCACCGTAAGATGAACCTAAATAGGCTAGAATGGGGTTGCTAGGTGTAAGTATGTAGGACTAGTAGCATGCCAACGTTTGTGCTATTGCCATAGAGAATGCATTGTGTTGCGGAGGATGAGAGGAATGCTCTCATCCTCCGCAACACCCATTCTCATACACCGCGAGGATATGGGCTATAGCCCATATCATACGGCATACTATAGCACTCCGTTTTTCATCATTTTTGAGGATTTGAAAAAAATGAAAAAAAAAATAAAAAAAACGATGGGTTATAGCCCATCGTTTTTTGATTTTTTGAAAAAAAAATTATCCTCGTTTTTCATCATTTTGGACCATGGGCTACAGCCCATATCGTACGGCATACTATAGCACGCCGTTTTTCATCATTTTTGAGGATTTTGAAAAAAATTAAAAATGAAAAAAATGATGGGTTATAGCCCATCGTTTTTTGAATTTTAGATTATTTTTTTATCCTCGTTTTTCATCATTTTGGAACATGGGCTGCAGGCAGGCTCTGCACCCAGTGAGTCACTGCGCATGCTGTTCTCGAAAGGCCGAATAGATAATGACAGAAGAGCCAGAGACTTGTTTCCATTGTGGTTCATAAACATTCGAACGTCTAGAGATAAACAACAGCAAAATAAACTATAGACAAATCTCCTGTTATTTTATTTTTTGTATTTTATTTTTGTATCAATGTTGTTACTCAAAGGGAACAGCAGACTGCATTGTGGCAGGTAGCAAGTAGATCAGTGACTTAGCACACTAGCTGCATGGAGGTTGTGGGTTCAAACCCCACTCAAATCTTTACTTGCCAAAATCTGCCACCCCCATTCTGAATTTCTCAGATTTAAAAGCACTATATTTCTAAAACGATGAAACATTTCAAAGATTCCTTTTCAGGCAAACATGTCCACCGTAAGATGAACCTAAGTAGGCTAGAATGGGGTTGCTAGGTGTAAGTATGTAGGACTAGTAGCATGCGAAAGTTTGTGCTATTGCCATAGAGAATGCATTGGGCGTTTAAGTTAAATAACTCATAAACTACAAAACATAAAAATAAAAAAAAGTTCCAGCATGTGTCTCCACAGTAAGCTGAATAATAAAAAGTGTGAATGGAGTTTCTAGGTGAAAGTGACTTTTGACGTGCCTATAGAGCTGCCATTGAGCCCCATGTTAAATGTCTCAAATTTGAAAGCACTATATTTCTAAAACTATGAAACATTTCAAAGATTCCTTTTCAGGCAAACATGTCCACCGTAAGATGAACCTAAGTAGGCTAGAATGGGGTTGCTAGGTGTAAGTATGTAGGAATAGTAGCATGCCAAAATTTGTGCTATTGCCATAGAGAATGCATTGGGCGTTTAAGTTAAATAACTCATAAACTACAAAACATACAAATAAAAAAAAGTTCCAGCATGTGTCTCCACAGTAAGCTGAATAATAAAAAGTGTGAATGGAGTTTCTAGGTGAAAGTGACTTTTGACGTGCTTATAGAGCTGCCATTGAGCCCCATGTTAAATGTCTCAAATTTGAAAGCACTATATTTCTAAAACTATGAAACATTTCAAAGATTCCTTTTCAGGCAAACATGTCCACCGTAAGATGAACCTAAGTAGGCTAGAATGGGGTTGCTAGGTGTAAGTATGTAGGACTAGTAGCATGCGAAAGTTTGTGCTATTGCCATAGAGAATGCATTGGGCGTTTAAGTTAAATAACTCATAAACTACAAAACATAAAAATAAAAAAAAGTTCCAGCATGTATCTCCACAGTAAGCTGAATAATAAAAAGTGTGAATGGAGTTTCTAGGTGAAAGTGACTTTTGACGTGCCTATAGAGCTGCCATTGAGCCCCATGTTAAATGTCTCAAATTTGAAAGCACTATATTTCTAAAACTATGAAACATTTCAAAGATTCCTTTTCAGGCAAACATGTCCACCGTAAGATGAACCTAAGTAGGCTAGAATGGGGTTGCTAGGTGTAAGTATGTAGGACTAGTAGCATGCGAAAGTTTGTGCTATTGCCATAGAGAATGCATTGGGCGTTTAAGTTAAATAACTCATAAACTACAAAACATAAAAATAAAAAAAAGTTCCAGCATGTGTCTCCACAGTAAGCTGAATAATAAAAAGTGTGAATGGAGTTTCTAGGTGAAAGTGACTTTTGACGTGCCTATAGAGCTGCCATTGAGCCCCATGTTAAATGTCTCAAATTTGAAAGCACTATATTTCTAAAACTATGAAACATTTCAAAGATTCCTTTTCAGGCAAACATGTCCACCGTAAGATGAACCTAAATAGGCTAGAATGGGGTTGCTAGGTGTAAGTATGTAGGACTAGTAGCATGCCAACGTTTGTGCTATTGCCATAGAGAATGCATTGTGTTGCGGAGGATGAGAGGAATGCTCTCATCCTCCGCAACACCCATTCTCATACACCGCGAGGATATGGGCTATAGCCCATATCATACGGCATACTATAGCACTCCGTTTTTCATCATTTTTGAGGATTTGAAAAAAAAAAAAAAAAAAAAAAAAAAAACGATGGGTTATAGCCCATCGTTTTTTGAATTTTTTAAAAAAAATTTAATCCTCGTTTTTCATCATTTTGGACCATGGGCTATATAGCCCATATCATACGGCAAACTATAGCACTCCGTTTTTCATCATTTTTGAGGATTTGAAAAAAATGAAATAATTAAAAAAACGATGGGTTATAGCCCATCGTTTTTTGATTTTTTGAAAAAAAAAATTATCCTCGTTTTTCATCATTTTGGACCATGGGCTACAGCCCATATCGTACGGCATACTATAGCACGCCGTTTTTCATCATTTTTGAGGATTTTGAAAAAAATTAAAAATGAAAAAAATGATGGGTTATAGCCCATCGTTTTTTGAATTTTAGATTATTTTTTTATCCTCGTTTTTCATCATTTTGGAACATGGGCTGCAGGCAGGCTCTGCACCCAGTGAGTCACTGCGCATGCTGTTCTCGAAAGGCCGAATAGATAATGACAGAAGAGCCAGAGACTTGTTTCCATTGTGGTTCATAAACATTCGAACGTCTAGAGATAAACAACAGCAAAATAAACTATAGACAAATCTCCTGTTATTTTATTTTTTGTATTTTATTTTTGTATCAATGTTGTTACTCAAAGGGAACAGCAGACTGCATTGTGGCAGGTAGCAAGTAGATCAGTGACTTAGCACACTAGCTGCATGGAGGTTGTGGGTTCAAACCCCACTCAAATCTTTACTTGCCAAAATCTGCCACCCCCATTCTGAATTTCTCAGATTTAAAAGCACTATATTTCTAAAACGATGAAACATTTCAAAGATTCCTTTTCAGGCAAACATGTCCACCGTAAGATGAACCTAAGTAGGCTAGAATGGGGTTGCTAGGTGTAAGTATGTAGGACTAGTAGCATGCGAAAGTTTGTGCTATTGCCATAGAGAATGCATTGGGCGTTTAAGTTAAATAACTCATAAACTACAAAACATAAAAATAAAAAAAAGTTCCAGCATGTGTCTCCACAGTAAGCTGAATAATAAAAAGTGTGAATGGAGTTTCTAGGTGAAAGTGACTTTTGACGTGCCTATAGAGCTGCCATTGAGCCCCATGTTAAATGTCTCAAATTTGAAAGCACTATATTTCTAAAACTATGAAACATTTCAAAGATTCCTTTTCAGGCAAACATGTCCACCGTAAGATGAACCTAAGTAGGCTAGAATGGGGTTGCTAGGTGTAAGTATGTAGGACTAGTAGCATGCGAAAGTTTGTGCTATTGCCATAGAGAATGCATTGGGCGTTTAAGTTAAATAACTCATAAACTACAAAACATAAAAATAAAAAAAAGTTCCAGCATGTGTCTCCACAGTAAGCTGAATAATAAAAAGTGTGAATGGAGTTTCTAGGTGAAAGTGACTTTTGACGTGCCTATAGAGCTGCCATTGAGCCCCATGTTAAATGTCTCAAATTTGAAAGCACTATATTTCTAAAACTATGAAACATTTCAAAGATTCCTTTTCAGGCAAACATGTCCACCGTAAGATGAACCTAAGTAGGCTAGAATGGGGTTGCTAGGTGTAAGTATGTAGGACTAGTAGCATGCCAAAATTTGTGCTATTGCCATAGAGAATGCATTGGGCGTTTAAGTTAAATAACTCATAAACTACAAAACATAAAAATAAAAAAAAGTTCCAGCATGTGTCTCCACAGTAAGCTGAATAATAAAAAGTGTGAATGGAGTTTCTAGGTGAAAGTGACTTTTGACGTGCCTATAGAGCTGCCATTGAGCCCCATGTTAAATGTCTCAAATTTGAAAGCACTATATTTCTAAAACTATGAAACATTTCAAAGATTCCTTTTCAGGCAAACATGTCCACCGTAAGATGAACCTAAGTAGGCTAGAATGGGGTTGCTAGGTGTAAGTATGTAGGACTAGTAGCATGCGAAAGTTTGTGCTATTGCCATAGAGAATGCATTGGGCATTTAAGTTAAATAACTCATAAACTACAAAACATAAAAATAAAAAAAAGTTCCAGCATGTGTCTCCACAGTAAGCTGAATAATAAAAAGTGTGAATGGAGTTTCTAGGTGAAAGTGACTTTTGACGTGCCTATAGAGCTGCCATTGAGCCCCATGTTAAATGTCTCAAATTTGAAAGCACTATATTTCTAAAACTATGAAACATTTCAAAGATTCCTTTTCAGGCAAACATGTCCACCGTAAGATGAACCTAAGTAGGCTAGAATGGGGTTGCTAGGTGTAAGTATGTAGGACTAGTAGCATGCGAAAGTTTGTGCTATTGCCATAGAGAATGCATTGGGCGTTTAAGTTAAATAACTCATAAACTACAAAACATAAAAATAAAAAAAAGTTCCAGCATGTGTCTCCACAGTAAGCTGAATAATAAAAAGTGTGAATGGAGTTTCTAGGTGAAAGTGACTTTTGACGTGCCTATAGAGCTGCCATTGAGCCCCATGTTAAATGTCTCAAATTTGAAAGCACTATATTTCTAAAACTATGAAACATTTCAAAGATTCCTTTTCAGGCAAACATGTCCACCGTAAGATGAACCTAAATAGGCTAGAATGGGGTTGCTAGGTGTAAGTATGTAGGACTAGTAGCATGCCAACGTTTGTGCTATTGCCATAGAGAATGCATTGTGTTGCGGAGGATGAGAGGAATGCTCTCATCCTCCGCAACACCCATTCTCATACACCGCGAGGATATGGGCTATAGCCCATATCATACGGCATACTATAGCACTCCGTTTTTCATCATTTTTGAGGATTTGAAAAAAATGAAAAAAAAAAACAAAAAACGATGGGTTATAGCCCATCGTTTATTGAATTTTTGAAAAAAATTTTAATCCTCGTTTTTCATCATTTTGGACCATGGGCTATATAGCCCATATCATACGGCAAACTATAGCACTCCGTTTTTCATCATTTTTGAGGATTTGAAAAAAATGAAATAATTAAAAAAACGATGGGTTATAGCCCATCGTTTTTTGATTTTTTGAAAAAAAAAAATATCCTCGTTTTTCATCATTTTGGACCATGGGCTACAGCCCATATCGTACGGCATACTATAGCACGCCGTTTTTCATCATTTTTGAGGATTTTGAAAAAAAATTAAAATGAAAAAAATGATGGGTTATAGCCCATCGTTTTTTGAATTTTAGATTATTTTTTTATCCTCGTTTTTCATCATTTTGGAACATGGGCTGCAGGCAGGCTCTGCACCCAGTGAGTCACTGCGCATGCTGTTCTCGAAAGGCCGAATAGATAATGACAGAAGAGCCAGAGACTTGTTTCCATTGTGGTTCATAAACATTCGAACGTCTAGAGATAAACAACAGCAAAATAAACTATAGACAAATCTCCTGTTATTTAATTTTTTGTATTTTATTTTTGTATCAATGTTGTTACTCAAAGGGAACAGCAGACTGCATTGTGGCAGGTAGCAAGTAGATCAGTGACTTAGCACACTAGCTGCATGGAGGTTGTGGGTTCAAACCCCACTCAAATCTTTACTTGCCAAAATCTGCCACCCCCATTCTGAATTTCTCAGATTTAAAAGCACTATATTTCTAAAACGATGAAACATTTCAAAGATTCCTTTTCAGGCAAACATGTCCACCGTAAGATGAACCTAAGTAGGCTAGAATGGGGTTGCTAGGTGTAAGTATGTAGGACTAGTAGCATGCGAAAGTTTGTGCTATTGCCATAGAGAATGCATTGGGCGTTTAAGTTAAATAACTCATAAACTACAAAACATAAAAATAAAAAAAAGTTCCAGCATGTGTCTCCACAGTAAGCTGAATAATAAAAAGTGTGAATGGAGTTTCTAGGTGAAAGTGACTTTTGACGTGCCTATAAAGCTGCCATTGAGCCCCATGTTAAATGTCTCAAATTTGAAAGCACTATATTTCTAAAACTATGAAACATTTCAAAGATTCCTTTTCAGGCAAACATGTCCACCGTAAGATGAACCTAAGTAGGCTAGAATGGGGTTGCTAGGTGTAAGTATGTAGGACTAGTAGCATGCCAAATTTTGTGCTATTGCCATAGAGAATGCATTGTGTTGCGGAGGATGAGAGGAATGCTCTCATCCTCCGCAACACCCATTCTCATACACCGCGAGGATATGGGCTATAGCCCATATCATACGGCATACTATAGCACTCCGTTTTTCATCATTTTTGAGGATTTGAAAAAAATGAAAAAAAATAAATAAAACGATGGGTTATAGCCCATCGTTTTTTGAATTTTTGATTTTTTTTTTAATCCTCGTTTTTCATCATTTTGGACCATGGGCTATATAGCCCATATCATACGGCAAACTATAGCACTCCGTTTTTCATCATTTTTGAGGATTTGAAAAAAATGAAATTATTAAAAAAACGATGGGTTATAGCCCATCGTTTTTTGATTTTTTGAAAAAAAAAATTATCCTCGTTTTTCATCATTTTGGACCATGGGCTACAGCCCATATCGTACGGCATACTATAGCACGCCGTTTTTCATCATTTTTGAGGATTTTGAAAAAAATTAAAAATGAAAAAAATGATGGGTTATAGCCCATCGTTTTTTGAATTTTAGATTATTTTTTTATCCTCGTTTTTCATCATTTTGGAACATGGGCTGCAGGCAGGCTCTGCACCCAGTGAGTCACTGCGCATGCTGTTCTCGAAAGGCCGAATAGATAATGACAGAAGAGCCAGAGACTTGTTTCCATTGTGGTTCATAAACATTCGAACGTCTAGAGATAAACAACAGCAAAATAAACTATAGACAAATCTCCTGTTATTTTATTTTTTGTATTTTATTTTTGTATCAATGTTGTTACTCAAAGGGAACAGCAGACTGCATTGTGGCAGGTAGCAAGTAGATCAGTGACTTAGCACACTAGCTGCATGGAGGTTGTGGGTTCAAACCCCACTCAAATCTTTACTTGCCAAAATCTGCCACCCCCATTCTGAATTTCTCAGATTTAAAAGCACTATATTTCTAAAACGATGAAACATTTCAAAGATTCCTTTTCAGGCAAACATGTCCACCGTAAGATGAACCTAAGTAGGCTAGAATGGGGTTGCTAGGTGTAAGTATGTAGGACTAGTAGCATGCGAAAGTTTGTGCTATTGCCATAGAGAATGCATTGGGCGTTTAAGTTAAATAACTCATAAACTACAAAACATAAAAATAAAAAAAAGTTCCAGCATGTGTCTCCACAGTAAGCTGAATAATAAAAAGTGTGAATGGAGTTTCTAGGTGAAAGTGACTTTTGACGTGCCTATAGAGCTGCCATTGAGCCCCATGTTAAATGTCTCAAATTTGAAAGCACTATATTTCTAAAACTATGAAACATTTCAAAGATTCCTTTTCAGGCAAACATGTCCACCGTAAGATGAACCTAAGTAGGCTAGAATGGGGTTGCTAGGTGTAAGTATGTAGGACTAGTAGCATGCGAAAGTTTGTGCTATTGCCATAGAGAATGCATTGGGCGTTTAAGTTAAATAACTCATAAACTACAAAACATAAAAATAAAAAAAAGTTCCAGCATGTGTCTCCACAGTAAGCTGAATAATAAAAAGTGTGAATGGAGTTTCTAGGTGAAAGTGACTTTTGACGTGCCTATAGAGCTGCCATTGAGCCCCATGTTAAATGTCTCAAATTTGAAAGCACTATATTTCTAAAACTATGAAACATTTCAAAGATTCCTTTTCAGGCAAACATGTCCACCGTAAGATGAACCTAAGTAGGCTAGAATGGGGTTGCTAGGTGTAAGTATGTAGGACTAGTAGCATGCCAAAATTTGTGCTATTGCCATAGAGAATGCATTGGGCGTTTAAGTTAAATAACTCATAAACTACAAAACATAAAAATAAAAAAAAGTTCCAGCATGTGTCTCCACAGTAAGCTGAATAATAAAAAGTGTGAATGGAGTTTCTAGGTGAAAGTGACTTTTGACGTGCCTATAGAGCTGCCATTGAGCCCCATGTTAAATGTCTCAAATTTGAAAGCACTATATTTCTAAAACTATGAAACATTTCAAAGATTCCTTTTCAGGCAAACATGTCCACCGTAAGATGAACCTAAGTAGGCTAGAATGGGGTTGCTAGGTGTAAGTATGTAGGACTAGTAGCATGCGAAAGTTTGTGCTATTGCCATAGAGAATGCATTGGGCATTTAAGTTAAATAACTCATAAACTACAAAACATAAAAATAAAAAAAAGTTCCAGCATGTGTCTCCACAGTAAGCTGAATAATAAAAAGTGTGAATGGAGTTTCTAGGTGAAAGTGACTTTTGACGTGCCTATAGAGCTGCCATTGAGCCCCATGTTAAATGTCTCAAATTTGAAAGCACTATATTTCTAAAACTATGAAACATTTCAAAGATTCCTTTTCAGGCAAACATGTCCACCGTAAGATGAACCTAAGTAGGCTAGAATGGGGTTGCTAGGTGTAAGTATGTAGGACTAGTAGCATGCGAAAGTTTGTGCTATTGCCATAGAGAATGCATTGGGCGTTTAAGTTAAATAACTCATAAACTACAAAACATAAAAATAAAAAAAAGTTCCAGCATGTGTCTCCACAGTAAGCTGAATAATAAAAAGTGTGAATGGAGTTTCTAGGTGAAAGTGACTTTTGACGTGCCTATAGAGCTGCCATTGAGCCCCATGTTAAATGTCTCAAATTTGAAAGCACTATATTTCTAAAACTATGAAACATTTCAAAGATTCCTTTTCAGGCAAACATGTCCACCGTAAGATGAACCTAAATAGGCTAGAATGGGGTTGCTAGGTGTAAGTATGTAGGACTAGTAGCATGCCAACGTTTGTGCTATTGCCATAGAGAATGCATTGTGTTGCGGAGGATGAGAGGAATGCTCTCATCCTCCGCAACACCCATTCTCATACACCGCGAGGATATGGGCTATAGCCCATATCATACGGCATACTATAGCACTCCGTTTTTCATCATTTTTGAGGATTTGAAAAAAATGAAAAAAAAACAAAAAAAACGATGGGTTATAGCCCATCGTTTTTTGAATTTTTGAAATTTTTTTTAATCCTCGTTTTTCATCATTTTGGACCATGGGCTATATAGCCCATATCATACGGCAAACTATAGCACTCCGTTTTTCATCATTTTTGAGGATTTGAAAAAAATGAAATAATTAAAAAAACGATGGGTTATAGCCCATCGTTTTTTGATTTTTTGAAAAAAAAAAATATCCTCGTTTTTCATCATTTTGGACCATGGGCTACAGCCCATATCGTACGGCATACTATAGCACGCCGTTTTTCATCATTTTTGAGGATTTTGAAAAAAATTTAAAATGAAAAAAATGATGGGTTATAGCCCATCGTTTTTTGAATTTTAGATTATTTTTTTATCCTCGTTTTTCATCATTTTGGAACATGGGCTGCAGGCAGGCTCTGCACCCAGTGAGTCACTGCGCATGCTGTTCTCGAAAGGCCGAATAGATAATGACAGAAGAGCCAGAGACTTGTTTCCATTGTGGTTCATAAACATTCGAACGTCTAGAGATAAACAACAGCAAAATAAACTATAGACAAATCTCCTGTTATTTAATTTTTTGTATTTTATTTTTGTATCAATGTTGTTACTCAAAGGGAACAGCAGACTGCATTGTGGCAGGTAGCAAGTAGATCAGTGACTTAGCACACTAGCTGCATGGAGGTTGTGGGTTCAAACCCCACTCAAATCTTTACTTGCCAAAATCTGCCACCCCCATTCTGAATTTCTCAGATTTAAAAGCACTATATTTCTAAAACGATGAAACATTTCAAAGATTCCTTTTCAGGCAAACATGTCCACCGTAAGATGAACCTAAGTAGGCTAGAATGGGGTTGCTAGGTGTAAGTATGTAGGACTAGTAGCATGCGAAAGTTTGTGCTATTGCCATAGAGAATGCATTGGGCGTTTAAGTTAAATAACTCATAAACTACAAAACATAAAAATAAAAAAAAGTTCCAGCATGTGTCTCCACAGTAAGCTGAATAATAAAAAGTGTGAATTGAGTTTCTAGGTGAAAGTGACTTTTGACGTGCCTATAGAGCTGCCATTGAGCCCCATTTTAAATGTCTCAAATTTGAAAGCACTATATTTCTAAAACTATGAAACATTTCAAAGATTCCTTTTCAGGCAAACATGTCCACCGTAAGATGAACCTAAGTAGGCTAGAATGGGGTTGCTAGGTGTAAGTATGTAGGACTAGTAGCATGCGAAAGTTTGTGCTATTGCCATAGAGAATGCATTGGGCGTTTAAGTTAAATAACTCATAAACTACAAAACATAAAAATAAAAAAAAGTTCCAGCATGTGTCTCCACAGTAAGCTGAATAATAAAAAGTGTGAATGGAGTTTCTAGGTGAAAGTGACTTTTGACGTGCCTATAGAGCTGCCATTGAGCCCCATGTTAAATGTCTCAAATTTGAAAGCACTATATTTCTAAAACTATGAAACATTTCAAAGATTCCTTTTCAGGCAAACATGTCCACCGTAAGATGAACCTAAGTAGACTAGAATGGGGTTGCTAGGTGTAAGTATGTAGGACTAGTAGCATGCCAAAATTTGTGCTATTGCCATAGAGAATGCATTGGGCGTTTAAGTTAAATAACTCATAAACTACAAAACATAAAAATAAAAAAAAGTTCCAGCATGTGTCTCCACAGTAAGCTGAATAATAAAAAGTGTGAATGGAGTTTCTAGGTGAAAGTGACTTTTGACGTGCCTATAGAGCTGCCATTGAGCCCCATGTTAAATGTCTCAAATTTGAAAGCACTATATTTCTAAAACTAGAAATAGATTTAGATAGATTTTAGATTATTTTTTTATCCTCGTTTTTCATCATTTTGGAACATGGGCTGCAGGCAGGCTCTGCACCCAGTGAGTCACTGCGCATGCTGTTCTCGAAAGGCCGAATAGATAATGACAGAAGAGCCAGAGACTTGTTTCCATTGTGGTTCATAAACATTCGAACGTCTAGAGATAAACAACAGCAAAATAAACTATAGACAAATCTCCTGTTATTTAATTTTTTGTATTTTATTTTTGTATCAATGTTGTTACTCAAAGGGAACAGCAGACTGCATTGTGGCAGGTAGCAAGTAGATCAGTGACTTAGCACACTAGCTGCATGGAGGTTGTGGGTTCAAACCCCACTCAAATCTTTACTTGCCAAAATCTGCCACCCCCATTCTGAATTTCTCAGATTTAAAAGCACTATATTTCTAAAACGATGAAACATTTCAAAGATTCCTTTTCAGGCAAACATGTCCACCGTAAGATGAACCTAAGTAGGCTAGAATGGGGTTGCTAGGTGTAAGTATGTAGGACTAGTAGCATGCGAAAGTTTGTGCTATTGCCATAGAGAATGCATTGGGCGTTTAAGTTAAATAACTCATAAACTACAAAACATAAAAATAAAAAAAAGTTCCAGCATGTGTCTCCACAGTAAGCTGAATAATAAAAAGTGTGAATTGAGTTTCTAGGTGAAAGTGACTTTTGACGTGCCTATAGAGCTGCCATTGAGCCCCATGTTAAATGTCTCAAATTTGAAAGCACTATATTTCTAAAACTATGAAACATTTCAAAGATTCCTTTTCAGGCAAACATGTCCACCGTAAGATGAACCTAAGTAGGCTAGAATGGGGTTGCTAGGTGTAAGTATGTAGGACTAGTAGCATGCGAAAGTTTGTGCTATTGCCATAGAGAATGCATTGGGCGTTTAAGTTAAATAACTCATAAACTACAAAACATAAAAATAAAAAAAAGTTCCAGCATGTGTCTCCACAGTAAGCTGAATAATAAAAAGTGTGAATGGAGTTTCTAGGTGAAAGTGACTTTTGACGTGCCTATAGAGCTGCCATTGAGCCCCATGTTAAATGTCTCAAATTTGAAAGCACTATATTTCTAAAACTATGAAACATTTCAAAGATTCCTTTTCAGGCAAACATGTCCACCGTAAGATGAACCTAAGTAGGCTAGAATGGGGTTGCTAGGTGTAAGTATGTAGGACTAGTAGCATGCGAAAGTTTGTGCTATTGCCATAGAGAATGCATTGGGCGTTTAAGTTAAATAACTCATAAACTACAAAACATAAAAATAAAAAAAAGTTCCAGCATGTGTCTCCACAGTAAGCTGAATAATAAAAAGTGTGAATGGAGTTTCTAGGTGAAAGTGACTTTTGACGTGCCTATAGAGCTGCCATTGAGCCCCATGTTAAATGTCTCAAATTTGAAAGCACTATATTTCTAAAACTATGAAACATTTCAAAGATTCCTTTTCAGGCAAACATGTCCACCGTAAGATGAACCTAAGTAGGCTAGAATGGGGTTGCTAGGTGTAAGTATGTAGGACTAGTAGCATGCGAAAGTTTGTGCTATTGCCATAGAGAATGCATTGGGCGTTTAAGTTAAATAACTCATAAACTACAAAACATAAAAATAAAAAAAAGTTCCAGCATGTGTCTCCACAGTAAGCTGAATAATAAAAAGTGTGAATGGAGTTTCTAGGTGAAAGTGACTTTTGACGTGCCTATAGAGCTGCCATTGAGCCCCATGTTAAATGTCTCAAATTTGAAAGCACTATATTTCTAAAACTATGAAACATTTCAAAGATTCCTTTTCAGGCAAACATGTCCACCGTAAGATGAACCTAAATAGGCTAGAATGGGGTTGCTAGGTGTAAGTATGTAGGACTAGTAGCATGCCAACGTTTGTGCTATTGCCATAGAGAATGCATTGTGTTGCGGAGGATGAGAGGAATGCTCTCATCCTCCGCAACACCCATTCTCATACACCGCGAGGATATGGGCTATAGCCCATATCATACGGCATACTATAGCACTCCGTTTTTCATCATTTTTGAGGATTTGAAAAAAATGAAAAAAATAAATAAAACGATGGGTTATAGCCCATCGTTTTTTGAATTTTTGATTTTTTTTTTAATCCTCGTTTTTCATCATTTTGGACCATGGGCTATATAGCCCATATCATACGGCAAACTATAGCACTCCGTTTTTCATCATTTTTGAGGATTTGAAAAAAATGAAATTATTAAAAAAACGATGGGTTATAGCCCATCGTTTTTTGATTTTTTGAAAAAAAAAATTATCCTCGTTTTTCATCATTTTGGACCATGGGCTACAGCCCATATCGTACGGCATACTATAGCACGCCGTTTTTCATCATTTTTGAGGATTTTGAAAAAAATTAAAAATGAAAAAAATGATGGGTTATAGCCCATCGTTTTTTGAATTTTAGATTATTTTTTTATCCTCGTTTTTCATCATTTTGGAACATGGGCTGCAGGCAGGCTCTGCACCCAGTGAGTCACTGCGCATGCTGTTCTCGAAAGGCCGAATAGATAATGACAGAAGAGCCAGAGACTTGTTTCCATTGTGGTTCATAAACATTCGAACGTCTAGAGATAAACAACAGCAAAATAAACTATAGACAAATCTCCTGTTATTTTATTTTTTGTATTTTATTTTTGTATCAATGTTGTTACTCAAAGGGAACAGCAGACTGCATTGTGGCAGGTAGCAAGTAGATCAGTGACTTAGCACACTAGCTGCATGGAGGTTGTGGGTTCAAACCCCACTCAAATCTTTACTTGCCAAAATCTGCCACCCCCATTCTGAATTTCTCAGATTTAAAAGCACTATATTTCTAAAACGATGAAACATTTCAAAGATTCCTTTTCAGGCAAACATGTCCACCGTAAGATGAACCTAAGTAGGCTAGAATGGGGTTGCTAGGTGTAAGTATGTAGGACTAGTAGCATGCGAAAGTTTGTGCTATTGCCATAGAGAATGCATTGGGCGTTTAAGTTAAATAACTCATAAACTACAAAACATAAAAATAAAAAAAAGTTCCAGCATGTGTCTCCACAGTAAGCTGAATAATAAAAAGTGTGAATGGAGTTTCTAGGTGAAAGTGACTTTTGACGTGCCTATAGAGCTGCCATTGAGCCCCATGTTAAATGTCTCAAATTTGAAAGCACTATATTTCTAAAACTATGAAACATTTCAAAGATTCCTTTTCAGGCAAACATGTCCACCGTAAGATGAACCTAAGTAGGCTAGAATGGGGTTGCTAGGTGTAAGTATGTAGGAATAGTAGCATGCCAAAATTTGTGCTATTGCCATAGAGAATGCATTGGGCGTTTAAGTTAAATAACTCATAAACTACAAAACATAAAAATAAAAAAAAGTTCCAGCATGTGTCTCCACAGTAAGCTGAATAATAAAAAGTGTGAATGGAGTTTCTAGGTGAAAGTGACTTTTGACGTGCCTATAGAGCTGCCATTGAGCCCCATGTTAAATGTCTCAAATTTGAAAGCACTATATTTCTAAAACTATGAAACATTTCAAAGATTCCTTTTCAGGCAAACATGTCCACCGTAAGATGAACCTAAGTAGGCTAGAATGGGGTTGCTAGGTGTAAGTATGTAGGACTAGTAGCATGCGAAAGTTTGTGCTATTGCCATAGAGAATGCATTGGGCGTTTAAGTTAAATAACTCATAAACTACAAAACATAAAAATTAAAAAAAGTTCCAGCATGTGTCTCCACAGTAAGCTGAATAATAAAAAGTGTGAATGGAGTTTCTAGGTGAAAGTGACTTTTGACGTGCCTATAGAGCTGCCATTGAGCCCCATGTTAAATGTCTCAAATTTGAAAGCACTATATTTCTAAAACTATGAAACATTTCAAAGATTCCTTTTCAGGCAAACATGTCCACCGTAAGATGAACCTAAGTAGGCTAGAATGGGGTTGCTAGGTGTAAGTATGTAGGACTAGTAGCATGCGAAAGTTTGTGCTATTGCCATAGAGAATGCATTGGGCGTTTAAGTTAAATAACTCATAAACTACAAAACATAAAAATAAAAAAAAGTTCCAGCATGTGTCTCCACAGTAAGCTGAATAATAAAAAGTGTGAATGGAGTTTCTAGGTGAAAGTGACTTTTGACGTGCCTATAGAGCTGCCATTGAGCCCCATGTTAAATGTCTCAAATTTGAAAGCACTATATTTCTAAAACTATGAAACATTTCAAAGATTCCTTTTCAGGCAAACATGTCCACCGTAAGATGAACCTAAATAGGCTAGAATGGGGTTGCTAGGTGTAAGTATGTAGGACTAGTAGCATGCCAACGTTTGTGCTATTGCCATAGAGAATGCATTGTGTTGCGGAGGATGAGAGGAATGCTCTCATCCTCCGCAACACCCATTCTCATACACCGCGAGGATATGGGCTATAGCCCATATCATACGGCATACTATAGCACTCCGTTTTTCATCATTTTTGAGGATTTGAAAAAAATGAAAAAAAAATAAAAAAAAACGATGGGTTATAGCCCATCGTTTTTTGATTTTTTGAAAAAAAAATTATCCTCGTTTTTCATCATTTTGGACCATGGGCTACAGCCCATATCGTACGGCATACTATAGCACGCCGTTTTTCATCATTTTTGAGGATTTTGAAAAAAATTAAAAATGAAAAAAATGATGGGTTATAGCCCATCGTTTTTTGAATTTTAGATTATTTTTTTATCCTCGTTTTTCATCATTTTGGAACATGGGCTGCAGGCAGGCTCTGCACCCAGTGAGTCACTGCGCATGCTGTTCTCGAAAGGCCGAATAGATAATGACAGAAGAGCCAGAGACTTGTTTCCATTGTGGTTCATAAACATTCGAACGTCTAGAGATAAACAACAGCAAAATAAACTATAGACAAATCTCCTGTTATTTTATTTTTTGTATTTTATTTTTGTATCAATGTTGTTACTCAAAGGGAACAGCAGACTGCATTGTGGCAGGTAGCAAGTAGATCAGTGACTTAGCACACTAGCTGCATGGAGGTTGTGGGTTCAAACCCCACTCAAATCTTTACTTGCCAAAATCTGCCACCCCCATTCTGAATTTCTCAGATTTAAAAGCACTATATTTCTAAAACGATGAAACATTTCAAAGATTCCTTTTCAGGCAAACATGTCCACCGTAAGATGAACCTAAGTAGGCTAGAATGGGGTTGCTAGGTGTAAGTATGTAGGACTAGTAGCATGCGAAAGTTTGTGCTATTGCCATAGAGAATGCATTGGGCGTTTAAGTTAAATAACTCATAAACTACAAAACATAAAAATAAAAAAAAGTTCCAGCATGTGTCTCCACAGTAAGCTGAATAATAAAAAGTGTGAATGGAGTTTCTAGGTGAAAGTGACTTTTGACGTGCCTATAGAGCTGCCATTGAGCCCCATGTTAAATGTCTCAAATTTGAAAGCACTATATTTCTAAAACTATGAAACATTTCAAAGATTCCTTTTCAGGCAAACATGTCCACCGTAAGATGAACCTAAGTAGGCTAGAATGGGGTTGCTAGGTGTAAGTATGTAGGAATAGTAGCATGCCAAAATTTGTGCTATTGCCATAGAGAATGCATTGGGCGTTTAAGTTAAATAACTCATAAACTACAAAACATACAAATAAAAAAAAGTTCCAGCATGTGTCTCCACAGTAAGCTGAATAATAAAAAGTGTGAATGGAGTTTCTAGGTGAAAGTGACTTTTGACGTGCTTATAGAGCTGCCATTGAGCCCCATGTTAAATGTCTCAAATTTGAAAGCACTATATTTCTAAAACTATGAAACATTTCAAAGATTCCTTTTCAGGCAAACATGTCCACCGTAAGATGAACCTAAGTAGGCTAGAATGGGGTTGCTAGGTGTAAGTATGTAGGACTAGTAGCATGCGAAAGTTTGTGCTATTGCCATAGAGAATGCATTGGGCGTTTAAGTTAAATAACTCATAAACTACAAAACATAAAAATAAAAAAAAGTTCCAGCATGTATCTCCACAGTAAGCTGAATAATAAAAAGTGTGAATGGAGTTTCTAGGTGAAAGTGACTTTTGACGTGCCTATAGAGCTGCCATTGAGCCCCATGTTAAATGTCTCAAATTTGAAAGCACTATATTTCTAAAACTATGAAACATTTCAAAGATTCCTTTTCAGGCAAACATGTCCACCGTAAGATGAACCTAAGTAGGCTAGAATGGGGTTGCTAGGTGTAAGTATGTAGGACTAGTAGCATGCGAAAGTTTGTGCTATTGCCATAGAGAATGCATTGGGCGTTTAAGTTAAATAACTCATAAACTACAAAACATAAAAATAAAAAAAAGTTCCAGCATGTGTCTCCACAGTAAGCTGAATAATAAAAAGTGTGAATGGAGTTTCTAGGTGAAAGTGACTTTTGACGTGCCTATAGAGCTGCCATTGAGCCCCATGTTAAATGTCTCAAATTTGAAAGCACTATATTTCTAAAACTATGAAACATTTCAAAGATTCCTTTTCAGGCAAACATGTCCACCGTAAGATGAACCTAAATAGGCTAGAATGGGGTTGCTAGGTGTAAGTATGTAGGACTAGTAGCATGCCAACGTTTGTGCTATTGCCATAGAGAATGCATTGTGTTGCGGAGGATGAGAGGAATGCTCTCATCCTCCGCAACACCCATTCTCATACACCGCGAAGATATGGGCTATAGCCCATATCATACGGCATACTATAGCACTCCGTTTTTCATCATTTTTGAGGATTTGAAAAAAAAAAAAAAAAAAAAAAAAAAACGATGGGTTATAGCCCATCGTTTTTTGAATTTTTTAAAAAAAAATTAATCCTCGTTTTTCATCATTTTGGACCATGGGCTATATAGCCCATATCATACGGCAAACTATAGCACTCCGTTTTTCATCATTTTTGAGGATTTGAAAAAAATGAAATAATTAAAAAAACGATGGGTTATAGCCCATCGTTTTTTGATTTTTTGAAAAAAAAAATTATCCTCGTTTTTCATCATTTTGGACCATGGGCTACAGCCCATATCGTACGGCATACTATAGCACGCCGTTTTTCATCATTTTTGAGGATTTTGAAAAAAATTAAAAATGAAAAAAATGATGGGTTATAGCCCATCGTTTTTTGAATTTTAGATTATTTTTTTATCCTCGTTTTTCATCATTTTGGAACATGGGCTGCAGGCAGGCTCTGCACCCAGTGAGTCACTGCGCATGCTGTTCTCGAAAGGCCGAATAGATAATGACAGAAGAGCCAGAGACTTGTTTCCATTGTGGTTCATAAACATTCGAACGTCTAGAGATAAACAACAGCAAAATAAACTATAGACAAATCTCCTGTTATTTAATTTTTTGTATTTTATTTTTGTATCAATGTTGTTACTCAAAGGGAACAGCAGACTGCATTGTGGCAGGTAGCAAGTAGATCAGTGACTTAGCACACTAGCTGCATGGAGGTTGTGGGTTCAAACCCCACTCAAATCTTTACTTGCCAAAATCTGCCACCCCCATTCTGAATTTCTCAGATTTAAAAGCACTATATTTCTAAAACGATGAAACATTTCAAAGATTCCTTTTCAGGCAAACATGTCCACCGTAAGATGAACCTAAGTAGGCTAGAATGGGGTTGCTAGGTGTAAGTATGTAGGACTAGTAGCATGCGAAAGTTTGTGCTATTGCCATAGAGAATGCATTGGGCGTTTAAGTTAAATAACTCATAAACTACAAAACATAAAAATAAAAAAAAGTTCCAGCATGTGTCTCCACAGTAAGCTGAATAATAAAAAGTGTGAATGGAGTTTCTAGGTGAAAGTGACTTTTGACGTGCCTATAGAGCTGCCATTGAGCCCCATGTTAAATGTCTCAAATTTGAAAGCACTATATTTCTAAAACTATGAAACATTTCAAAGATTCCTTTTCAGGCAAACATGTCCACCGTAAGATGAACCTAAGTAGGCTAGAATGGGGTTGCTAGGTGTAAGTATGTAGGACTAGTAGCATGCGAAAGTTTGTGCTATTGCCATAGAGAATGCATTGGGCGTTTAAGTTAAATAACTCATAAACTACAAAACATAAAAATAAAAAAAAGTTCCAGCATGTGTCTCCACAGTAAGCTGAATAATAAAAAGTGTGAATGGAGTTTCTAGGTGAAAGTGACTTTTGACGTGCCTATAGAGCTGCCATTGAGCCCCATGTTAAATGTCTCAAATTTGAAAGCACTATATTTCTAAAACTATGAAACATTTCAAAGATTCCTTTTCAGGCAAACATGTCCACCGTAAGATGAACCTAAGTAGGCTAGAATGGGGTTGCTAGGTGTAAGTATGTAGGACTAGTAGCATGCCAAAATTTGTGCTATTGCCATAGAGAATGCATTGGGCGTTTAAGTTAAATAACTCATAAACTACAAAACATAAAAATAAAAAAAAGTTCCAGCATGTGTCTCCACAGTAAGCTGAATAATAAAAAGTGTGAATGGAGTTTCTAGGTGAAAGTGACTTTTGACGTGCCTATAGAGCTGCCATTGAGCCCCATGTTAAATGTCTCAAATTTGAAAGCACTATATTTCTAAAACTATGAAACATTTCAAAGATTCCTTTTCAGGCAAACATGTCCACCGTAAGATGAACCTAAGTAGGCTAGAATGGGGTTGCTAGGTGTAAGTATGTAGGACTAGTAGCATGCGAAAGTTTGTGCTATTGCCATAGAGAATGCATTGGGCGTTTAAGTTAAATAACTCATAAACTACAAAACATAAAAATAAAAAAAAGTTCCAGCATGTGTCTCCACAGTAAGCTGAATAATAAAAAGTGTGAATGGAGTTTCTAGGTGAAAGTGACTTTTGACGTGCCTATAGAGCTGCCATTGAGCCCCATGTTAAATGTCTCAAATTTGAAAGCACTATATTTCTAAAACTATGAAACATTTCAAAGATTCCTTTTCAGGCAAACATGTCCACCGTAAGATGAACCTAAGTAGGCTAGAATGGGGTTGCTAGGTGTAAGTATGTAGGACTAGTAGCATGCGAAAGTTTGTGCTATTGCCATAGAGAATGCATTGGGCGTTTAAGTTAAATAACTCATAAACTACAAAACATAAAAATAAAAAAAAGTTCCAGCATGTGTCTCCACAGTAAGCTGAATAATAAAAAGTGTGAATGGAGTTTCTAGGTGAAAGTGACTTTTGACGTGCCTATAGAGCTGCCATTGAGCCCCATGTTAAATGTCTCAAATTTGAAAGCACTATATTTCTAAAACTATGAAACATTTCAAAGATTCCTTTTCAGGCAAACATGTCCACCGTAAGATGAACCTAAATAGGCTAGAATGGGGTTGCTAGGTGTAAGTATGTAGGACTAGTAGCATGCCAACGTTTGTGCTATTGCCATAGAGAATGCATTGTGTTGCGGAGGATGAGAGGAATGCTCTCATCCTCCGCAACACCCATTCTCATACACCGCGAGGATATGGGCTATAGCCCATATCATACGGCATACTATAGCACTCCGTTTTTCATCATTTTTGAGGATTTGAAAAAAATGAAAAAAAATAAAAAAAAACGATGGGTTATAGCCCATCGTTTTTTGAATTTTTGAAAAAAAATTTAATCCTCGTTTTTCATCATTTTGGACCATGGGCTATATAGCCCATATCATACGGCAAACTATAGCACTCCGTTTTTCATCATTTTTGAGGATTTGAAAAAAATGAAATAATTAAAAAAACGATGGGTTATAGCCCATCGTTTTTTGATTTTTTGAAAAAAAAAAATATCCTCGTTTTTCATCATTTTGGACCATGGGCTACAGCCCATATCGTACGGCATACTATAGCACGCCGTTTTTCATCATTTTTGAGGATTTTGAAAAAAATTAAAAATTAAAAAAATGATGGGTTATAGCCCAT
Source organism: Protomyctophum parallelum (assembly GCF_964188405.1). Taxonomy (NCBI): domain Eukaryota; kingdom Metazoa; phylum Chordata; class Actinopteri; order Myctophiformes; family Myctophidae; genus Protomyctophum; species Protomyctophum parallelum. Next base: position 9,477,187 of record NC_139703.1, read on the forward strand.
CGTTTTTTGAATTTTAGATTATTTTTTTATCCTCGTTTTTCATCATTTTGGAACATGGGCTGCAGGCAGGCTCTGCACCCAGTGAGTCACTGCGCATGCTGTTCTCGAAAGGCCGAATAGATAATGACAGAAGAGCCAGAGACTTGTTTCCATTGTGGTTCATAAACATTCGAACGTCTAGAGATAAACAACAGCAAAATAAACTATAGACAAATCTCCTGTTATTTAATTTTTTGTATTTTATTTTTGTATCAATGTTGTTACTCAAAGGGAACAGCAGACTGCATTGTGGCAGGTAGCAAGTAGATCAGTGACTTAGCACACTAGCTGCATGGAGGTTGTGGGTTCAAACCCCACTCAAATCTTTACTTGCCAAAATCTGCCACCCCCATTCTGAATTTCTCAGATTTAAAAGCACTATATTTCTAAAACGATGAAACATTTCAAAGATTCCTTTTCAGGCAAACATGTCCACCGTAAGATGAACCTAAGTAGGCTAGAATGGGGTTGCTAGGTGTAAGTATGTAGGACTAGTAGCATGCGAAAGTTTGTGCTATTGCCATAGAGAATGCATTGGGCGTTTAAGTTAAATAACTCATAAACTACAAAACATAAAAATAAAAAAAAGTTCCAGCATGTGTCTCCACAGTAAGCTGAATAATAAAAAGTGTGAATTGAGTTTCTAGGTGAAAGTGACTTTTGACGTGCCTATAGAGCTGCCATTGAGCCCCATGTTAAATGTCTCAAATTTGAAAGCACTATATTTCTAAAACTATGAAACATTTCAAAGATTCCTTTTCAGGCAAACATGTCCACCGTAAGATGAACCTAAGTAGGCTAGAATGGGGTTGCTAGGTGTAAGTATGTAGGACTAGTAGCATGCGAAAGTTTGTGCTATTGCCATAGAGAATGCATTGGGCGTTTAAGTTAAATAACTCATAAACTACAAAACATAAAAATAAAAAAAAGTTCCAGCATGTGTCTCCACAGTAAGCTGAATAATAAAAAGTGTGAATGGAGTTTCTAGGTGAAAGTGACTTTTGACGTGCCTATAGAGCTGCCATTGAGCCCCATGTTAAATGTCTCAAATTTGAAAGCACTATATTTCTAAAACTATGAAACATTTCAAAGATTCCTTTTCAGGCAAACATGTCCACCGTAAGATGAACCTAAGTAGGCTAGAATGGGGTTGCTAGGTGTAAGTATGTAGGACTAGTAGCATGCCAAAATTTGTGCTATTGCCATAGAGAATGCATTGGGCGTTTAAGTTAAATAACTCATAAACTACAAAACATAAAAATAAAAAAAAGTTCCAGCATGTGTCTCCACAGTAAGCTGAATAATAAAAAGTGTGAATGGAGTTTCTAGGTGAAAGTGACTTTTGACGTGCCTATAGAGCTGCCATTGAGCCCCATGTTAAATGTCTCAAATTTGAAAGCACTATATTTCTAAAACTAGAAATAGATTTAGATAGATTTTAGATTATTTTTTTATCCTCGTTTTTCATCATTTTGGAACATGGGCTGCAGGCAGGCTCTGCACCCAGTGAGTCACTGCGCATGCTGTTCTCGAAAGGCCGAATAGATAATGACAGAAGAGCCAGAGACTTGTTTCCATTGTGGTTCATAAACATTCGAACGTCTAGAGATAAACAACAGCAAAATAAACTATAGACAAATCTCCTGTTATTTAATTTTTTGTATTTTATTTTTGTATCAATGTTGTTACTCAAAGGGAACAGCAGACTGCATTGTGGCAGGTAGCAAGTAGATCAGTGACTTAGCACACTAGCTGCATGGAGGTTGTGGGTTCAAACCCCACTCAAATCTTTACTTGCCAAAATCTGCCACCCCCATTCTGAATTTCTCAGATTTAAAAGCACTATATTTCTAAAACGATGAAACATTTCAAAGATTCCTTTTCAGGCAAACATGTCCACCGTAAGATGAACCTAAGTAGGCTAGAATGGGGTTGCTAGGTGTAAGTATGTAGGACTAGTAGCATGCGAAAGTTTGTGCTATTGCCATAGAGAATGCATTGGGCGTTTAAGTTAAATAACTCATAAACTACAAAACATAAAAATAAAAAAAAGTTCCAGCATGTGTCTCCACAGTAAGCTGAATAATAAAAAGTGTGAATTGAGTTTCTAGGTGAAAGTGACTTTTGACGTGCCTATAGAGCTGCCATTGAGCCCCATGTTAAATGTCTCAAATTTGAAAGCACTATATTTCTAAAACTATGAAACATTTCAAAGATTCCTTTTCAGGCAAACATGTCCACCGTAAGATGAACCTAAGTAGGCTAGAATGGGGTTGCTAGGTGTAAGTATGTAGGACTAGTAGCATGCGAAAGTTTGTGCTATTGCCATAGAGAATGCATTGGGCGTTTAAGTTAAATAACTCATAAACTACAAAACATAAAAATAAAAAAAAGTTCCAGCATGTGTCTCCACAGTAAGCTGAATAATAAAAAGTGTGAATGGAGTTTCTAGGTGAAAGTGACTTTTGACGTGCCTATAGAGCTGCCATTGAGCCCCATGTTAAATGTCTCAAATTTGAAAGCACTATATTTCTAAAACTATGAAACATTTCAAAGATTCCTTTTCAGGCAAACATGTCCACCGTAAGATGAACCTAAGTAGGCTAGAATGGGGTTGCTAGGTGTAAGTATGTAGGACTAGTAGCATGCCAAAATTTGTGCTATTGCCATAGAGAATGCATTGGGCGTTTAAGTTAAATAACTCATAAACTACAAAACATAAAAATAAAAAAAAGTTCCAGCATGTGTCTCCACAGTAAGCTGAATAATAAAAAGTGTGAATGGAGTTTCTAGGTGAAAGTGACTTTTGACGTGCCTATAGAGCTGCCATTGAGCCCCATGTTAAATGTCTCAAATTTGAAAGCACTATATTTCTAAAACTATGAAACATTTAAAAGATTCCTTTTCAGGCAAACATGTCCACCGTAAGATGAACCTAAGTAGGCTAGAATGGGGTTGCTAGGTGTAAGTATGTAGGACTAGTAGCATGCGAAAGTTTGTGCTATTGCCATAGAGAATGCATTGGGCGTTTAAGTTAAATAACTCATAAACTACAAAACATAAAAATTAAAAAAAGTTCCAGCATGTGTCTCCACAGTAAGCTGAATAATAAAAAGTGTGAATGGAGTTTCTAGGTGAAAGTGACTTTTGACGTGCCTATAGAGCTGCCATTGAGCCCCATGTTAAATGTCTCAAATTTGAAAGCACTATATTTCTAAAACTATGAAACATTTCAAAGATTCCTTTTCAGGCAAACATGTCCACCGTAAGATGAACCTAAATAGGCTAGAATGGGGTTGCTAGGTGTAAGTATGTAGGACTAGTAGCATGCCAACGTTTGTGCTATTGCCATAGAGAATGCATTGTGTTGCGGAGGATGAGAGGAATGCTCTCATCCTCCGCAACACCCATTCTCATACACCGCGAGGATATGGGCTATAGCCCATATCATACGGCATACTATAGCACTCCGTTTTTATCATTTTTGAGGATTTGAAAAAAATGAAATAATGAAAAAAACGATGGGTTATAGCCCATCGTTTTTTGATTTTTTGAAAAAAAAATATCCTCGTTTTTCATCATTTTGGACCATGGGCTACAGCCCATATCGTACGGCATACTATAGCACGCCGTTTTTCATCATTTTTGAGGATTTTGAAAAAATTTAAAAATGAAAAAAACGATGGGTTATAGCCCATCATTTTTTGAATTTTAGATTATTTTTTTATCCTCGTTTTTCATCATTTTGGAACATGGGCTGCAGGCAGGCTCTGCACCCAGTGAGTCACTGCGCATGCTGTTCTCGAAAGGCCGAATAGATAATGACAGAAGAGCCAGAGACTTGTTTCCATTGTGGTTCATAAACATTCGAACGTCTAGAGATAAACAACAGCAAAATAAACTATAGACAAATCTCCTGTTATTTTATTTTTTGTATTTTATTTTTGTATCAATGTTGTTACTCAAAGGGAACAGCAGACTGCATTGTGGCAGGTAGCAAGTAGATCAGTGACTTAGCACACTAGCTGCATGGAGGTTGTGGGTTCAAACCCCACTCAAATCTTTACTTGCCAAAATCTGCCACCCCCATTCTGAATTTCTCAGATTTAAAAGCACTATATTTCTAAAACGATGAAACATTTAAAAGATTCCTTTCAGGCAAACATGTCCACCGTAAGATGAACCTAAATAGGTTTGAATGGCGTTTCTAGGTGTAAGTATGTAGGACTATAGCATGCCAAAGTTTGTGCTATTGCCATAGAGAATGCATTGGGCGTTAAGTTAAATAACTAACTACGAAACATTTCAAAGTAAAAAGATCCATATATGTGTGTCCACAGTAAGCTGAATTATAAAAAGTTTGAATTGAGTTTGAAGGTGAAAATGATTTTTTGATGTGTCAAAATTTGCCATTGACCCCAAAAGTAGTGCAGTTTTAATGCCACAGGGAAAACTCTGCTTCACTTTGGTTAGGCCGGGGCCTTGACAATTGCCAGGACCGGGATTCAAACCCAGGACCTTCAGCTTGCCAGGCTATACAGCTACTACTATATACAGCTATACTATACACGACCTGTGGCTCACATAGACAGTGTCTTAACCCAGAGAGCCACTATGCTCTTTGAGAACCATCATTTAACGGAAATCACATGCTGTGTTCAATCCTGCAATCTTTGGAAGGCAATCTTAGGCCAATGGGGATTAGATGGAATATGGGGAAGTGGACCGGTCTGTGTTGATCACATGACTCTAGAGATAGTGTATACTGATTTGCGTGATTTATGGATAACATGTGTAAATAATAAATAAATGTATTTTGCAAGAGTCGGCCTCATGGTGGCGCCATGGAAAAATTGTGGCAGAGGTTCGTTGTTGGCATCCTGTCTCACAGTTTGGCATCAACCGGGCCGACAGATTAGCTGTACACAGACGGACGGACGCACACGCACGCACGCACGCACGCACGCACGCACGCACGCACACACACACACACACACACACACACACACACACTGACACACGGACGGAGTGCAAAACTCACACCCCAATTAACGGTCTCATTGATTGTATCATTGATTACCACTGTTAGTGTTGACCAGTGACCACACGTCTAATGGTACAATATAAACACCCCCCCCACACACACACACACACACACACACAAGAGTTGGGGCAATCAATTTTGTTTGTCCATCCACAGATAAATATTATGAGAATAGCAGATCTACAAGCACGAAACGCCTTGCAACGTGAGTCATTTGACAATTTGGTCAATGTTTTACCAGTTTGTTTATTACTTTTTCTTTACTTACATTTGATCAAAAAGGTCTTAAAAGTCCTTAAATTGTCACACATCATCTGGCGACCCACATGGGGGTCCCGACCCACAGGTTGAGAATCACTGCTCTCCCACATTCCCTAGAAAGGACACAACGTAATGACATTTCTTCATCTGACCACTATTGACACATTTAGAAACTCTGTCTACTGCACGTCTCCAAGTGATGCTGGTCACACGGCCTGCTCTGTGACAACAACACCACGCTGTGGTGATGTGTACACCAACAGAACCACGGTAGAACCGCCTCCAGGGCTGCCATTAAGACCAGCTGCCAGTGCCTGTAGATCAACACCACTGTTCCCAGATAGCGTTAACCGACGACTACGGTCCATGGAACCAGAGCTCACCTGCTGACTCTACTGGACCTCTTAAGTGAGACGAGACAACTATACCCCTGGAATAGATCTTCTGTTGGGCTCCGACTGTGCTCGACTTGCTGCCTGAGATTCCTCAAAATCAGGTGAGCACAGAGTGTTTAGTTCTTGCTCATGGCATTGAGGGTTTGATAGGTTTCAGCACATTTCTTCTCTGACTGCGTTAAAAAAAAAAGATACAGGTATAAAAGAAAACTTTTGGGGGCACGGTGGCGCAGTCTGTAGCACTGTCGCAGCCTGTCGCCTCACAGCTAGAAGGTCCTGGGTTAAATTCCTGCTGGGGACGCTGTGGGCCATATATGTGGGGTTGTCAAAAAGGGTCTTTCTGTGTTTGCATGTTCTCCCCATGTCCCCTAGGGTAGGTACTAGCGTGCCCAAGAATAGGCAGCCTGATGGAGGGGAAAGGAACTGGTTAGAATAACGTGTACCTTCCACGTACTACGTCCAAAAATCACTATTCCATAATGAAATATGTTACTGTTCAATGGTTCTGTAAGAGGTTTCTTCCTATCTTTTGCCACCGTTGCCAAGCACTTGCTCATGGGGGAATGTTGGGTCTCTGTAGAGCTCTGCTCTAGTCTACATGTAAAGTCTGTTGAGATAACTTATGATATTGGCACTATGTAAATAAAGCATATATTGATTGATTATGTTAATACTCCTGTTGTAACTCACAGCCAAGTCCACCTCAGCACACATTCCAGAGGAGAGGGCTCTACTGTCAGACAAAATGGGTTGCCTTTTGACACATTGTGACTGTGAGAACGTGTTAGAGGAGAGACATCAGAGCCCTTCGTCATCGAGGTTGGATGTTCCCTGTGGTGAACATGGCGAGAAACTCCTTCTCTTCTGCTTGGATGACAAACATCCCGCGTGTCTTGTGTGTCAAAATTCAGAAAAACATGCTGGGCATGAGTTGAGACCCATTGAGGAAGCTGTACGACACCTGAAAGAGGAACTGACAGAATCACTGAAGCCTTTAATGGAGAAAATGAGCGTCTTCGATGAAGCTAAAGCAAATGATGATCTAACACAAAAACACATTGAGTTCCAGGCTCAGCGCACAGAAATGCAGATAAAGGAACAGTTTAAGAAGCTTCGCCAGTACTTACAAGAGCAAGAAGAGTTCAGGATCGCTGCGCTGTGGGAAGAAGATGCAAAGATGATTAAGGAGGAGCAGTGCAAAGACAGAGCGACTATCCAAGCCGCCGAGGATCAGTTGAGACTTGACAATGTCTCATTCCTGCAGAACTACACGGCCACCATGCAAAGAGTCCAGCTCTCACTGTCAGAACAACAGCCGGTCTCAGGAACGCCTGTAGATGTGGCCAAACACCTGGGCAACCTGACCTTTAGAATCTGGGACAAGATGAAGGACGTTGTCTCTTACACCCCTGTGATTCTGAACCCAAACACTGCCCATCCAGAACTCATCCTGAATGATGATCTGACCAGTGTCCGATGCTGTGGAGAGAAACAGCAGCTTCCTGACAACCCAGAGAGGGACTTTGTCACTTTCAGTGCTGTGGCCCGTGAGGGCTTTAACTCAGGTATACACAGCTGGGATGTTGAGGTTGGAGGCAATAGATCCTGGGTACTGGGGATGTTATCAGAATCCTTTCAGGGGGAAGTATGCATATGGGGTAGATACTGGGAGATAGGATTCTACTGTGGTGTATACACAGCGGTTTCCTTCCCAGAGTCAATGAGTGATTTCTCCTTTACCCACCAACCTTCAAGGATCAGAGTCCACCTGGACTGGAGTGGAGGAAAACTGTCCTTTTCTGATCCTGATTCCAACACAGAGCTGTACAACTTCACACACACTTTCACTGAGAGACTCTTTCCATACATGTCAACTACTGATGATGACAATCTTCTCCCTCTGATAGTGTTACCAGGGAAGATCTGCGTCACTGTGGAACCCTGCGTTTACACACCAAGAGAGTGAAGCTACAAATAGCTACATTTCTGTGACACTAGGGTTGCCAACTTCCAAAAAAGTAAAGAGGGCGTGCCACATTTTTTGTATTTTTCCAGTTTTTCATGTGTCTATGAGGTGACAGTACTTCATTAGACACCCTGGAGTCGTTTTTATGTGCAATGGTGTATTAACTTTGTATTTAGGCCCGTTTGACAGTCAAACGGGCCAATGAAATAAACAGTAATATAGTGACATCACACTATCAGCCCCTCCCCTAACCCCTCCCCCTTTATCATACAGCTGTGGGTGCGGCTTCAGTTCAGGTGAATCACCACCCATTACCACCCACCAGGCAAACCAGGCATAGTTAATGAACAGGTGGGCGTGCCCACATAAAAACAACATTTTAACAAATACTGTACACTTCTTTGAAAAAACTATACCTCCTTATATTTGTTTTCTTTTTTTGTTAACTTATGTCAAACAAAATGCAAAACGTTGTGGTTGTTATTGTTGACAATGGTCTGTATTTTAGGATGATGATGAGTAGGATGCTCTCACCATTTCTCAGTGCCTTCTAAGCTCAGTGCACTGTAGGCAGCAAGGAAGGCAGAAGTTGACATGCCACCGCCAGTGTTGTCAGATCATGATGTGTGAGAGAACTAAGCAAAACAAGCCCAAAAGAAGCGGTTCTCAGTGAGTGGTTCTCAACCAGTGGACCAGGCCTGAAAATCCACCTTTCAGAATGCCAAAGGGAGAGGAAATGATTCCCAAACTGTACATATTTTTGTTATTTTTTACCTTTTATGATGATTTGAATTTTGTTATTTTTCAATACCCAAGACCTTTGGAAGTGTGTTTGCCTGTACCCTGTACTGATTACATTTATGTTTGACTGTACCCTGTACTGATTAAAAAAAGTATTCAATTAATCAATCAATCCACCAGTGGTCTGATGTAGTTTGTAACCAAATGGACCCTTATAGATATTTAACTCTTGAGTGTAAAATGAAACCAAATAGACCTTTATTAGAACTTTAACTCTTGAGAGTGTAAAATGAAACTCCAACGAACAGAATAGTCTTGGGTCTGACTGAGAGGCTAAATCTCATCCGTTGCGGAGTGCTCAAATGCCGATGGGCCTTGATTTGAAAAGGTTGAAAGTTGAGCTTGTATTGACTTCCATCATTGCAACAAATGTGTATACTACTAGAAAGACATAGATTACACTACTTTTATTAGGCAACAAAAAAACAATGTATGTTTTACCACTTCACCTTATTCAGAAAGTGAGTCAATGCTGTGTTTTATCATCAGTGTGCTGCTTGAATGAATAGTGAATTTGAGAAGAAATTACTCTGATGTGCAACCCCACATCTCCCCACATGAAGGCGCTATTGAGAGAAAGCTTCCCCAAATGTTTTTAGTTTACTATTTCAGTAGGTTTTGTTTGACATATTAATGAGTGGCCCCCAGTGCCCCCCACCAAATGTCTGGACTCTGGAACTCCTACCACAGGACTCAGTCCAATCAATCAATACCTTTGGAAGCACTATAACGGCAAGTATTTCCTATAGCCTTAAAGGACAACTTTAGTTTTTTTCAACCAAGGTTCATGTTTTAGGTTGTTATTAGAGAAAGTAAAAGGTGAGTGTTCATTTTCTTTCATTTGCTGCTTTCTTTCGTTTTAGGGATTTTAGCAGTTTTTGACAGGGGGGCGGGGGCATTCGAGCATGGGGCTAAATATGTATTTTTTTACAAAATATTATGGCGATTATTTTTTTTATTATTTACTATAGTCCTAATAAACCCCAAGAAATTACATCTGGCCACGGAAGATCACAGGATCTACTGAATGTGACAAACTGACATATTAAGCCTATACACACAGTATAAGCCTTCCCCCTATAGGGCGGCTACCTTCACATTCAGTAGATCCTGTGATCTTCCGTGGCCAGATGTAATTTCCTGGGGTTTATTAGGACTATAGTAAATAATACAAAAATAAATCACCATAAAATGTTGTAAAAAAATACATATTTAGCCCCATGCTCGAATGCCCCCGGCCCCCTGTCAAAAACAGCTAAAATCCCTAAAACGAAAGAAAGCAGCAAATGAAAGAAAATGAACACTCACCTTTTACTTTCTCTAATGACAACCTAAAACATGAATCTTGGTTGAAAAAAAACTAAAGTTGTCCTTTAAGTCCAAAATCTGAACCAAACTTTTCATTTACAGAAATCGAGGCATTAACTGATGCTAGACAAGTGATATATTCAAGAACTTTATTTGACATCCCAATATTCTTTTGACAACATCATTGGCATCGCAGTGATTTTTCTATAAGGAAAAGGAGTAATACCAGGGCAAAAGTCTGCTCTTTTCAGTTTAATCCATAAGTCTTTTATCTGTACCATCTTTACACCATAATACACTATCTGTTAAAAAGTAATATTAAGTACTTTGCCAACCTGAGCTACAAGCATAGATAACAGCAATAGACATATGATATGACAGTGGACAATTGTATGCTAGGTGTAATCTTGTAATTACATGGCATTGAAGGAGGATCTCCGACAAAGGACTTAACACATACAGCAGTATAGTAGCAGTACAAGTAATGTTACATAAAAGGCAAATAGTATTAATATCTCAGGAAATGAAATCCACGTTTTACAATTTGCAATATCAATGTTTGTTAATGACTACAAGGGAATAGTTCTATTTCTTATGCGGTGTGAGATTAAACTCAACACATAAACCTTTATGGGCATAGTAATACATACAATCACTAAAGTGTTCAATACTGTAGATCCTCTGGGGAATTTGTGAGGTGGTATTTGAAGCTTGCAAAAAGTGTGCAGTAGCAGACATTGCCCACAATCAGTCATCTCTCTACATTTATAACATTTAAAGGCAAAAGAAAAAAAGTGCAAGAACAAATGTGTTTCAGATTGGCTTGAGAAATAACATCACCAGCCAATTAAAATATATATCTATATACTGTGGTTGAGCTTGATTATTTCTAAACAGGTAGGCAACAACAGAAAGCAAACATCTTTGAGGAACATAAAATAGGAATAAAGAGTAGGATGCCGACCTTAGCCAACATCATCTCACATTACAAAACACCAGCCAGTCCATCTAGAGCTCCTAATTGCACTCATTAAAACATGGCTCCATCTTACCCCCTCAATGTGAGAGACAGGGGGTACAGTACAGTCAGGCATACGAGGAGACTGGTGTGTGTGTGTGTGTGTGTGTGTGTGTGGGGGGGGGGGGGGGGGGTAATCATTCTTCTCTCGTGTGATCTTTGGGAACTGGATTTGCCAGCATATAAAAACAAATGCTTATGTATTAACCACAGTAACCCTGGGCGTGTCGTTATAGGCGGAAATTCTCAAAAATAACGTGGGCCCAAATCATTGTAGGCCAGTGTTGTGCAGCGGAAATAGCAGATCTACAGTGAGCTTGTAGATCTGCTGTTTGATGCATGATGCTGGCAGGCTTCAGTGGGTAATGTGTGAATCAAGTGTGCAGAATACTGTGTGTGTGTGTGTGTGTGTGTGTGTGTGTGTGTGTGTGTGTGTGTGTGTGTGTGTGTGTGTGTGTGTGTGTGTGTGTGTGTGTGTGTGTGTGTGTGTGTTGTAATGAACAGTGGCAAAAAGGAGGAAGACCAGTAGGGAGTTGCTTTCCTGCGAGGGTGACACAGGTGATGTGACGGGGCGTTCCCTGCGAGGGTGACACAGGTGATGTGACGGGGCGTTCCCTGCGAGGGTGACACAGGTGATGTGACGGGGCGTTCCCTGCGAGGGTGACACAGGTGATGTGACGGGGCGTTCCAGAGAGCCAGGAGAGAGAGTAGACGGTCATCAGCAGCTGCAGCTCTCTGCTGAAGGCTTGGCTCTGTCGTTCCTGTCCAGTTTTATGGGTTCTGGGAATTCATTATACAGCTCCACCTCTGTCTCCTAGGAGGACACCAAAGCATTGTGGCAGTGTCAGACAGCGGGCCAGAGAGTCCAGAGTAGTGTTGCTTTGACAGCAAAATTTGATTTAGTTTTAGTCATAGTCTTTTGAATACATTTACATTTAGTTTTAGTCATATTTTAGTCATCTGAAAAATTCGAGTCAACTAAATAGCATAACATTTTAGTTATTATATTAGTTATTCCAGTTACATCTATACATCTAAATCTATTTTGTGGACAAAAAATATATTTTGGTGGGCCTTGGTGTCATCAAGGCGTGATAATTTGATAATTTTACCCGTGGTTGCATGCTAAAAAAGATAAACAGACCTGTCTGAAGTGAGTGGTACTGTACTGTACTAGGGATGCCACAAAGTGACCATCAGCCAAATCGAGTAGTCGACAGCTCTGCCGATTAATAATCGATTAATTGAACCCACCCCCCCATCAATATCAGATAAAGATTTTAAGATTTTATATTATGCACATGCCATGGTCACATAACCATTATATGTTGAGTGCATGCTTTGATGGTTACAGTTTTATAATCAGTTTTGATGAGTAAACCTTTGTGGAGATCTTCTCAGTTCTCATTGTATGCTAGTTACTGCCATTCAGGATGGAAAATGAAATCCATTTGGATTTGGGGAGAAGTAGTTTCATAAGGGGCTGGTATGAAGTACTTGATATAAAGAGAACATGTTCAGTTCACTAGTCTACACTCTACTCTACACCTGCCTTCATTTCATCTGACAGGCACTTAACAAGCAATCGTTAACTGTGTCTGTTAGAGAGAGGGGCAGAGAAGAGTGGCTTTGCTCAACTTGATTTATACTTATATTCTCCACTCTGATGAAGGTACATATATCATGCAGCCTTACTTATTAGCCTATATTTAGGCTATTAAAAAAAAAAAGATTTCGGAGACTCCGACGCTTAATCGGAAAATCGATTAATCGGCGGCATCCCTATACTGTACTGTACTGTACTAGCCCTCCCTGGCCTGTGTGTGTCTGTGTTTTACTAGTCTGTGCAACAGTGATACTTGGTGGTGAACAAAGGCTATTTCCATGCTCGGACACAGGGATCCACACACATGGCTGTCTATAGGAGTGGTTGCACCACTCAAAGAATAGCCAATCTACAAGCTGCGACACTTTGTGGGCTTGTAGATCTGCTATTTTCAGAGCGCAACCCTAACATTTTAGTCTGTGTTTTTATTTGTTTCGTCAGTGAAAAAAAGGTAGTCAAACATTCTTCGTATAGTTTTTGTCGACAAAGTCAACACTGGTCCAGAGCAACATTACAGATAAAAACTGAATTAACATAGTTGCACTAGCAATGGAATTTAAAGAATTTCAGTGATATTCACAAACTCCACGGCCTTTACCAACCTACCTGTTTAAGGGCGTTACGTGCAATAGTCTGGAATGCTTGTTCTACGTTGATGGCTTCTTTGGCACTGGTCTCAAAGTAGGGGATGTTGTTCTTACTCTGACACCAAGCCTGAGCTCTTTTGGTGGTTACCTGTATGTTTGAGAACACAACACGTTCACAAACTAGAAAGGTGCACTCAGTTCATGCCCTAATAATAATAATAATAATAATAATAGCATTATATGCAGTGACATTTCTATGTAAAGCCATGGCAGTAGCATGGCATGTAATTTTAAGTTGTACATCGTCACCACTACTGCATTTACCTCCCTGTCTCTCATACACATTAATTTACTTTCTTCCATCATTATTCTCTCAGATTTTGCTTGTTCAATTTGCTATCTAATCCACAATGGCTGGTTGTTCATTCCTCGGGCCAGTTATGTTTGTATCACCAGTCAATTCAAAGTGATTTGAAATGTGTCAGGTTACGATGACCCACCCATATTCGCTGTGCAAATCCTTTGCGAGAGGAATTTAGGCAATGCAAGAGAGAGTGGATAGTTTACAGATGTTTTGTCTTTAAAGGACAACTTTAGTTTTTTTCAACTAAGGTTCATGTTTTAGGTTGTTATTAGAGAAATAGCCTGACCTAAGCAGAGACATTTCTGCGCGCTGATTGGATCTCATCGATCTGTCCGTCACCCCCGGCCCCTCCTCTCCCCCCTAGTGCAGCGCTACGTCACATCATTTAGAGCGACGCCCACCCGGAAGGGTTGACTCCCACTTTTAGACTGGTTCAGCCCACGGCTTTTTCCAGGCTTTCATCTTTCGCGCAGACGAAATGAAAGCCTGGGTATCGAGGCTATTAGAGAAACTACAAGGTGAGTGTTCATTTTCTTTCATTTGCTGCTTTCTTTCGTTTTAGGGATTTTAGCAGTTTTTGACAGGGGGGCGGGGGCATTCGAGCTTGGGGCTAAATATGTATTTTTTAACACAATTGTATGGTGATTTATTTTTTTATGGTTTACTATAGTCCTAATAAACGCCAGGAAATTACATCTGGCCACAAAAGATCACGGGATCTATTGAATGTGTCAAACTGACATATTGAGCCTATACACACAGTATAAGCCTTCCCCCAGTAGGCTACCTTCACATTCAGTAGATCCTGTGATCTTCTGTGGCCAGATGTAATTTCCTGGCGTTTATTAGGACTATAGTAAACCATAAAAAAGGAATCACCATAAAATTGTGTTAAAGAATACATATTTAGCCCCATGCTCGAATGCCCCCGCCCCCCTGTCAAAAACAGCTAAAATCCCTAAAACGAAAGAAAGCAGCAAATAAAAAAATAAAAAACACTCATCTTCTACTTTCTCTAATACCTAAAACATGAACCTTGGTTGAAAAAAACTAAAGTTGTCCTTTAAACAGGCATAGGAATCTTTTTAATCGTCACCAATTAGAGAAAACTACTACAGAACAACAATGTTTGCATAACTAAGATTTGCAGAAAAAGATATTGTACATTATTCTCAGAACCCTAGAATTGGCTAGTGCCGGTCCATAGCCTCACGGAAAATATCATAGAGGGGTGATTATTTGGCAATAATGTTTAAAATTATAGTCGTCGTTGACTGATTTGAAGTCCTTTGCCTGCTGGCAGTGTGAAGAAGAAATGCCACTGATCATCATAGTAGTATGCAAGATTAGCTGCAGACAAGACAGGGCTGAAAACATCAAGTGGAGATGAACCAAGCACAACCCCAGTGCAACTGCACAACTGTAAGGATCTTTTGGAAAATGTCAGGCAAGTGTATTAAAAAAAATCACACCCATGTGAACTGAGTGGTGCAACTCCCCTCTCTAACATCACATACATAGGTGAACACTCCAAGGAACTGCTGTTCCTTGGAGTATTTGCGACACTCAAAAATAAAAGCAATAATTAAAACAGCCTCTCTAGGTCTCAGTGTACTGTGACAGAATTTAACCGCAGAGTGATGTGCTTAGAATGGGGTGCATACTTAGTTTAGACTAGTCATTGGTTAGACATGGGTTAAGGTTAGGTTTAGGTGTGCTGCCCCGTGGGAGGTTAGGGTTAGGGTTTGAGATATGTTGTAGTTGTAGGACTAATGACTGGTCTAACCAATGACTAGTCTAAACCAAAAACTGTCTAAACTAAGTACTGCACCCGCTTAGAACCCTGTGCCCGCCTTTATCACAACAACTACCGTAAGTAGATTATTTGCACAAATGTGAGTGACTAACGAAAGGCTGAGACAGGGAATTCAATGACACACTTCCCCTGTGAGCTCACTGGTAGAGTACCAACCTGTCTATTCTCGAGGTCAATCTTGTTGCCTAGCACCACAAAAGGAAAGTTCTCAGGGTCTCGAGGGCTAGCCTGTATCAGAAACTCATCCCTCCAGCTGTCTAGGGTCTTGAAGGTGTTGGGCGCGGTCACATCGAACACCAGCACACAGCAGTCTGCTCCGCGGTAGAAAGCTACTCCTAGAGACTGGAACCTCTCTTGGCCAGCAGTGTCCCATATCTAGCCAGACATGGATGGAATGAATAGAAAAGGAGGACAGGATTTCAGAGAAAACGAAATTCGCCTCGAACACAGATGCTGCAGATAATGTCATACAGTACCTGCCTCCATAGATTCAATACTAAAAACAAAGTGACGCTATATATTTAATATATTGGGAATTGGCGATTTGATGAGTGCTATCGTTGTTTTTATGGGACAATTTGTTTGGGTGATATTTGTCATTTTATTTAGTAAATATATAGCCCAATTAAAGGGGAATACCATTCATTTTCAACATATTACTATGTCATAAATATACCTTATTACCTTATAGTAATAAAAAAGTCCCACCATTCTGTGTTGCCTAGAACTGGAGGTCTGACAAAAATCTGTAACATTATGAAGTACATCTTGATGTCATAAAAATGTACTTCATAATGTTACAGATTTATGTCAGACCTCCAGTTCTAGGCAACATAGAACTTTTGTATTATTTCCACACAACTCTACGGTATGTTAATGAAATAGTAAAATGTTGAAAATGAGTGGTATTACCCTTTAAATGTAAAGCAAAATACAAAGCGTGCACAAAATGTTAATCAATTTGGGCCATTCTAATAATTATTGTAAGGCACGTTTCTGTTGCACCGATAGACAAAGTGTAACAAAATGTGGATGTTAAAACTTGTGTCAGTTGTTTATATCACAAGTCAATCAATGCAAAATGTAAGTTCGCTGCCCCACGCCATCACTTCAGTTACAGGGGACACGCCATCACTTCAGTTACAGGGGATGTGGGAAGAGTGTGTTGAAAAGATGTATGTTGCTATACAGGTACACACCCATAAGGGGTTCCTGGATTGAAAGGTATAGTTACGTATAGGGGTTCCCGGTCTAAATGGGTTAACATGGCTGGCAATAGCCTTACAGTAACATTTCAGTTCACTGAACACGAACTGTGTAAGTAGACCATTTCGTATTCAAGCACGTTTTCTCCACAAATTGTAACCATTATACTTATAAAAGTGCTGCACCTGCATTGTGACAAGCCGATCATCCACCATCACCTCCTTGGTCAGAAAGTCTGCCCCTATTGTAGCTTTGTACTGGTTACTAAACTTCTTATTCACATACTGGTTCATCAAGGAGGTCTTTCCAACGCTGGGGGGAAAACAGAACAAAAAAGAACATTAACAAGTGAAATAATAATTCACAACTACAAGGTATACAATCTGAAGAACTCCTCAACTCGGCACATGAAGCAAATGGTAACGCTGAAGGACTATTACAGAAAAGAAAATGCAATGGGAAAGTACCAGGGTTGTAGCCTGGTTAATAAACCAGACCGAATCAGCCGTTGGCAAAAATAAATTGCCTGCCGGCGGATTTCGGTCTGGAGAGGCTCAATTGTACGCCCATTTCCTACACCAGAGAATGTGGGCGGCCAATCGGGACACGGTATGCAATATGGGCGGGCTTTGGTACAGTGACTTTCAATGCTTGAGACCTTTGACTGACAGTAGCTCTGACCAATTGCGTCAAAGAGAAAATGTTTCCCTGGAAATGAAATCCAAGGTATGCCTCCCCAGACTAATATCCCGCGGTCCGTGCGATATTAGTCTGGTTTATTAACCAGGCTACCAGGGTTGAGCAACATGTCAAGAAAGAGTTCTTAGTCTGTCTGGAGAAAACTTATGACACACAGTAAGAACTCCAATTTGAACAGAAAATAATGAAATCAAGCAAACAAATGGTCATGATGTAACTTAAAATATATGTGTTAAAGGTTCAGCACAATATAGGCCTGGTTCAGTGGCTGGTGTTAAGTTTCTTATTCAGCTTCACTGTGGTCACTGGTCAGCATGAGGGATACATATTTATTTAGTGACTCACCCAGAATCTCCCAAAATGATCACTTTCAAGAGAACTTTCTTCCTGGATGTCATTTTGTCAGAGCTGTTGAGAAAAATGACAAAGTCGGTACCGTTACATCAGGCGGGCAAGAACTTACTCCACTCATAGCTCATTCATTCCGAGTTGCAACACGCTGTACAATTTGTGTAGCCAAAATGTGGCTCTGTGTAGACAAGCCTATTACAAACATTAACCTCCAATTGTGTGTGCACTGTGCAGGGTTCTATGTCAGTGGGCCAATCAGGTTTGAACTACAGTCATTCCAGTCATGTGCTTCGTAAGCTGTTGGCCAAATCACGAGGAACACATCAGTCTCTCTTTCTCCCTCTCACACTCACTTACAGGAAGTGTGAAGGCTGTGAGGCTCTAGGATTTTTCTCTTTAGTTTAGAAGTAACCCATGAACCATTAACACATGTGTGGTTTCGTTAGCTCCTTCCGTGAGTCCTGTGAGTAATAGGACGACACAAATACATTATAAAGAATAGGTCTGAGCGACATGGACACAATAAAATACATTATACAAAATATACAAATATATATACTGTATATATAATTACGATAAAATGACCCACTTAAGCCCTGTTTTATACTTACCGGTATTACATATATTTTTGTAACATACCAGTATACTGAATTTGTACAATTCGTTTTTTGTATGTATTTGTACTAAGGCATGCATAGCATACCATGTCTTATCTGTGGTGTGGAATTGCCAACCACCTGGAATAACAGTTGGAGATGGAGAGCCTCCTGGGCTGTGTGTGCCCTTCAGTTCTACTGCATTTTGAATACTTTCTCTCACCGAATAATTATTCGACATGCATTTGATGATACAAAAAAGTTAACGTATGATGAAGGCTCACTGGACAGCAACAATTTATGACTTGTGTATGTAGGCATTGCCTAATACATTGGGTTTCTGCAATACTTTTAGAACCCCATCATCCATATTCTAGAGGGACATTTGCAGAAAATACCTATTCTACAAGCTCACAATGAAATGAATGCTCAAACATTGATTTAGTTAGAAATGATAAATTCCCAAAATCAACAGAGCCGCCGTTCATAGATTTGAACTAAGTATATGGTTTAAGTGGTTAGGACAAATGTATCAACAAAAAAGCACAGTAAGAAAAAATACCTCCTAAATAGTATTTTACCCGTCTGTGACATTTGTAAGACCTTATCAGTACACATTTGATTTATTTATATGAGTCAACAGAACTGAAAAGAAGAGATATAGCTTTTCAAAAAGATTTCTAAGGTTTTCCTCTCTGGCACACATGCACGCAAATGGAGTGCAACAACCAGAAAAGGCTGGTGATAATCTGAGCACTTCACTTTCAGTGTGAACACCATAACAGTCATTCATATCTGGTCATGCATGCATTTTTTGTAATGAAACTACGAATCACAGAAGATAGCATACCGGAAACTCATAATAACCAACAGGATTTTCAATATGCAGAGTAGCCTGACAGCCAAGAGTTTTTGAGTGGTGCAACCACTCCTACAACCAGCAATGTCCGTGCGTATGCGTGTGTATCTGAGCACGAGTATATGACTTATTAGTACCAGTAGGGGCGCCAGAAACAGAGAGAGGGGATAGTGCTGTGCCTGCTGCCTGCTAATGAGAGAGAGAGAGAGAGAGAGAGAGAGAGAGAGAGAGAGAGAGAGAGAGAGAGAGAGGGGTGGGGGAATTGCACCACTCAGTTCACACAGTGTGATTTTTGTTCTTCTTCCCAAAAGCACAACTCCCCCAATCTAAATCAGAGAGAGAATCATGACATAACCCTGACATAAAACCTCCAACTTACAGACCTGTAAGTCTTGCCTACAAAAAGCCCTCAGGCCAACAAGAACTAAAACAAAATGCACATTTATTTTTCTTCTGGAATACAATGGTCTCCCAACCCTAGGAGGAAAAGCACTCAACTGACTACCAAATAGAGTGACTACTAGCTAACAGAAGCATGCAGAATATATCCTGTGTGTAGCATTAGGAAAGCTCAGACCATGGTCACATGATTGCATCAACAGCTCTCTCAACTCTGACCTTTGACCCATGACGGGGACGGGTCAGAAGACAGCCATTCGTAAATGATGGCTTCTGTGATCTTTTAACCTCTTTGACGATGTAGGCTTAACGGATGACTGTTGACTAATAACTACAGACGTACACATCATAAATTGCATTTGACATTATTACTAGGTTGTTTAACTATTTCAGAGAACACTGGTTAATGGACCCCTTTAGTGGTGTTGCTGAATAAAATCGGGATCCTTCCGTCTTGAACTCATTTACTTACTGTCAGAGTTCTGTTCTCTAGAACAGTCTGCAGACACTGCGATTTTGAGTCTTTACTAATCTTTCAAGACGCACAGAATTATTTTGTTCTAGGACGATGTAAACACCAAATATCTCAGAAGAAAGATGAGAGACTCTACTTTCATCTGGGCTAGTTATTGGCAGTTGAAAATAGCTTGTTTTCACCAAAAACACTGTCTAGATGTACGATGTATGCATGTACGACGTTTATCAATAAGCTTTTGGCTTGTCGAGCTTGTTATCGGGTATAGCCGCAGCAGCTGACGTCATGGGCCACTCGCAGTCGCTATAATAAGGGACAGGTGCGTAGCGTGGATTCAATGTTTGAGGACGGGGGGGGGGTGATAGCGCATCTCCAGCCGATAGGTGTTAACGGTTTTGCCGACGTGCTAATAGGGGATCATTTAAAACAAAGGCGGCTTACATGCGGTAACAGAATTTTTGCATGCACAAGGGCTGCCAAAGTACTGAAAGTAGGCTCTCTTTTGTTGTTTTTCTTGTTTTTTCACCCCCTCTCTTCAAAGTTAAGACTGGGCAAGCTCTAAACTGACTGGGCCACGGTGATAAACGGGGCCGAGATGCGACGGGTGGTTGCGTACTCATGGTTGCGCCGTGGTATGGTGGAACGGGTGAAAAGGTTTGGTTACATTTTGAACAACCTTCCTCTTCCACCCAAGACATGTGATGCTTGTGGTTGCCATAATTTATAATCCAATTCATAATACGTTTGGGAATCTCAAAACTCCCTGCCATAGTTATAATAATAATTCAATGTGCGACTTCATTCTCAGTCTATCGTTGCCAAAAAGGCAGATCTACAAGCTCACAACGCGTTGCAACCAGATGCAGTGTGAGCTTGTAGATTGGCTATTTTTGGTGCGTGTATGTATACAATATACATTACGCTTTTAAAGTGACGGTACACATTTAATAGTTCCCTCTGTCTGTTAGAAAAGTACTGTATTTCAAGTAGTAAAATGTAGTGCAAGGGATGTTTTGGTTGGTAAAAATAAGGGTGGTTAAAATGAGGGTTTAAGTGGCTAAATATGTACATTTACCCAAAAAAAAAAGACTTTAATTTACACAACACTGATGATAGTGCTGTCAAGCAAGTGTATGAAGATATCAATAAAAACATATAATCTGCAACACACTACACAATATGTAGTGGGGGATCCCTGCTTCATCTTTCCCTCAGCTAAGCCTGCTAAGGGGTCCTTCCTTAGCCCGAACAGAACAGCATCGAAGACCCCTGGCCTATAACAAAGAACAAAAACAAATGTGCCCCTTAAAAAGGATATTGTTTTGACTGAACATCTGAAGATTTTTCAGATCATCAAGTGTGGCTGGTTTGACACACACCTATGTGTCATCCAAATGTCTGTTGAAAACCTGTTTTCCATCACAGTTGGAAAACCTGTTTTCCAACAGACAGCAGCCAACTCTGTACCAAAACCAATGTCTAGCTTTTTTCGGCCTGCATGTACAGTATTCTAATAATCTCTCATATTATTTTCTGTGTAATATCATCAGGTTTGCGGACCCCCTTGAAAATGAGATGGTTCATCTCAAGGGATTGTTCCTAATAAAGAATTTCAGACTTATATGGAGCTGCTTCAATGGATCTACATAAAATTGCCTGAAGTATCAGTGTGGGGATATGTTCACCTTCTCCTCTAGAAAACTCACAATAAAAACTGCATCCAGCAAAGCTAGAACTTAGTCTTTTGGGGACTTCGGTTCCCATCTTCAAAAGCTAACATGTGCTTATATATAAAAATAAAGCTGTTTTCTCTTTGGTACTGCTTATTCAAAACAGGGATTTTAACCATCTATATATGTACTGTAACACAGTAAAACGACAACATCGTAAGCACTTGAACTTGAACACTCGTGTCCTGGGGCTAACATTGGGCAAACATAGCAGATCTACAAGCTTGCGAGTGCGACACATTGTGAGCTTGTAGACAGGCCATTTTCAGTGATTATATTTAGTGTAGAACGAAAAAAGATGATGTCTGCTGGGCCTGGTATAGAACCCTTGGGAATCGACTAAGCCGATGTACTTTGCTCACATTTAACATGAAGCTATTCTGTTTAATTAAACATCCTCCTTAATATAACAATTTACATGAAGTCTGAAAGGTCCACTTTAACACAATCAGCAAAATAGAATCTCTGGGTGCCGGGAAGACATGGCCGCTATTACTCTGTAAACTGTAAAGCCCTCCCCTTCGGTTCCGGAAAGAAATCTAAGACATATTTTTGCTTGCTTAGCTCGCTAAGAATCCGATAATAATCGCTGATCATCCCTCGCGTTCATATATATATATATTTTCACTTAATTTTTATTGAAGGAAGAACAGACAAGAAAAACACAACTGACAAGACTATACGGAACGTTCATATTTTTTAACGAGAGGCAGGTGAGAAGTCAGAAATGAAACCACAGAGAGCGCCCTAGATTAGGAGATACGAGGCATTCTTTCTGCAGCGGTAAACTAGGAAGTGACCGGGAACGGGGGTGAACGAAGAGCGAAGCGTACGGTGGCCTTGGAGTCCAACTCAAAAAAACTATAATATCGCGTTTGATATCATTGAAGATGCGCCTAGCAACCCGTCGGTTGGATTAAATTGCTTATGTGTGGGCACGTCGGGTGGACTGAACCAGTTAAAAAGGAGAGGTGACAGCCCGCTAGGGGGTCGGTCATCCCTATGTTCCCCAGGTTCTATGTTCCCCACTTACCTTAGAGTTAGGGTTTAGGCTTATTGTTGTAAGCGGGGAACAAATAACCTTTTTTTCACGGGGTGGGGATAGGTTTATTGTTGTAAGCAGCAGGGAACAAAGAACCTTTTTTGTGGGGTGGGTAACATAGGTACAGTCTCCCATGCTAGTAGGAGAAGTTGTCTGTTCATGAAATTACATTGAAATGTTTGTTAAAAATAAGTAAATATTCTACTAGAGTAAAATATTACTAAATGTTCAAGCCTGTTATGACCTCTGGCCCTCTCCTCTCCCTCTCTTTCTCAGACTACCCTACAGTGTAGTGTATGTGTAGGGCCTACACAGTACACACCCACACAGACATAAACAACAAGCACTAAACTAAATATAGTTGAGTCGGCTGAGCTTACATGTTGCTCAATGCTCACGCAATGAGTCCATGTCAACAAGTCACAAAGTCAGGATAGAATTTCATGCTAACAGACTGGCAGTGAGGGTCCCGACCAAGTCTGGCTGTTACATAGGCCTAGCTAGTTGGCATGTTTTATTTAAATCAGTGGTTCTCAAACGTTTTCATGCCATGGACCCCCATATTGATATATATTTGACTGTAGAGTGGTTTGTGCCAGGAACCCCCAGAAGAGAAGATTTGTATTTAAAATTCAAAATTATCCACATATTTTTCAACAATTTTTGAAAAATAGCTGATTTATAAGCTTGCAGCATGGCATGAAGTGACTCGCTCTGACCTTGTAGATCTGCTATTTTTGAATAGCAAACATACAAATGTTAAAGTGATTGTGAACTGTTTTTGCTGTGGAACCCCTGGAACTAGCCCCTCTCGGAACCCCCTGGGTCAGCCCAATCCGAACCGAACCGGGCTGACCCGTAGGGTCCCTGTGCGGTGATGTGTTTTCGTATGGAAATTCCAGTACACGGATGTAGAAATTCTCTCTAAAATAGGATCTGCGCCAAGTGACGGCATTATTTTCCTTGAGTTATTCTGAATTCGGTAACTTTAAGTAGCTATACATCCCGCTGCGAATATCTCCTGTGGCGCGGAAGCCGTTAAGTATTTTTAATCTTTGTTTGACCGATTTGGTCGCTTTATTTCTTCTTGTTCGTTTACCGTTTATTGTACCGCCTCCCGGTGTGCGGTTGGCTTGTGCCGGCTACGTCCCTGCCTCTGATCTGCTGTGTCATAGCTATAGCGCCACTAGCTAGCCAGATAGGCGGTACAATGAGGTGTCAATAAACAAGGAAGGAAGAGAAGAATCCAAGCTTCCAAATCGGGCAAACATATATTAAAAATACTTAACGGCTTCCGCGCCACAGGAGATATTCGCAGCGGCATGTATGGGTACTTATACTTTACATATTCAGAAAGCCTCACACTGAATAATATCGTCAAAGAGCGCGGGGAGCCGTTAAACATGTTGTTTATGTTTTAAAATGGGTGCGTCCCAGGTGGCATGGTAGTAGTGCTACAGGACCCAATGCTATCTGTGTCAACAAAATGTCAGAAACTTCAGTAGCATTTGGGTTCTGCTTGGAGGGCTACCCTGGAACCCACGTTGAGAACGAATGATTAGTCAAATCTGATGAGCTCATCAGATTTAAACGTCATAACAAACACATGATGTTGAATTTAGGGAATTCAATTGTATAGCGCGTGCGCGTAAAATTGAAGTTAAATAAATGTTCGACTAGAAAATAGAAATGGTGAGGACAGGACAAGCATAGACCTGTCCTGTACACACACCCAAGCTGCAAACACAGCATGGTCAAGCTACCGCTACAAGAGAGCATCATGAGATATTAATATGGCCACATTGACAGGCCAACACCTTCAACTTGACAAGACTGAACAGCGAACATTATTTAGTGCACAGCTGACTCATTCCAATTGTGCATGGGATTTGATTTAATCGTCACATGGGGACTGGGGAGAGGAAAGGTTGCATGTGAAACCTCAAATGAACTGCTCCAAGTTCCAACATTTGCTGCAGGTGTAATGTGTACACAGTTAAAGTGTGTGATCGCTCCCTCCCAGACCCATATATCGTCACCAAAGGACACTGATGTTGTTTACAACCCCTGTTGAACCCCATCAAGTGATTCAGACTTGATTGAATTGTCCTGGATCGTGACAATTCTGTTTTCTTTCCGGAGAGTAACGTGTCATATGACCTATGAACGCACAATTTGAGTAAAACAGAGTTATTTATTGGTGTACTCTGTGTACTGTATTGTACCGAGCAATCAGTGTTGTCAGTTACATTAATAGTCTAACACACGAGTATATATATATATATGAGGCGCATGGTTAATCTTCCCTCTACAGGCCGAACCTTGTTTTTGTTTTTTCTGTAGAAAATACAGCCTTGTCGTTAATCAACGTACGATAGGCAAAAACAGACATACTTGTTCCAGGTGGTACCCACACCCACTGCTCTCCAGCTGAATGGATAGTTGGCATTAACCAAATGGATCCTTATTGGATCGTTATACGAGTGTTGAGAGCGTAAAATTAAACCAAACAAGCTCTCCAAGAGTTAAAAGTATTGACCATCTGCATGACCATGGCTCAAATGCCGAATAAAAAATGGACCTTGCTTTTGATATAACAGGGTTGAAAACCACTGGGGTTAGGTGATTAAAAGTTAGATGTGTAATAACAACTTACTTTCAGCTTGCCTTTGCAGCACGGATGAAAGACGATTGTTGACGTGGTGTCTGTAGCTGTTGTTGCTCAGGACACTGTGGCTAACTGCTGCTACCACTGGCTTAACGTTACGTTAGCAGTTAGCTAGCTATCTCAGTGGCTTAACGTTACGTTAGCGGTTAGCTAGCTCTGCTGCCTGCCGCTCGGTTCGTTAGCTAGCGACGGCTAGCCTTAATAATGGCAATGCCTCGGTTCTAGTCTCGTTCCAAAGCCACGGTCACCTCTTAAGACATATATTAATTAGTAAATGTGAGGCAAATACTGTTTTGAAAATGTGCCACTTTGCTTGTCAGAAGCCTAGTCCTCCTAGACATAGACACTAGCGAGCTACTACTGCAGCAACCTGAGATCCTCTGCTTCTCTCTCTTTCTTCTCCCCGTTTCACTTCCTCTTCCAAAACAACTTTTGCGTAATGCGTCATTTCGCAAGACGCGTCTAAACATTTTGTTACCGCCTACTAAAATAATAATAACATAAAAATAAATCCCATTTCCTCTCCATTAGCCCCATATTGATCTTATGAGCTTGACTTTCCCTTTTTTAAATGTGACACATTGTAATACTATATAATCCCAGGTTGCATTATGGTTGTTTTATCAAAGCTTGAACAATCTGCTATGAATAGGCTATAAGTAAACATATAATAGGCTTGCAGATAGAAAGGTCGCATTTTTTTTTTTTTTTTAAACCGTTATTTAGAATTTGTTGGAACTTGGAATCATTTATTGGTTGGTTGAAATCGTCCAAAATGACCACTAGAGGACACTGTCAACTAATTTCAGATGTTTGTGCAAAGTTAACCGGTGGCGGTATTCATAGATCATATTGGTAGCCCACCAAACATTTACATTGTTTTAGGTGGACCTTGGGGGAATGTAACAACAATGATTTTGTCGGGGGAGCTTATAATGATTAATGAGGGGTATTGTACTTGTGTTTGATTATCCTTGTTATCGTGTGTGTGTGTGTGTGTGTGTGTGTGTGTGTGTGTGTGTGTGTGTGTGTGTGTGTGTGTGTGTGTGTGTGTGTGTGTGTGTGTGTGTGTGTGTGTGTGTGTGTGTGTGTGTGTGTGTGCGTGTGCGTGCGTGCGAGAGAGCGAGAGGTCAGAAGATAGGGAAAGAGAAAGAGGGAGGGTAAAAAAAATCATGAGATAGCTTATTATCATAGAGGTGAGGTGACTAGAGGTCAACGCCCTTATAGTATAGTTATCATTATGATGTTAATGTTTCAGATATAGGCCTACAAAATAAAATAATAATCCTTAGAAAGTAAGTGAGAGAAAATGAAAAAATAAAACACCGGTGCATGCACCGGTATTTAATGTTGTCATAATGTTTACCCTAAAGTTTGTCTAAACCAGTGGTTCCCAAACTTTTTAACACAAAATAAAAATGTCATGTCTCCCTGCGACTCAAACAAGTGAAAATAGCAGATCTACACGCTCACAATGCAACGCTTCGTGCCGCGTTGTAAGCTTGTAGATCGTCTTTTTTATTTATTTTTAATATATATTTTTAAATGTAGGCCTATTGGTCAAATCCGGTGACCTCGGAATTAACGGTCAGACCCACAAATCCGCCGACCTCAGTCAGACCCACAAGGTATTTCTGGCTACCAGAACCTACTCGGCCATGCTACTTTTCACTTTTCAGGGACCCAAACTTACAAAAATACATCATGAATTCACTATTTAATATAGTGAAAATAGCAGATCTACAAGCTTATTCCACTTAAGGATTCTTTTCTTGTTTTGAGAAATGTTTCACCACAAATAATTATCTTTTAAATCATTTAGCACACAAACACATCAAAAGTGATTGAAACATTTGGAGAATATTGCTGAATTCGCATTCTATTGATTAAAGATGGGGAAGTGAAACCGGATTTTCAGAGAACATACATATGTAGCTACTCAGTAGAAGCGTAGTGGCAGGTTATAGCTATTTGTGTGTGTGTGTGTGTGTGTGTGTGTGTGTGTGTGTGTGTGTGTGTTAGCTTTTTCCTGAGCAGAAGTGAGAAGGAAACCTCTTGAATTCAGCCTTGTGTGCGCGTGCATGCGTGCGCGTGCGTGTGTGAGAGTGTGTGTGTGTGTGTGTGTGTGGGTGTGTGTGTGCGTGCGCACGTGCGCATGCACATGTGTTTGCATGGTGCACATTTGCGTGTGTTTGAATGCTTTGTTAGTTGGAGTGTGTCCCTTTGTAAATTCCTGATGCCTGGGATGACTCTTGTGTTTATGGAGGAATTCCTGCCTCCACCACCTATTGAGAGTGTCATTTTTATGACCTCCTTCTGTAAACACAAACACACAGCGGAACTAAAAAGGAGATGCTTGTGAGAGAATGGTGCGGGGAAGTGAAAGATGGCAGACTGCCCTCAAACTGACACACACTTACAGTAAAAGCACCTGCAAGCATTGTCGCCTTAAGCCCCTTGGTTGCACGGCCACTGTCAAACGCCTAAAATAGCAGATCTACAAGCCCACCAAACCATGCAGCATGTCGCGTTGTGACATTAAGGGTTGCCCACGTGCCCCTGGCAGGTCAATTAAACTTTTGGGCAGGTGGAGTTTGCTTTCAGATTGCCCGACTGGGCAGGTGCTC
This sequence comes from Protomyctophum parallelum, assembly GCF_964188405.1. Lineage (NCBI taxonomy): Eukaryota > Metazoa > Chordata > Actinopteri > Myctophiformes > Myctophidae > Protomyctophum > Protomyctophum parallelum. Next base: position 9,505,044 of record NC_139703.1, read on the forward strand.
GTTTCAGAAACAACACGAGATATCTGTCTAAAATCATGAACGTGGCTAGAGCGCTCTGTCTTCTGGTCTGTGGAATATAAAATAAGAGTACTGTTTATCTATATGTGCTTTCACTGTTGCTACACTTAAAAATATAAAATAACAAGGTGTGAACCCATATGAATATGACATTCAGAGCTATGTAGGTATTTGGCATAGAAATTGAGGTATGGGGGGGCACGGTGGCACAGTTGGTAGTGCTGTCGCCTCACAGCTAGAAGGTCCTGGGTTCGATTCCCGCTGGGGACTCTGTGGGCACTGGCGGCGTGTTCCCTCCTCCGCGTCATCAGTGCCCATACCCGAGGCGGGGGTTGGCGATAGGGCCTTTCTGTGTGGAGTTTGCATGTTCTCCCCGTGTCCCCTAGGGTAGATACCCTCACAAAAACATGCCGTAATCCTGGTCTCTAAAACTACCTCCCCCTGGCCAGCTGTGGCGCCTGATGGAGGGGAAAGGAACTGGTCGGAATAACGTGTCCCTTCCACGCGCTACGTCCGGCCGGGGAGATTCCCCTCTGTCAGGTGAAAAGAAGCAGCTTGGACTCCTCATGCATAGAAGGAGGCATGAGGTCAGTCCGCTGCCCCCCCAGGTTGGCAGAGGAAGTGTAGCGCCCAGGATTACATTAGATAATTGGCACTGGGTGAAAAGAAAACTGGGTTACAAAATCGTGGGGGAAAAAAAAGAAATTGAGGTATGAATTTTTTTTTATCACACAGCACGGGAAAGTAAAATAAAGAAATAAAATTGAACAGTAATTCAATTGTGTTACCTATCATTTTATAATGGACAATTTACTTTTCGGGCAAGTGGGCAAGACCTGTGAGCAAGTTAAACGTGACCTTAGTGTCAACCCCCTGCATAGTGTCGTAGTAAATCATATTCTGAAGAAGACCTGGACGTGTATTATAAAATAAGTATAGTGGTGTGTAAGAAATGAAAAAATGATTCACAGACAAGACCAATTAAGTCTTTGCCACGGACACATTTGTCCGTGTAAAGACATATTGATGACCCCTGGTCAAGAGTGTGAGATGGGTGCTATTTGACCGGGAGAGACAGTGGTGTGAGGCGTGTTGGGAGGAGGAGGAAGAATGTGACTCCAGCATGAGCAGTAGTGTGTGTTACAGTGAAAGTCATGGAGAGAGGAAGTAAAGCAGTCTACAGCAGGAGAAAGGCCTGTTAATCTGCAAAACACTGACTAAAAAAACCCATAAACTGAACCGGGCACAGTACAGTGTGTGTGTGTGTGTGTGTGTGTGTGTGTGTGTGTGTGTGTGTGTGTGTGTGTGTGTGTGTGTGTGTGTGTGTGTGTGTGTGTGTGTGTGTGTGTGTGTGTGTGTGTGTGTGTGTGTGTGTGTGTGTGTGTGTGTGTGTGTGCGCGTGTGTGCGTGCACGTGCGCACTCATGCAAGCAGGCTGAGATGCATGAATTTGTGTAAATCTGAGTGTGGGAATTGGTGACAACGAGATGCATACAGTACAGTGTGTGTGTGTGCGTGTGTGCGTGTGTGTGTGTGTGTGTGTGTGTGTGTGTGTGTGTGTGTGTGTGTGTGTGTGTGTGTGTGTGTGTGTGTGTGTGTGTGCGTGCATGTATCAGGGGGGTGGGTGCATTAGTGCATGTCAGACAGCAAAGAGTACCGCAGTTATCTAGGAATCTGAGCCAAAGCAACTTCACTAACAGAGACAGAGGGAGGGAGACAGACGGGAACAGAAAGACTGAGAGATGCATTAGGGGAAGAGCAGGAAAAGCTGGATTGAAGAGATCAACACAGGTCAAAATGCAAGGAACAATCTGGTGAACAATAAAATTAGCTAGATATCGACAACAATGAGAAGAGATACAAGCCAAAGACTTGAATGAAGCTGCTAATGTCAAAACAAGGTAAGTGACAGAGGCACAATCGTGCATGAAGACAAGAATCTATACGATATTTACAGGCAAGCAAGACCTACACAGTTTATTGAACAGCTTCCTCAACAACAGAAGGACCATTCAGAAGATAACTGACAGCTCATAACAGACCACACTTTCTCCCTGGGGGACAAGGTGGTGCAGCGCTCAAGCGGAAATTAACATCAAGGGCACAGCACACACAGACAAAAGGATTCAACAAAGGCATCTTTTGACTTTTACTCCACGAGTGGCCCCATCATGATTCACTTTCACTCCCTCGGAATAATGCTCCCACTGCTGTCACTTTGTGTGGGAGCTCTGCTGTCCTCCGGTGCATCCCCCACTTGTCCGCAACCTCCCTGCAAGGACAGTCTGGTGGCTTCACCCCCCGTACACGGCGGTATGGGAGCAGGAATGGCCGTCGGAGGGGCCTGCAGCGAGGGCCAAGCCGGGATGACGGGCTGCAGAGTGGCGGCATCCCTTCTTCCGGCCATCTCAGAAGCCTCTCAGAAGGTGGTGCGGAAGCAGGATCTGCTGCAACAGGTTCAGCCTAAGGTGAGTGACATCACATCCCGCACCGTGCACGAGGTTAGCAGGAGGTCACGTGACACGTCCCGAAGTTAGCACTCTCTCAAATGTGATGTTTTTTGAGAAAGATTCAAAATATACCAGTCCAGATCACTTAAGATGCCTTGCACGGGTCAGTTTGCAGCATGGATCACTGATCCTGACTATCACTAAAGCTGGACATCATCTGTCTGTAGCCTATGCTATGCGTCCTCAACAGCATAAGTCTGATTCATATGACTTGACTCATGACTTGTGAGCTTGCAGATCGGCTATTTTTGGTGCGCGACACCTGCGTGCAACTACTAGAGAGGCCAGAGGCTGGAGAAACAGTGAGTAACACTACATCATTCAACGCGCTATAAGTCGAGCTGAGCTGTGATCTGTTGATTCAAGCGTGCAATGTAGCCTGTGAAGCCTACAATCTGGCCAGTGGTGTAAAGTAACTTAGTATTTACTCAAGTACTGTACTTAAGTACAATTTGACTTTACTGGAGAATTTTGCATTTTCAATTATTTGACCACTTTATTTACTAGTTACTTTTTAGATTTGGTTTATTGCATAACATAGAGTAACCACTTCAGCCCTATATACATTTCGGCCATATGAAAATAACCGATCTACAAGCTCACAATGAGTCACGATGCAATGCGTTGTGAGCTTGTAGATCTGCCATTTTCAAAAGAAAATACATTATAATTAAAATACATTTGCAAACTTGTGAAATCGGACATTCTGCATAATGAGTACTGTCTACTATTGGTACTTTAAGTACATTTTGATGTCAATACTTTTGTACTTTTACTAAGTCATTTTTGTATTCCGGACGTGTAATACAGTATTTCTATTTCAGTATTGCTACTTTTACTTAAGTAAAAAAATGTAGTACTTTTTTCACCACTGCAATTTGGCCAGGCCATGGGGTACATTGGCAGGTCCCTTCTTTTGGGGACTCTCAGAACCTCCTGACACACACACACACACACACACACACACGCACACACACGCACGCACGCATGCACGCACGTGCCAATCAGATTAGGGATAAATTTAGGTGTGCTGTGTGAAAATGTCCTCATCCTTCGGGCTGTGCTGCTGAGCTCATCCAGTGACAGGTGTGCAAGGGACATTGTTACAATGATGATGTAAGTGTTAATGGCTGATTGAGTGATCCACCACACATGACCATGCATGAGGCTTTGTGGCTGTGGACGGACTGCATGCAGGTATAGTGTGTGCACACTGCACACTATACATACACCTTCATGCATATCGTCGCTGTCGCCTGTCGGGCAGAAACCTTATCATGTCCATATTTCAACTTCGACCTGTTCTTTATTTATAATATGCTTTATTTATACAATCACAGAGGTACTATTTTCATATTCATATTGTAGGTAGGGCTGTTAATTGATTAATAGGGTGGTTTGGTCTTAGTCGACCACAACTTTGTTAGTTGATTAGTTGCGTACAATTGCTTCTTCCCACGATTAATTAATTATTTCCTGAAATATCATGAACACAACACATCTATTGTAAACACTAGATATAACCCTTTATTTATACAAGTCAATTGGCCAATAGCCAAGAAGCTATTGTGAATTTAATTGTTCAGTTCTCAAAACCTCATCAACCTGAAAAGGCTGGACTCTGAAAGCAACACAATTTTACAGATTTGTCAGTGAATCAACTAACGTATTAAGCCAACAAATCCCTATGACTATTAGTCAACTAAGAATAAGAAAGCCTTATTTAGCAGGATAGTGCTGTTTTCAAAGCATTCACCACCTGTTGATTTATAAGTTCAGCAATGGCAAAACTCTTTATAAAAGAGTTGAGTACTGAGTACTGATGTACAACGCAGTGGTGGAAAGTAACTAAGTACATGTACTCAAGTACTACTGTACTAGTGTAAACTCTTGAGATATTTTTACTTTCTTCTGTATTTACAAATTGCAATACTTTTACTTCTACTCCACTACATCTCAGAGGAAAATATTGTACTCCATTTACTCCACTACAATTATATGAAAGTATACCAATATTAGTATACCAAGTACCAATATCTTGTACATTCGTTCACTCAAGTAAATGTTGAATTCCAAACTTTTACTTGCAACACAGTACTTTCTGCATTGTGGTACTGACTTTTACTTAAAAAACAAAGCAAGTACTACTTTCCACCACTGGTGCAAATATGTCCCCGCAGACTGGAGATGTCACCAAGCGCCTGGTGCAGCTGCAGCATTGCATGCGCTCCCTCCAGGAAACCGGGCCCCCCCAGGGCCACGGGGGCCAGGAAGGGGACTCACTGGGGGCCATCCTGGCACTCATGGCAGCCGTGCTGACAGAGTGTGACCTCCACTGTCACAGCCAGGCCCTCAGGGCCATGGCCAAACGACTGGGTGAGTAGCACAATTTCAATTTCAATTCAATTCAAAGGAGCTTACATTGCCAAAGCAAGTGTAAAATAATAATAATAATAATAATAATAAAAACAGTTGAAAGTGGGGAAAGTATAGCTACAGTTGGAGGGGGTATTGTGTAAACAGAGCTATGTCACATTGTGTGGTTATATACATGTGGTAATGTGTATATGTGTGCATATGTGTGTATATGTGTGTGTGTATAAATATATATATATATATATATATATATATATATATATAGGGTGTAAAGCTTTTTGAAAATAGCAGCATTGTTTTCTTAAAATGCATTTAATGTATAGCTCGGTTTAGATGTGCACTGCAGTAGGACTAGCACACATGGTCAAGCCACATGCACGCACGCACGCACGCTCACACACACACACACACACACACACACACACACACACACACACACACACACACACACACACACACACACACAGTAAACAGAACCTCAATAAGGCCTGCCGAGTGTTGGTCAGAGGTGAGTGCATAGGAATGTAATGCCTGAGTTATACTTAGTTGTCGTACACACCGCACATAGCAGATCGACAAGCTCACAACGTGTTGTACTGCAACGCATTGTGAGCTTGTAAATCTGCGCAACTAGGGCTAACTTGTAAATTGTAGATCTGTGCAATAACTCGTAAGTATACTCTTAATGGGATGAGCTAAAACAAAGCATGCATGCGTGCACGACACACACACACACACACACACACACACACACACACGTGGGGAACCTTTGAGGAACCATCATGTACTGTGTCTTCATACATAGAGAATGCAGCGGTGGGGAGGCAGGGAGAAAAGGATCTGCTGCTTCTGCTGAAGAGCATCACACAGCACCCACCTACAGGTGAGTGGGTTCACCCACACCCATCCACGACTCCACGGAGGGGTGCCCTGTATAGGCCAGCTGTAGGCAATCAATGCTGCAGCGTCAAGCTGCGTTTAATGTGACACCGCAGCTATGACTGCGCCCAGGGCGCCCCTCCACGGATTCATCTATCTGTCCAACACCCAAAGAGAGTACAAATAGGAAGCCATTGGTCAACCAACTAACGTCCCTATTCTGGGGCAATCATTCGGTGAAAATTGCCGATCGACAAGCTGATGAGCTTGTCAATCGACTATTTTCGGCAAAGAGTTATGCTAAGTGTTTTGCCGTATAGAGGGGGGAAAAGGATCTGGCCTGGGGAACCCGGTTCTACTAAGTATATAGGGTTTAAGTGGTTATGATGTTTTTCAGTCGCCCCTGTGGCAAGGCTACATCCTCAGGACTGTGCAGAGATCTATAAGCTGGGGATCAAAGAGAACGGAATTTACACCATCCAGCCTGACCGGCATAGGCCAGCAGTGGAGGTATTTTATTTTGAGCTCAATATTATTATAATAATGTAATATATCAGTATCGGCCGATTTGACCCTGCATATTATCGGATATCATTATCCACCAAAATGTCAACATTGTGTATCCCTAACGTCAAGTATAGCCTAACATCAAGTTATACCATTATTTGGCTTTGAGAACTTCTGTGTCCCCGTACGCATCTCCCCTCAGGCTGAATGTGACATGCAGACGGCCGGCGGGGGCTGGACGGTGTTCCAGAGCCGACATGACGGCTCGGTGGACTTCAACCGCACGTGGAGGGAATACCGCGAGGGCTTCGGCTCCCAGCAGGGGGAGCGCTGGCTGGGCAACGCGGCGCTGCACGCCCTCACCTCCGGCGGCGGGCAGCAGCATCAGCTACGCGTTGAGCTGGAGGACTGGCACCAACAGAGACGCCAGGCCACCTACAGCAACTTCAGAGTGGCCTCGGAGGCACTGAGGTGATGTAGCATGATGCAGACAAGAGGAAAAAACAGCACCCTCCGCTGTTTGTTCCCATTTGAATTATAGCCTCTGGAGACTCAGTCGGTGTCCAGGTAGCTCAGTCTGTAAAACTCTCGCCTTTGAACCACAAGTTCATGCATGGATTGTATCCCGGGCACCGCTAACTCAGCATATAAGTAGCACGGCTTGGGTGCGACAAATCGTGCGGGAAGTACTGGGAGCTGATGGTAGGTGTGGTGCTCCACCTCAGCAATCCATCTCCCAGGGGTCTAGCGCATTGTAATGGCCCTGGCCCTACAATGCCCTGGCCCTGACCTACTTCTTCTTCTACCTCTGGGGGCTCTAAATAAGAATGAATTGATCAGCTTTATTGGCTGGTAAATTTCAGGTCTCATGACATGACATTTAAAGTCTTTATCATGGTCCTTCAAACGTGTATTAAAAGGTTTTAACATAAATCCGTGAGCCATGGAAGTTGAGTTATTATTCCTTTCAATCATCGCCTCTCCTTTTTCTGTCAAGAGACCTTTAAATAAAGGATAAAATGGTGGTGGTAATAATTTAAGAGGATCCTCACGGGCTGTTCTGATACACATTTTGTTCATTCCTCCCCAGGTATCGTCTGACTGCCAAGGAGTACTCCGGGGACGCGGGCAACGCCTTGAGTTACAGCAAGCGCTACAACCACGACGGCAGAGCCTTCAGCACGACCGACAGAGACCACGACCGCTATGCCACGGGGAACTGTGCGCAGTACTATGGCGCGGGCTGGTGGTTCGACGCCTGTCTGGCAGCCAACCTGAACGCGCGCTTTTACAGAGGCCGCTACAGCGGTCTGACCAATGGCATCTACTGGGGCACATGGTACATCCTGACAGACGGTCGCTCTGGGGAGCGCTACTCCTTTAAGAGGGTGGCGATGAAGACGAGGCCTCGGAACTTCTTGGGGCTGCCGGTCTAGGATCCGACTGAAACCGAAACCGGATGTTGAGGGATTCTAAAACAAGACTCTAAAACACACACACAAAACATTTACAATCTCAAATGTGAAACTTCACAGTTGGTGCTTGTTTGCTTGATGACTGAGTCACACCCTGGACAGAAGTAGATGTTTGGTTGGATGATGAATAAAGTTCACGCTGCATTTATCAAGCACACAGGAAAGGCAAGAAAGTTAATTTATCATTGTTATTCATCAGCAAAATGTAGACTGTTCAGATGATCAAATTAATATTCTGTCCTCCTTTTGCAGACTGCAAAGAAATGTGTGTAAATTGAAAAGAAAGTTATGTTTGCAATTATCCTGTCTAGAAATGACTGCTGAAAAAAATATCCTGTATATCTTTATCGTACATCTTCTAAAGGTGTCTATTACAGTTTGAAAAAAAATCTTACAAGTATTTTGTGTTCAAATTTGATTAAACATTGCACAACACTTTAAGAAGCAAATAATAAAGAACTAGCCCTGAATGACCATAACAGGTTTAACTCTTATAGTGTTCAAATGGAACCAAATCTTCTTCCATTTGTACACTCTCAGAGTCCTTGCAATTTAAATATAACATTTGAGAACCACTAGTACCAGTGGACACCTAATGTGTCATAATGTCGTAGTAAATCATATGTAAAGAAAATCTGTATACCTGACATTCAGCAATTTGGTCTTATGATCAAAATAAGAACATTATAATAAATGTAATTTAAAATTGGCCACAGACAAAGCCAAATCGTTGCCACAGACACATTAGTCTGTGTACGGACAATCGGACATATTGATAACTCCTGTTTTCACGTGTGAGGAAACATCTAACCCTCTGCCAGGTGACATTCCTCCAGCTATGAGCCGCAGGCCGCAGGGTCAAGCAGGGATTGGGACTGTAACAGTTGGGTGATACTTAAATCCTCAAAGTCATCCTCTACAAACATGGTACTCCTGCTACACATGCTAATGTGTGACAGAAAGCTGACGTGACCACATTTCCACCTAGCCACAAACCTCGCCAAACCAAGGTGTATTCATCTGGAGCCAAAAACCAAACCATCTCATCTCATCTGGGATCGGTGTTGGTTTGACACTAAACCGAGAGGAGATCGGTTTTGGTCAAACCCTTTTCTCTGATACCTGTGACCTTTCCCACAGCAGCCCATCCAAGAGGTTTATGATGAGCACCACCAGGGCCTTATTATCTTTGTGCTCTCCCAAACACACACTTACCCTCTCCATTTTGTTTGGGGGGGGGGGGGGGGGGGGTCGGCGTCAGACGGACGGCTCCCTTATCTGGCTGCGGTTCACACAGAGCTTTTCTGGGAGTTTAGAGTTCATGTGTGAGCGGTGTGTGGTTTGTACGTGGGTGTGTGTGTGTGCGCGAGAGGCTCGTCCGATATGGCGAGGAGGAGCGGCGGACAGCGAGGGTGTGTGTAAACGGCTGTGCCCGTTTTAGCAGCATTCACGACAGGCTGCCATGTCTTTTCCTACGAGCAGGGTATCTAATAATACCAGCAGCAAGGGGGCCGGTGGGCCCCGGGGCAGCCTGGGGCCACCGTGGGGGGAAAAGTAACTACGTTTACTCAAGTACAGTAGGCCTATGATGTAAATTCTCCATTCATTGTCAATAGGAATGGTTTGTGTAAGATGAAAATCTACACTAATAGCTGAATATAGGAGGGGCGTGCATGTGCATGTCTTTACTTGCAGGAATGTTTATCGTGCAAAACTATTGCTTGGAATGGATTCAGAATCATGAAAACCCCCTAGTTTGACATTTCACATGGTACTTAAAGGACCACTTCACCACTTTTCAACCAATCTTCATATAATAGGTCCTCACTAATAATCATGAAAAAATGGCACGATTTATTTCTACTCAGTCTGTGTCTCATAGGAGGGCTGTGGGCAGTTTAGAAACTGTCTTCCAGTGACATCATCATTAGGCAGATTTTTTTTTAAACAAGATTTTTTTACATAAATGTTTAGATTTTCATTGTTGTGAGAACGATGGCTTCCATTTTCGCATTGCAACTTTTCAGGACTAGAAAGCCTGCCGTTTCTATTGGCTTGTATTCCCCATCGATGATGTCACTGGAAGACGGTTTCGGAACTGCCTACAGCCCTCCTATGAGACACGGACCGAGTAGAAAAAGATTGCGCCATTTCTTCATGATTATTAGTGAGGACCTATTATATGAAGATAGGTTGAAAAGTGGTGAAGTGGTCCTTTAAACTATGATGAAATTGGCTATTTCTGGTTAGGTGAAATCACAGTAGTGTCAGTGATGAGAACTATCGTTCATTTCAGTGAACCGGATCCATATTCGGGTATGACTGACCACCCAGAAGCCCTTATATGGAGATGTCTGTCACATCTAAGTCTGACGTCATGGACTCTATATTTAGACATGGCTGACCTTGGGCATCCATATACTGTATGGACATCACCAACAAACTTAACATGTCAGGATGACATGAGCAGTCTAACCGATGATAAAAAAAGGCTCCAAATAGTCTCCAGGGAAAGCACAATTCAACCAACAGGCAACACAACTCATGTTTGTATTTGGGGGATATGGGCACCAGCGCAAAAACATCAGAGTTTTGAATTGGCTGGGCACGCCTTCAGCACAGCTTCTACCAGAAGGACGCTTGGGTCATTCAGCCTTTACCTACAGTGGAGAGCTGTACATATTTGGTGGCTGTGCATGGGCGACGTCAGAGGGATTAAATGATATGTGGAAATTCAACCCAGAGACCTTCTCCTGGAAGAAGGTTGAGCCCAAGGGGGAAGGCCTCTGTGGGATGTATAGGATGTGCTGTTGCATGGTGGGAGATTGGGTCCATTCTCTTTGGAGCATGTAACAAACCTGTACATCTTAGATATAAGTCCTAGCCTGAAGACATTATGCAAGCTAGGAGTTTTTCAGAATGGTCTGGAACAGTCTGGACTCCCACACAACATCAGGTGGGAACTGGCAGCCATGACTACCAACAGCCAGTGCTTCATTTGTAAATTATTAGGTGGTGGAGCTCGCGTGCACGTGTGCGCGCCCATGCACACGCATACACATGCACATGCAAAATTAGTTTTCATTATTATTACAATTACTATGATTTTTTTGTACCTTCTTTTCAACACAGTGACCCGGAGTTGCGTTTTTTATACTTTCCATTGGTTCAATATTTTCGAAACAACACACAGACGTAAAGGGTGTTCAATAGCACAGATTTATGGAATAAAATCAAAAACCTCAAAAATATCTGCAAACTTTCCCAGCTTTTGGTGTCTGTGTAAAACACAAACAAGTCAAAAGTGAAGTGATGTATGATGATAAGAGCGGCCCTCACTTCACACGGGTGTGATTTCTTTCTTTTTACTTTTGAAAAAAAGGTTTCAACATTTGAAAAAAAGGGGGGGAAAAGAACGTAGTTAGTGTGAGTACTTTGAGTTTTGATGCCAATACTTTTGTAGCCTACTTTTTGTACAACATGTAACATTTACTATATAACTATTGTGGTATTGCTATGAGTACTTGTTTCACCACCGCATGACACATGGACAGACAGCAGGCAGACTCCCAACCATCCACGATATTTCACATACACTAC